>NC_137470.1:173783317-174352230 GCF_964235325.1 Thermobia domestica | reverse complement strand
ATTCGACGCGTTATTGCCGAAATAGAGCCTGATTTACTAAGAAGAGTGTGTGAAAATTGATCCTCGCAGACTACGCCATGTCCAGGCAAACTGCGGTGACTACATGCCCAAAATCATATTCAAACATTAATGCTATTTAAATGACTGTCAAATAAAGCCAATTTAATGGATATTTAAAACATTTTTCTGTGTTTTACTTCAACAAAAAAGTTTTCCACCTCTAAAACAAACACCCGTTAGTATTTAAGAGAAATTTTCTTTGTTCTTTTACATATTATTATAATTTTCTCGAAACTTTTGTAAGCTAATTTATATCAGTGAAGTGTTTAACAGTGAAATGACTGTGGCATAATTTAACTCAATAAATCTTATTCATTGCAGTTCATTTAGCTTCTGATCTTTCCTCGTAAATTATAAGATTTAACACTTATTTACAATGAGAATTTAAGAGTAAAATTGTCCATGTATAAAGCATATTTTTGTAATACAGGGTTAGCATAAACGATTCATTCGTTTTGAAAAGGCTATATTTTCAGAAGTATACACATGAAGGGTATATGAAAAGAAACACATACTCACGAAGTTTGTATTGTGTAGAGTTTGGAACCCCATTATTAGAACATCCCAGTTCATGACTACCTAACCGATGAACGTCCGCATCGCTGGATTGGGCGTATTGGTGAGAATGACCTAGCTTTGTTTCCCGAGCCTCCCAGATCTGATTTAACGCCCTGCGACTTCTTCCTGTGGGCTTACGTTAAAGACCTTGTTTACGTACTACCACTACCGCAATCTTTAGTCGAGCTCAAAGAACGTATCAATGCTGCAGTGCAGACAATTGACAGAACTAAGCAACAAAATGTATGAAGTGAGCTCGAGTATCCTCTGGACGTGTATCGTGTCACCAGAGAGACATATATTGAACATTTGTAGAGGGTGTACAAACTTGGTAAGTTTTTTGTTCTTTTCATATATCTTTCATGTGTGTCCGTACGTGTGTGTAGTGCGATAAATATTTATTGCAGTATTAATCGGTATGTTAAGCAAACGTAGGAACCAAACTTTGTATGAAAAACCAAGATGATATTATAGTACAGGGCTAGCATAAATGATTCATTTATTTTAGAAAGGTTGAAAATACAACTTTTTAAAAATAAATGAATCATTTATGCTAGCCCTGTACCATAATATATGTATAATTTCATCTTGATTTTTCATACAAAGTTTGGCTCCTACGTTTGCTTAACATATCGATTAATACTTCGATAAATATTTATTTGTGATGTTAAATAAAATATTGTGCATGTCTGTACTTTGTACTTTTAATGCAGACAACTTATGTGTTTCCAAAAATCTTAAGTCTTGGTGTCATTTTCATTGGAGACCACAAGATGTGGGCTAAGTAATTGCTGCATGCCGTAATAGCACATGCATTAACGTTTTTATATTCGCCTGCTAAAATTTTTCTTAAATCCTTCACTATGTTGTTTAGCATAACCTCAAAGAAAAGTTTGAATAGTTTTCTCTCCTCTGTCCTTCAGAATATACAGGGTGCCCGAGAAGTCCCTAACAACTTCTGGAAAGCAGTACTTGAATTCAAATGAAGTGTTTATAATATCAAAGAACACACGGTAACTCAACAAAACCACAGAAGTTCGACATGACCATCCTTCATCTCCAAGCAGTTCTCATCTATCTGTGGTGCACCTGAACACACGGAGCAACATTGGTAGGGTAATGCTACGCACCGATGACGAAATGCGTACACACAGATGTGCCAAGTTTCTAATATTCGGGTGTACAAGGTGAAGGGTTACGAATTTCTACATGACAGTGTGGAGGTAATCCATCTTGCTGGAAGAGCAGGTATAGGTTCCGATGTCTTATTTGAGAGAACACAAAATTAACTAATATATCAAGATATGTGTGACGAACGATAGTTTTCTCTGCAAAGAAAAAAATCCAATAATTTCATTCTCTCTCAAGCCACACTAAACGTTGACCTTTGGGCTGTCTCGTTAATACTTTATGGACTCTCGAAAATGTTCACTACCTTAGATTCGCCCATTCTGTCTCTTGACCTCTGCACTGAGGTGAAATGTTGCCTCATCGTAAAACGTGATCTCTTTGTCTATGTTGATGCGCTGGAGAATGTCTTGTGCAAACGTTGCGCGTCTGGGTTTATCGTCGGGTTTCACCTCATGTAACAATTGCACTTTCTATGCATAAAACTTTAGGCCTTTGTGTACCACATCGTGCATAACTGATTTTGGGACAACAAGCTCGTGTGACGCCATACGAACACATTTCTTAGGACTTCTTGCAAACCTATCTGAAATTCGATTAACAGTCTCCTCTGATACTCATGGTGGTCCACCACAATGCCTCTCAGCAACAGGTCCTGTTTCTAGAAACGCTGCTTTCCACACCTGGATTCTCTGACTTTAGGAGAGTTTTTGTTGTATTCTGCACGGAAACGTTGCTGAACTCCAATAATGGAAACTAGTTCTACGTACCACCACATGTTTGTGCTTTTTCAGCATTCGTCTCCAGTTTTCGTTTCTTTTCAAATGTTTTAATTTCTTCTGTTTTCAGTACCTGAGATAAAAAATGAAATAAAAATGAATAAAAATAAAACAAATTAACTTGATATAACATTATAAATACAGTATAAATTTTCACAGCTAATCTACCACCTAACACCTAACAAAATTGTTTGGATTGTTTGTTATGTTTAGTCTAAATGTTTCAAATTACGGCGTTTCATCTCGGACACACTGTATTCTATGGCGAGTTCACACAGAATGTTTTGTTTATTTTTCTTGTAGAATATTATGCATAAAAATCTAAATTCATTTATAAATTTTGGTAAATATAATTAATAAATGTAATATATGAATTGTTAAAAAGGTACTCCTGATTAGTAATTCATAATTTGTTCTTATCATACAGCTTCTTTCAATACTGATACAAAGCTGGTACTTGTGAACGCTATACACTTCAAAGGCTTGTGGAAGGAGAAATTTGAGCATAGTAAGACACAAAGGGAACTGTTTCATACAAATACAGGAACAGATATGGAAGTTGAAATGATGGATGTTACTAGGTACTTTCCCTACGCAGAAGTAGACAGTTTAAAGTCTCAAGTATTGGAGTTACCTTACTCGGTAAGCTAAAGTTTATAATTCTTCTTATTAATCGATTTGGTCAGAAATAAGAATCTAGATATAATACACGAATAGCAAGTGCAGTTTCAAACTCGGATGGAAACAAACCGATCTACCTTCTGCAGGATGGGCCAAAAGTCTCTGAGCTGCTGTTTGTGGTTTGTGAATGAACAAACCACTAACAATACAACAGCTGAAGGACAAGATTCGTGCACAAATACGGACACTCGGACCAGAAATGTTGATCCTTATCACGAATCATGTGCTAGACAAGACCCGTATCTGTGAGACCCAGAATAGCGAACACCTACTTGAGATTATATCCACACTGAGAAAAAAAATATAGGTGGCGTACTTAAAAAGGTAGGTTACACGCGTAATTCCTGTAGTTTTTGGAATTAACGTACAGCAGACGTATAACTGAAAACGCATGTTTTATAATACTTTCGGTATAAGTGTTCCATCTATACATACTTTCTGTATGAAACAATGTAAGCGGTCAGGATCTCAGATACAAATGGGTGTATATAACATATAGCTGACGAAGGTAGCATAAGTATATGCATGTGATATGCGGAAAGCTGTTAGATGTCAGTCATCCTGCAACGGCACGATATAACATCTAAAGGCAGTGCCTATGTAGCATACGGATAGTGTATGCTCCATACTGACTTCTATAGTAAGGAAGAGGATACCGTGTATTTGTACAATATACCGCTGTCCGGAGAACGGATTTTTCTCTGTGCACATATACGTTTGAACAATCTCCCATCCTTGGTCTTTAAGTTCCTGAAATATCAATGGAAACTAATTATAAAGAAAACTAAATTTATTCACAGTTATATTCCCTAGGAGAGGTTTGACCCATTCTGTATATACACACACATATAAATCGATATTTAAAAAGTTGAAGCACCATGAGCTGAAATATATATATTTTATGATTTTCCTCACACTGAACATTCCTTCAGTGTGACTGTTCTTTCATAGTGTTGTGTTCTATGATAAAGAGTATTATGCCAGGGTACGCAGGACAGTTTGGTTTTCGCAACAGGCAAGACAGAGTGAGTGAGAAGGAAGACTATTGCAAATTTTCAAAATGATACGAAAAGAAATCTTCAATTTAGCATCTCCCTCCTTTGCTGTTTAGGCTTTGGAGACGTTGATTGATTATATTTTTTTGTGTGGAATAATTAGAATATGGGTGGACACATATGAACTTAGAGAAACCAAGGATGCGATGCTGTCCTCAACAAACTAATACTCAGATTAATTTTATAAATACAGTGGAACATCGATAACTTGAAGCTGAAGGGAATACATAAAAATGCGAGTTATCGAACTTTTCGAGTAATTATAGTTCGAGTTGTTAAAGTGGCAACAACGAAAACTCGAGATACCTAGGATCCACTTTCCTCATTAAAGGTGACTATATAACTTCTATAACTCATACTTTTATTTGTTCAATCTGAATTATTAAAAGTTGTGAAAGTTCCAGGGAAAAAGAAGAGTTACTGTCCTAGAAACAGATGAAGAGGGCTTTCATATTCAGACATAATAAAACACATCCACACTACACATTAGCAACAATGACATTTACGTAAAAGTGTGAAGTTATAGCTTCGAGGTATCGAGGTCACGTCAAGGGAAATTCGACTTATAGAGGTACACTTCGACTTATAGAGATTCGCAGAAACGAAAGTTCATGTTACAAAGTATTTTTAATGTGATCATGGAATCCATAAAATTCGACTTATTGAGATTGTAATTTTTAAATATTCGACTTACAGAGGTTATTTTAACATTGAGTGTTATTGAGAGTTAAAGGGAATGTGAAAAAAATTCGAATTGTCCAGGTCCAACTACTAGAGACGATGAATCTAGTACTAAGCAACAATGATTCTCACATTGTGATCTTCAGAGCACAATTTATTTTTATTTATTTTGAAATTAAAGTAGAAAATACATACAGATTCTCCTTCAGTTTTCTAGAATGTAAAAATCAAAACCATACAAAGTTTACAAGGAATGTGAATACTCAACTTACATCTTTGCACGACTGTGCTATTTTTTATATATATAAAATGTCTGTTTTCTAAACGGGCGCCCTCAAGTGGGGGCTCCACCGGTCCGAACCTCCCCAAACTTCGTAATTCGACATACGCTTGTACACTTTCTAAATAAAATTATACTTGTCTACCAGAGAAATGATTGGTGTAGCCTGAAGATTTTATCTTACACTTCATATGTATTCTCATACAAACAATGTTTTCTTAGGAAAACAATCTAGTTCTATAATTTTGCCTGAGAAATATAGTTGGTAGTACATAACAATCAATTATCGTATTTTAGGATGTAGGATAATGCCGGATCAATACTATACAGACGTAGCACATTATAGTATTAGACTCCCAAAATTGCTTTGGACCCCTCTCAACAAAAACTCCTGGGTACGAGTCTGGATTTATATCTTATTTATAAAAGCCACATATAGCAGTGCCTCCCGCTAGTTCCTAGCAGCAAACACGGATCTAAGGTTTGCCACGAGCATGACACTTCCAATTTAAAAAAAAAAATTAAGATGGATAATATGATGAATATGCACGGTATTAAGAACAAAACTGTTCCTAAGGGGCCGCGGTGGCTCACTGATAGAGCGTTCGCTTGTGATATATGGGGTCCTTCTTTCAATCCCAGGGCTTTATGGCCTTTGTGGTGGACAAACACCGTGTGCGTGGGTTTCCTCAGTGCTCTGCCGTTTCTTCCCACTTTCTTTATCCCACCATTTCATTCAATTCTTAACATCACCGTCTCCTTTAGCCTAACAAGCATAACTGTTGGACATAAAACTCAAAGATTTATTTTAAAAAAAACTGTTCCTATTCTCTCTAGGTTCTACAATAATTTATTAAAGCGTTCATATATTCGAGAAAATTAACTCACTTTATCATCAAATTATCATAACATTAATTTTTGGAAGTTTGATTTTAATCACTTTTATCACATTCTAACTATGTTGTTTAATCCATTTATTTTAAAATACCTATTTTAGTTATCAGTTAAAAACTTATATCATTTAATAGTTGTGTGTTCACTACACCTGTATGTGAAAATTTCGTTAATTTATTTTTCCTGTTTATGTACAAAATTTAAATGACACCTCTTGTTTGAAATTCTACACCACATTTAGAATATTTTCCTTTCAGGGAGAGGATCTAAAAATGTTAATAATCCTACCCTACGAAGGCTCGGAAATTGCACAGATAGAAGAGAAAATAACTGAATTCAATTTGACAGCTTTAACTACAGAACTTAAGGAAAAAGAAGTGCATGTAAATCTACCGAAATTTCAAGTACAACAATGGATAAATGTTACTTCTGTTTTGTCTGAGGTATGTGCACTTTATGGTAATTGCAGCATTTTTATTTCTGAAATGCAATCTTTAAATTTGACTTGGTACATATAATTCATATTTTTTCTGCAAGAAGTTAAATACCTATGAGTGTTTTATTTTGCTCCGTTATCTGACGTGCCATCTTAAATACGTAAATATGTTATTTTTCTTAACATTCTGTAAGTAATTTCACTATATCCAATAATCTAAATATTTTCGTATCACAGAAAATATGAGCTATTCCCACTGGGATGGGTTTCCGTTAGGTAATAGGTAATTAGAAAAATGTTTCCCATCACTCCAATTTGTTATTCACTAGTCTAGAGTTCAATATTTCTTGAATGAAATTCCACTAAATTTCGGAAGAAACAAAATGAAAATTTTGACAATTACTTTCAACAAAAGTATATCCAAATGGGTACCCTTCGAAGGACATTCATTCGTATATCATTTTGTATTTTACGACTAGCAGCGTTCACCCCGCTTCGCTGCGGTCACCCCGGAACGCAATAAACTTTGTTACTTAGATAATTTTTACTTTTTCGCTTTCAAGTGATATGATAAAAACCATAGAAGATTGCACTAATGTTAACATTATATCGCCTGTCATTTATGTTAACCCGCCCCGCTTCGCTGCTGTCATCCCGGAACGCAATAAACTTTGTTACTTAGATAATTTTTACTTTTTCGCTTTCAAGTGATTTATAGCGCCTGTCAGTTATGTTAACCCGCCGAGTCACAGGGTCATGCGGGTTGCATATAAATACGTTTATTTTTATACCTATGATGAACTAATAACTAAGGATTTGTACGTATGGACACCTGAATGGTCAATTATCTCAAGACACTGGTAATTGAAAATTAAAGTGATATGATAAAAACCATCTAGGGTCCACATCCTAACAACCCCCCAAAAATGAAAGAAATCGGTTCAGCCGTATTAGCGTGATGAGCGGACAAAGGATTTTTTTTACGTATGGACACCTGATTGGTCAATTATCTCAAGACACTGGTAATTGAAAATTAAAGTGATATGATAAAAACCATCTAGGGTCCAAATCCTAACAACCCCCCAAAAATGAAAGAAATCGGTTCAGCCGTATTAGCGTGATGAGCGGACAAAGGATTTTGTGCGTTCTCTTTTATATATATAGATTCCTTTGATAATGTTATGATAACAAACATTTTTTGGCTTAGTTGCTTTGCACCCAAAACCACTTAAAATGACGCTGGTATCCAATTGAATATCACAGGCACTAAACGCTTCACAAGCTTTAGTTGTAGCTGAATTATCGTTTCGACGGTTCCCACGTAATAAATAGATTTCAAATAGTGTATTTTTTACTGTAATTCCAATCAATATAACCAAAACTTTTTGAGTTCATGTAACGATCCCAAAACTTTGTCTTAAAGTTATACCGTTTTCAAACCACGAACTCTTCTTGTGGTCGCCCTTTGTGTATCAATCATAGCTTTATTTTAAAGAATTCGCATAAACAGAATTCTTCACCTGAGAAAAGTAGTAATATAAAAATAATTACAAGAAATTGTAAAATTCAGCACCAGAACAAGTCATCTCTCACATTCTCCCTCTATAGCAGCCAGAAGTTATAGGTCTGTTTCAATGTTAAATTCATATAGTTTGAATATTATATATAGTTTGAATTCGTATAGTTAAATCTTTTCTTTTACGTCCCACCGTTATGCCGGCTAGGCTAAAGAAGACGGTAATGGTGGGAAATTAATGGAATGGAGGAATGAAGAAAGTGGGAAGAAACAGGAGAACCTCGAGCGAACCCACGCACACTTTGTTTGTCCAATACAAAGTTCAGTTGGCAGGGATCGAACCAAGGACTTCATGCACCAGAGGTGTACCGCTGAGGCACTGCTTCCGCTTCGTATAGTTGGAATTATACTGTAGCTTTACAACTGTGAAACGAAACTCACTTTTATTTAGTTCATTATTACGTGTTCCACCTTTCTTTCAAATCAAGAAATTATCACTTTGGTCTCAGAAAACTTAAAGATGTTAGGAGAATATTAGAAATCTGAAGAATATTAGAAGAACAAATTTTCTATTATTAATTTTAATTGTAGAGCGAACATGGTGGCTCAGTGGTAAAATTCTTACCTCTGGTGCCTTGGGTCCCTGATTCGATCCCCGACCAAGTAAATTTGTGGTAGACAATATTGTGTGCGGGTTTTTTCGGGGAACTCTTGTTTCCTCCCAGATTCTCATTCCATTGATTATTTCATCATCATTCACTTGCCTTAATCATTAGCCTAAAGGGCATAAACGTGTTACGTTAAACTGAAAGACTTTATTTAATTTTAATTTGTACACTAAAGATACATTATAGTTAATATTTCTTCTGACGTTGTGGTCCCGCGTGGAGTACTCGCTAACGCTCTCGCCTTTGGCGCAAGCGGTCCTGGGTTCGATTTCCGATGGGGACACTCAGTTTAAAAAATGTAACATCTTTTTCAGGAAAGCCATCTTGAATGAGTTTTTTCCTCGATTCCTAATTCTTAATTCTATCCCTGAAATCTAATTCTTAGTCCTAAACCTAATCTTCTCATGTTAACAAACAATGTAACTGTTAAAGTTCCGGAACAACATAAATCACACTTCACTAGTGCTCCTATATATGTATGCAACAATTCAATAGCTTTTTGTAAGTTATTTATTTTAACTTTGCAGATGGGTCTGAATACGATCTTGAGTGAAGAAGCCGACTTCTCAGGCATCACCCAGCAGTCAAACATGAAATTGTCCGAAGTCTTACATAAAGTTTTCCTAGAGGTAAACGAGGAAGGAATGGAGGCCGCTGCTGTTACTAATACTAGTAAGTATTTTTTTTAGTATTGTTTGATAACTTGTATTAAATTTTAGTATTTACTCCCCCTCAAGTCTTCCGCTTGCTATATACCAGTACAGTACAGGTTAAGATTGTGCCTAATTAGGACTTTTAATTGTTTACAGCTAAGAGTTTTCTTAGTTTTTCCAACATTTAGTTTCCGCTTACACAAATATTAAATTCAATGGTGAAATTTAAATATTAATGGTCAAGTCTAAATATTGTCAAATCTAAATATTAATGGTCACATCTAAATATTAATAGCCAAATCTAAATATTAATGGTGAAATTTAATTATTAATGGTCAAATTTAAATATTAATTGTCAATTCCAATTGGCAATGGTCAAATCTAAATATTAATGGTCAAATCCAAATATTAATGGCTGGATCTAAATATCAATGGTCACATCTAAATATTAATGCCTGAATCTAAATATAAATGGCAAAATCTAAATATTAATGGTCATATCTAAATAGTAATTGTCATATCTAAATATTAATGATCAAATCTAAATATTAGTGGTGAAATCTAAATATTAATGGTCAAATATATATATTAATGGTCAAATCTAAACATTAATAGTCAAATCTAAATATAAATTGTCAAATCTAAATGTTAATGGTCACTTCTAAGTATTAATGGTCGAATCTAATTATTAATTGCCAAATCTAAATATTAATGAGTAAATCTGAATATTAATGTTAAATGCAAATACTAATGGTCAAATCTAAATATTAATTGTGAAATTTAAATATTAATTGTCAAATCTAAATATTGCTACGGCCATTGTTTTAATTCAAACAATAAAGCAACTTCTTGGTTAGTATATCTGCGATTTCATTTTCAAATAATTAAACAGAAACAATAAAGTTAAATTGCAATTAAGTAGTCACAATTGTCTCAAATTACCTACATACTACCGATCAGGTGTGCAACCACAAAAGGAGGGATCCACCAGGTCCTAACTTCCCCCAAAATTTCCTAACTCAACATACATTTGTTCACTTTCTCAATATAACTATACATGTTTAACAGGGAAATGATTGATGCAGCATGAAAATTTGATTTTACACTTCACTCTTTCACTTTTACACTTCACTCTTTCTCTTATAAAAACAATCGTATTTTTCTGAAAATATAGGTGTAAATATTTTACAATTCTTTCTGCAGAATAATACCCGTTGAATACTACATAGACGTAGTGGCTTGTAGTATTAGAGCCCCATCCCCAAAGCTTGGAAGCCCCAACAAAAGTTTCTAGCTGTCTCTTGGTACAACTCTGAACTATTCATCTTCCTCTTAATTATTGTAATAAATGGAGCTTATGAACTCAAACTTCATATTTCTTTATAAGGCAGAAGTCTAAGGTATTTATCTACAGTAGTGGTGGATCGTTGTAGTACCCTTGCTGTATGTATTTCTTGCTTTTGTAAAGGCGACTCCTACTGTCACACCAATAAATTCACTTTTGCCACCACAACAACATTCAAGAGTACACATGGTATGTTACAGCACATATATTACTGAAACTCTCCCATCTTACTGCGCGGCTATTCGAAGCATTAAATGCATGGCTATACAGTGCGTTCACAACGCGTTTTTTATGGCTCAGCGTACGCTTGGAATACGCTGACCATGTATTTAAATGTGGATGGCTAATCACAATGCGCTGCAAACAAGAAAGCAATAAAAACGCGCAGAATACGTAGGCTCGGGCGTATTTGGTGCGTTTCGGAGCAATAGACTGAATGCTGTTTAGGAATCAGTAAAAGATGCGTAAAGGAAAGGAAAAAAGAAAGACGTGTTGCCAGGCAAGGGGGATTTTAGCAAGAAAAAAGCTGCTTTGAAAATGCTTTGTGCAGAGTATTAGAACTCTGCTATTATAAAGTATGTGTGTATAGCGAAACAAAATTCACAAAAAAAAATACAAGGAAATTCCGACAAATTAGCTAATCACAGAAAAATCTATGTAACACAATAGGGTTAATTCTCGTGATTCGCATGAATGAGAATAAGAGTGTGGCAGTAAGGCCTGAAACCCTGACTCGGTAACAGTATGATTTATAACTGGCGACAGTAAAATTACCGTACAGCCACTTTGATCGAGTTCACTGTGGGGAGTAACGTATCCAAAAAATGAAATGTAATCTATGAGTTTTACGTCCCACGATTATGAAGGTTAGGCTAAACGAGAGGGTGATGATGAATAATGAATGAAATGGTGGAATGAAGAAAGTGGGAAGAAACGGGAGAACCCAGAGAAAACCCATGCACACGGTGTTTGTCCACCACAAAGTTCACTTGGCAGGGGCTGGGATCGAACCTGGGAGCCGCAGCACCAGAGGTGAACGCTCGCGGACCCCTATCGTATAAGTCATGTATCCTCGAATAGCCATTCACTTAATCGCATATGTTCCTTTGTTGACGAAACACCTAATCGCACTTGTTTCGAGTGCTGGAAAAGTGGTTACCTTGAAAAATTATTGATAATAGATTTCTGGACACAGGAAAAAACTTTTTTCACAGGTTAGTGTCTGCCTGTGTGTTTTCACCTAAAAGTATGACCGATCTATCAATTTTCCATCCTACAATTCTTGTTTCCTCTAGAGATAATTGAGAAGTACTAATGCCTTTGTAACGCAGTTATAAAAATTGTCTCTCAAAGCTAAAATGTAGAAGTTGTTTCCAGGTGAAGCGAAACTTACGTGATTTTTTTTTCTCTATTTTCAGGTATTAGTGTCCAGCATGATTCATCTCCAAACATTTTCTTTGCTGATCATCCATTTACATACTTCGTTTACCATAAACCAACGATGACTATACTCTTCATAGGGAACTATAAAATTCCGGAAACTCCGTAATTCAGGAAAAAAATGGGCTTGATTTTAATGCTAATGTTCTACTATATCACTGACTTAATGTTTTCCTTTTTCTTTTTTCTTTTCTTTTTCTTTTCTTCTTTCTTTCTTTCTCTCTTTCTTTTCTTTTGCATTTGATTTGTATGTATTTGAAATGTATCTAAATTTAAATAAAAATGTTTTTGCGCAATTAATTTATGTTTAGTCATTTCGTTTTAATCTTTGTGTAATATCAAAATGAAAGGTAGGAGAGGAAACTAGTGACTACCTATTTGTGGCAGCTCAGTTACAGCATGAACTTGCTCAAGAACAGAGTGAACATGGGACCTCCACACAGCGTCATAAGGGCGTGTGTGATCTATGAGTTCAAACTGGGGCCAAACGCCGCTGCACTGAGGAGGAAGATATGCCAGGCCTTTGGTGAGGTTATCGTGACTACGCGAACAGTGCAGAGGTGGTTTAGCAAGTTTAAGGACGGTAACGAAAATACTCTAAGACGCACCATGTGCAGGAAGACAAACACATGTAGAAAATTAAGATCTTGAGGCAGTAATTGAGGCGGACAGTGGCCAGACATGTGAGGAATTGGAACTACAATTCAGTGTGAAGGAAAAAAACCGTTCGGCACCTACATCACCTTGACAAAGACTACAAGTTAGGTAGATGGGTACCACATGATTTGATCCGGGCCAGAAGGCAACACAAGCAGACATCTGAGGAAAGACCCATTTCTGAACAGGGTGTTGACATGTGATGAGAAGTGGGTCCTGTACGAAGCTCCACGGCGCACTCATTATTGGTTAGCATTGCACGAACCAGTCCTAAAACAGCCGAAATCTGCACTGCACCAGAAGAAGGCCCTCCTGTGTGTTTGGTGGACTGCTCGCGTCATCATGCATCGGGAACTGCTACCAGTTGGTCACAGCGTCAATGCAACTATGTAATGTCAGCAGTTGAGTTATGTTCAAGAAAAACTCAAAACTCTTTAGTCAGTTCTTCTGAATCGCCAAGGGCTCCTCCTGTTACAGGACAACGTTAAGCCCTACGTGGCTAGAGTGATGCGTGACACCATTCTACTCCCTGAATGGGAAACACTATTCCATCCACGATACTCCCCGGACATTCCACCGTCCGATTATGCATCATCTGTTCCATTCCTTGGACAATCATCTTAGAGGACGCCAGTTCAAATCTCTAGTAGAGGTGCAAAATGCACTTGGTACGTTCTTCGCTTCACGACCCAACAAGTTCAATCCCGATAAAATGCATGACCTTCCAGAACGTTGACAGAAGGTCGTCGATGCTGATGGAGGCTATTTTTGACCTTCCAAGTACGTATTAGGTGGCATATTTTTGTTCAAAGGTGGTAGGTGTGAATGCGACAGAACTTTCTTGGTCATCCTTATAAAAGGCCAAGAAGTGAAAATTGCTTTAAGGCACAAGTAGATCTTTTTCTAAGCTTAAGGACATATTCTGCCTAAGAACATTACAGCGCTACTCAAGCTGAAGTGCGAAGGGATAGCTTTTGTTATTTTCTTAAAATTATTTATAAGAAAACTGCTATGAACACCTTGTCCTTTTCTGCATTACAAATTATATAATTCATAAATTTATTGGGTAACGAACTGAATCTTGCGTATCAGTGGGCATTTTATTTATGATATCACTTCAAAGTTTCACACATTCATAAATTTCTACAGAAATCGACACGAAAATGCATGTTTCTGTGGCGATTTGGAGCCCATGTTTTACATGTGCATGCTCCAGATTCGACTCCTTGTGGTAGGTCATTAGTAGGTTCGTTGACTTGAAGTTTACGCTCCTTTCTCAGTTGATTTGAAATTTACGCTCCAATTAGTAAAACCATCACCCTGTGCTTAATTTACCATAATAATAATAATAATAATAATAATAATAATAATAATAATAATACCTTGTCATTGCAGCCCCAAACTAAGGTCTACCAAAAGACTTTCAACTGAGTGATGTGTGGTGAGCACATCGACCGAAAAGCGATTTTTACTGGATTTCTAGACCCAAACAGATTGCACTTAGTTGAATTTTGTGTAGTGCCAACATTGACTTAAACGCGATTTTACTGCGTTTCTAGTCCTACCAGAATGGTTTAAGTTTACTGAACTATAATCAAATTGACCCCAAAGGGATTGTAACTTGACTTCTAAGCCAAAAAGACCGCTTCCAATTGAGTAATGTGTGGTCAACATATTGACCCCAACGCAATTTTTACTAGGGTTTTTAGGCTTACCAGACGGTTTTTATTTGAATGAAGTGTTGTCAGCACATTGTTACTGGATATCTGTTTCTACCAGATGCTTATAGTGAAGGGATATGTTGTCAACCCGTTGGCTCCAAAGTATTTGCTACTGAGTTTTCTAGCCCTACTAAATTACTTTTAGTTGAGTGATGTATGGTCTGTATATTATCGCAAATAAAATATAGATAAGTTTCTAGGTTAACCACATGGCCTTGGAAATTAGAGAGGCTCCACACAGAACTACAAGTGCATCATAGGAAATTTGAAACATTTACGTGCATCAAATGGCGCGTTGATATGTATAAATTTAGTTTTTGTCACTGATGCGCAGCATTTTCAACCCGAGAGAAAGTTCGAAAATAAGAAACGGGTCATTTGAGACATTTAAATGCATTGTGGTTTTAGATTACTCGATTGATGCATCTGTTTGCATCTGTTTGCAGATGCATTTCTTCTTGATAAGCGCGTCACCTTGTGACGACGTGGATCGTCACGAATATGTGGGTCACTTGTTATTATGGATTTATTTAGAAGTAGATGGCGCCATCTTTTATTTTTATGGAGACATACGACCTTATTCTCCCTTCACCCTTTTCTATCCTACCCTTTTGGTCTCAAAATCAGTTTTGCGATTGTAGTAAGAAAATATATATGAAGATCTGGTACCAGCTGGTAAGGTAATATGACGAGGTCCTCGTGATGTAAAATCCGGATTGTGATTGGTTGGTTTTGAACCCGGAATGGAAGCCATGGATCAACTGACGTAGATCGTCAGTTGGTCACTCTTCGAGGTACGTAGTGTTTCTTTTTCAAATCTGTTAAATTATATTATTGTTTTTTTGTGAAAATTGGTGTAAATGTATCATCAGAAATTTCCTGAGTATACTCATAATGGTATTTGAAAAATGATAAATACTTCTGAATTGTCTTATTTAGTCTCGAGCAAGTGCAAAATATTGCTGATTGAAAAGTTAGATTACTGAAAGGACGAAACATAGTGGTTGGTGTAGGCCATGTTGGAATGGCGATTTTTTTTTTATGGGTGCTAGGCTGTTTTTCCATCAGAAAACAGTAAGATTGTTTGTTCTTCTTATTACTATTAATATCGAACTGTTAATATTTTGTGTACTATTTATTTTTTTATTTTTTATTATTATTACTTTTTTTCTTTTTGTTATAATAAATTGTTTATACTTGTTAAAATTGAAATAGTAGGTTTTGTCATTACTAATTAACTTCCTTGAAACAACTGAGAATTTTTGCTTGCATTTTTCGTAAATTAAAGGTGAGAGTTATACCTATACATATTCTGGGTGCGCTACGCGGCCTTTTAATACAGTACCGGCGAAAGCTCTCCTCGCTTTTTTTCAGGATTATTTCCCTGGTGGGCGGGTCTGTATTTGAATGTTTAGATGTGTGCTATTCTTTTTCATTCTATTCACAAGCTACTTGAAGGACCGTAAACAGAGAGTTGTTCTTTCATGGGCGACTTCTAACCCCCAACCCGTGATCTCAGGGGTGCCTCAGGGGAGTGTACTTGGGCCTCTACTGTTTGTCCTGTATATGGATGATCTCTACACGCACTTATCAGCTCAACCTAGTGGCCTTCTGCTTTTTGCTGACGATTGTAAGTTATACAGAGAAATATCGTGTCTCCATGACACAAATGCTCTACAGGAAGACATAAATTACCTTACAGGCTGGTGTGAAATGTGGCACTTGAAACTCAACAGTAAGAAATGTGACAGTATTACTATTACTTTGAAAAGGTCTCCTGTTCCCTCCACATACCATATCAACGATTCCCCTATCACACATTCTGCTAGTCATAACGATCTTGGTGTCATCTTTGATTCAAAACTCACCTTCTCTGACCACATCTCCTCAATACTAAAGAATTCAATGCGCATGTTGGGACTTCTTTATCGATTCACCGAACTACGCACTGTTTCTTCATTAGCAACTTTTTATAAGACTTTAATAGCGCCCAAGATCGAATACTGCTCTCCCATATGGGCCATGGCAGCACCTACACATCTCTCCAGACTTGATTCTGTTCTCAATTTCTTCATTGCTATAGTCCGATTTCGTGTTCCTGCACTTCGAATATTATCTAAGAAGGAGCTCTTGCGACATCTTAATATTCAGACTCCTGAAGTACGCAGAATTATCTCTGATCAGAAATATCTACATAAAATAGTTAATGGAACCTTAAGATCGGAAATATTACTTCAGGAACTATCCTTACGTGTCCCTTCCCGCATCACTCGGAATACCCACCTATTCCATCTTGCCCGTCCTAGGTTGGCTGTTATACAGAGGTCTCTTTTTTATAGAATACCAAACAGTTATAATCAAGTAACAACTGATGTGGACATTTTTTCGAGCTACCCAGTGTTTGAAAGAGCAATTAAACGAGCTTTGACGGAATAGTTTTACTTTTACACTCTTTTTTTATGTTGTTGTTATTGTTGTCTTGTTTTTTTTTCTTTCTTTTGTTAGCATGTCCCTGTGTAAAATGGCAAAGTTATGCTGTATCTGGGAAATTGTTCAATAAATAAATAAATAAATAAATTCAAGTATGGATTCTGGCCCGGGGTGGTCATTCTGAAAGAGAAGGGGGATTAAGGGTGTTTTTCGTTACAGAAGAGTGACCAACTCCGTTAGAATTCTCTCACTTATTAAATTTAAATTTAAAATTCAGTTGTTTACTTTCATGTTAATGGCATATAAAGTCAGTGCTGTGCATGTAATTACTTGCTCGTATATATTAATTGGGTACCTTGTAGGAAGTCTTTGTACGGCAATTGAAGGAATTGGTTCCGGGGATCGAACCCATACTATCTGGTATATAAGTATAGAATCGTATCCAAAAATAAAAACAATGGCTGTAGGTGGGGATTCTAGTTTCTTTCTTGATGAAGAGTTTATAGACGAAATTCCTGTGGATGTTAATGCATTTTTGAATATGACTGTAGAAGAAAAGCAATCAAAAATATTTTCTATGAATGAAAGTGATGCTAAGAAACTGCTGTTGTCCATAACAACTGCTAACAGCAAGTCTGCATCTGTTGGTTCGGGTGTTGTAGTAGGTCAAGGTAGAGGCACTGATAACACAACCACACAGCCGGATGGTAGTGTGTGTGTGCAAACAGCTGGCAGTCAGCCAGGTCATTTACCTTTTAGCTCGGTGAACGATAAAGCTAGAGTTGAACCTCTATCTGAATTGACACAAAATAGTTGTTTTAATAAGATGGAACAATCATCAGCATTTTTGGTTTTACGTTCATTCATGGAATCATTAGAGAATTGTGACGGTACGGATCCCTTAAAATTGTATCAATTTATTCAAAAGATTGATGAGTTTTGTAATATTGAGCGTTTTCCTTTTCCTGCGGTTTTGTATTCATTGCGTGGGAAAGTTACGGGTCCACTGCAGGAAATTCTGAACGAGCTGCCACATACATGTAAAAGCTGGGATCTTGCACGTGACTTTGTTTTTCATAATTTATTATCAGAATGTGCTATTCAGAGAATAATAGTAGAATATATGTATCGCCATCAAGAAAATAACGAGGATTTAAAAGCTTTTGTAAAGCGTGTAACCACTGTTGATAAACTTTTGAAGTTGCATTGTGGGGATGAAAAGCTGATTAGTTTCATTACCAGTGGCGTTCTTCCAAACATAAGGGAGCGGTTGTTTTACCAAAGAAAACCCCAGACAATAGATGAACTTAATAAACTAGTTAGTGAATACAGGTATCATGAACTTTATATGAAGCAGTTTAGTTATAAAACGACGTCCCAAACAGGGTTGCCGGATGCTCCGGTAAGGAGTGACTTGAAGAATTCTCGTAGAACTATAAGCTGTTACAAGTGTCAGGGTCCACATCCAGTGAGACTATGCCCAGAAAACAAAAGTTCGAAAACATTTTCTTCTTTTTCAAATAAGACTAATAGGAACTTAAATCGTTTAAATAAAAAAGATGATGCAGCGTGTATTGAAGTTAAGGTATGTGGAATTGCAGTGAATAGTTGTTTAGATAGTGGGTGTGTGACTAATCTTTTGAATTTGGAGCTTTTCAATAAAATTAAAAACTCTAGTGATGTGCAAGTAAATTATAAAGAGTGTTTTAAAGGAAAGACTATAAATAACGAATCTATGGTGTTGAGACCTTCAGTTTTGGTTCCGTTTACGGTGAATAATTACACCTTTAAATGCAAACTGTTTTTGTTTAAAGATTTGGAATTTCCCATTTTGATGGGACTAGACTGTTTTCGTCAGGAAGGAGTTTTAGTGGATTTCAATGAATCTAAGGTTGTTTTTAGCAAAGGAAATGTTACAACCTCTCTTGTTGACTTCCCCTCCCCCTCATCTTTCCAAACGAATTCTTCTGCGGCTTCTTGTCATTCCAGGGGTCCTGGCGACGGAGGGTCATCCGCTAGGCTATTTTTGGGAGATCTCTCTAGTCCCGATGGTACGCCCTGGAGCAAAAGAAAGAACAAACGTGGAGTAAATAGGCAATTGATCTTCGCTCGCTCGAGTTTTCCTGAAACTACTGCTGATAGGGAGAGCGACACTGGAACTTCGTCTGGTGGTCCAAGGATGTTTGGTAATGGAGAGGAAAAGAACAGGTTTGACAAAAAGCATTCATTCCAGAAGAAACAACATAAAACAGTAAATGGTCGGAGAAACAATAAACATTCGGTTGCGAAAATAAAAGAGAATTCCAGCTTTAATTCTAATCGAAAAAGTGTCGCGGATATAGGTGGCTCTGTTAGTTCTATGTCAATAGAGGGAGAAAAACAGTGTGTTAATAATGATGTAACGTTTTGTTATAGTAATGAAGATTATAATTCTTCTGGTGTTTTGGGTCAGGAAGGGGATCCGTTACTATTAGCATTTAATAATTGTAAAAGCGATAAGTGGGAAATTAGTACAGATGAAAAGGTTAAGATTTTGAATGGTATTGATGAGGATATGGTGAAACAAGATCCTACTTTGGTTCAGTATGTAGAATATTTATTAGATAAATATGCGAATGTCATTACCCACCGAATTGGTACTATCAGTGACTTTGAATACACTATTCAATTAAAGTCTGATGAAGTAGTTCGGGAGCGCCAATATCCTTTCTCGAAAAGTCAGCAACAAGAGTTATCGAATTTAATTGAACAATTATTAGAAAATGGTGTGATACAACCTTCTAAGTCTCAATATAGATCTCCGTGCTTCCTAGTGCGTAATAAAGATGGGTCACCTCGATTAGTAGTCAACTACTCTAAACTGAATCGGCTCATTTGTGGGGACGGCTTGCCATGTCCTAATATAGAGGAATGTATTAGTTCGCTCGCTAAAGCTAAATATGTAAGCAAGATAGATGGGAAAAAAGCTTTTTTCCAGTTACAGCTGACTCCCGATAGCCGTAAGCTCACAGCATTCGCCGTACAGGATAAATTATATGAATATTTGCGAATCCCCATGGGTATTTGTGTCGGAGTACAAGCACTTATGAGGGCCTTGGATGATATCCTGGGAGACCTACGTGGGCGCGGGGTAGAATACTATGCAGATGACATTGTGATCTTTGGTTCTACAATCCAAGAACATAATCGGTTATTAGAAGAAGTCTTATCGCGTTTTGCGAAAAGGGGCTTAACCATCTCACCAGATAAATGCTTACTTTTGAGAAGTAGTATAGAATTTTTGGGGTTTCTTATTAAAGATGGTGAGATATCTATGTTGCCAGATAGGTTGCAAGCTATACAGGATCTCCGTCCGCCTGTAAATCGCCGGGGGTTGTGTAAAATGTTAGGATTTTTAAATTTCTACGCTAAATTCTGCGATAATTATGCAGGTATCGTAGAACCGATGAATCGATTAAGATCTCCGAAGGTGAAGTTTGAGTGGTGAAGTTTAGTCCATTTCGTCTGTTTTTTGGGAGAGAGCCGGTGGATACGTTGATGGTAAAGTGGAGTATTACACCTGAGGATTTGGAGGGTCCTAATAATGCCCAAATATGGGAGCAAGCCTTCGTTAATATGGATAAAGCATGGGAAGCAAGGCGTCGGTTGTATAATAAGCGGATGCTTCCAGTCACGTTTGCTGTCGGAGACAGGGTGTTGGTGAAGTCTCAATTAAAATCTTCCTTGAAAGATAACGTAACAAAGTCATTGATGCCACAGTGGTGGGGGCCAATGACAGTCGTATCTAAACCTACTGCCAATACACTTCAATGTACGACTGAAGTTGGTAAGACGGTTGTTACCCATACAAGTTTAGCAAAATTATATAGAGAACATAGAAATGTTAATAACATCAGTGATAATTGAAAAGCATAATGAGAATTGAGGGTACCGGTTTTGTGTGTATATTTTGTTGTTATTGTTCAACTTCATAATCAATCAATCATCTACTAACACTTTTTTTCCATCATCATTTCATTTCATCTTCATTGAAAAATGTGTAAGGTACTCCTCAAATTTGGTTAAGATGATTTAATTTGTTCATTTTCTTGAAAATTGGTCAGTAATGAAAAATTTCTTTGGGTAAAATTTTTCATCTATGGAGGGGGATGTGTGACGACGTGGATCGTCACGAATATGTGGGTCACTTGTTATTATGGATTTATTTAGAAGTAGATGGCGCCATCTTTTATTTTTATGGAGACATACGACCTTATTCTCCCTTCACCCTTTTCTATCCTACCCTTTTGGTCTCAAAATCAGTTTTGCGATTGTAGTAAGAAAATATATATGAAGATCTGGTACCAGCTGGTAAGGTAATATGACGAGGTCCTCGTGATGTAAAATCCGGATTGTGATTGGTTGGTTTTGAACCCGGAATGGAAGCCATGGATCAACTGACGTAGATCGTCAGTTGGTCACTCTTCGAGGTACGTAGTGTTTCTTTTTCAAATCTGTTAAATTATATTATTGTTTTTTTGTGAAAATTGGTGTAAATGTATCATCAGAAATTTCCTGAGTATACTCATAATGGTATTTGAAAAATGATAAATACTTCTGAATTGTCTTATTTAGTCTCGAGCAAGTGCAAAATATTGCTGATTGAAAAGTTAGATTACTGAAAGGACGAAACATAGTGGTTGGTGTAGGCCATGTTGGAATGGCGATTTTTTTTTATGGGTGCTAGGCTGTTTTTCCATCAGAAAACAGTAAGATTGTTTGTTCTTCTTATTACTATTAATATCGAACTGTTAATATTTTGTGTACTATTTATTTTTTTATTTTTTATTATTATTACTTTTTTTCTTTTTGTTATAATAAATTGTTTATACTTGTTAAAATTGAAATAGTAGGTTTTGTCATTACTAATTAACTTCCTTGAAACAACTGAGAATTTTTGCTTGCATTTTTCGTAAATTAAAGGTGAGAGTTATACCTATACATATTCTGGGTGCGCTACGCGGCCTTTTAATACAGTACCGGCGAAAGCTCTCCTCGCTTTTTTCAGGATTATTTCCCTGGTGGGCGGGTCTGTATTTGAATGTTTAGATGTGTGCTATTCTTTTTCATTCTATTCAAGTATGGATTTTGGCCCGGGGTGGTCATTCTGAAAGAGAAGGGGGATTAAGGGTGTTTTTCGTTACAACCTGTCGTGTTTTGTTTGAAGCTAGTCTCTAGCACTTGCTGCGCATGCTCGACTGGTTTTCGTGTTGTTATGGAGCGAATTCTGACTTGCTATTGTGTGTGTTCGTTTGTTTGGGTGCAAACTGCTAAGAAAAATCGAGGTTACTGTATATTAAAATACTATATTACTGTGTTAGGTAGTGGAAATATGTAGTTATTAAGAAAAGTACCGTTAGCAAAACAAAAATAGCAACAAGAAAAGAGACAAAGCCATAAGGGATTCTCAGAAGGAACTCGTTTCCTGCACAAATCCACAAAGGAGTGAACAAATAAGGCATCTCACTTGCTTGTGATTGATTTCCAAGGACTGAAAAAAAAATCACTTGACAAAAATCATCATATCAACACACCAGTAATATGTGACGAGTGCATGCAAGTGACTCATGCTACCAATTTACATAAAAGTACGTATGATTTCGAAAATAATTTCAGCTTTAAAACAAAAATGGTGCTGGCTGTTAGGTTCTCATTAAAAATATCCGATGCATGGGTGAACTCCGAAGCGCTATTATTATTATTATTATTATTATTATTATTATTATTATTATTATTATTATTATTTGCAATGTTTCCCGCCTCAGATACATGACGGAAACGTATGAATGGTACCGTTTGAAAGACTGTTGAATTCTGAAGATAATGAAGTGTAAAACATGACCCTAGGATATCTCAGAAAACTTTTATATTCAATCCTAATCTTTTTGAGTCCTCTGGGCCACTGTGTGGATGTTCTTAGCTGATTGGTATTTTTTTTCCATACTTACTATTGAAGTTAGAAGCTTGAAAATTTGTACACACGTTTCGTACTCCATTTAGTAGTTTTCAGTAGATGTTGAGATCTGTGTGTTAACGCAGGGTGTTCCGGAGGGACCCAAAATAGAGAAAAGGGATTTTTTCTACCAAAAGCCTCATTTTTTCCCTCAAACTTTCCGTTTCAGGGACACGATAGGGAAATGTGAATAGTACCGTTTTAACACAGCGTATAATAAGAAAAGGAAATTTCAAATGTAATTTCTGGCAACACTATCAGGTTAACTTTTCAGAGGTTAACAGGATTTTCCACTACTGTTATGTTCTTCCAATGAATTCAATTTGATTATGGGATTTAAACTGACTGTTACTTCTTTTTAATTAAAATTCAGTTTCATGAATGGGAAATGAAAGAAACATAACTCAGCATGTCAGAAGGCTTCTGATGATGTGTCAGTAGACAGAGACACACCCACTACAAAACATGCTACAGGCTAAACCAGTAACGTCTTAGTTACTGTTCCATTCTCAGTTTTTTTTTTTTCAGAACATGCGTCGTGTACTTACGTAACATAATATATTACTGAGAAAGTAACCCTGATAGCGAAATTCTGATTTCAGATTTGAATTTAACATGGTAAATTACTATAGACCTACAGACTTTTATCCCAGAAATATAACTTTTTTAGAACATTGTAATTATACATCACAAAAACAGTTTCCATATTTTTGTACCTAATTCGAAACGTCCACGTATTTTTCAGTTTGCAAAATATATCTTTAATAATTAAACACAGGAAAATGTAAGTGAACAATTCTTTCAGATAATTTTAAAATGAAACTTTGGATGTCTTCCCGTTTGGCCTTTTCCCGTTTCGCCTTGTGCCTGTTTTCATTACTTCAGGCTATGATGCTAAGATAGTATATGCTAATTTGATTGTAAGGCGAAAAAGGATTTCCCATTTGCCCTTTCCATTTCGCCTTACACCAGCGAGGGGAATTTTCAAATCATGATAGGGAAATTTAGTGTCATTTTGAAAACATTTGAAAGGTTAAGTATTTACGTTTGAACGAACAGAACAGCGTATAATCAAAGCAAGTATTCAGAATAGTGTGTTATTTGCGTCACTGTTTAAAAAATTGTTCATGTAGCCTTGTATCTGTACCTCACATATAAAGAAGAGAGCGGCGGAAGAACGAACATCAACAATTACTAAGACATATAGGTAAGTATGTATAATATTTGTAATAAGGTATAAGTAATTTTGACACTGAAGCTTCTCTGCATGTTTCTAATATATATTCTTGCAACTTCTCCAAAAGCTATTTTAGAACTTTAGATGTGGAACTTTTCTTAAATAACATCCTAACTAGCACACAAATACATAGTCCATTTTTTATTTATAGTGTAACACAATTAACAGGTCGTAGTTAAGCAATATTCCGTCTGTCTTTACTTTTTCGAGGGAAAGTATGACATTTTTTTTCTGTTGATGTTTAAAATGAATTTATTTTCTTCTCACCAGGAAGAAGATTGCGAAGGGAAATTACTGTACTGAAACTGCATCTGTTGTCCCTTTTTTTCGTGCCGTCAAACACTCTCTATATAACGTATGAGCATGAACCGGGCACCACTATCACAAAGATTGAGTGAATTGAAGGTGAAAGGATCGTGGAGAGAAACGCACGACGGCAAAAACTTTATGGAGGGATGAAGGCGTTGACACCAGTAGAATTCTTGTGAGTTATATTTTAGTAATCAAGAAAATAGTTTACCGTTTCCTACTTTCTTTTTGTGTTTTCTTTTTTTCTTTTTCTTTTTTCTTTCTTTTTTTTGAAATCGTGAAAATCGGGTATGACAATAGTAATAGAAGTAAGAATATTAATATTAAAGCATTTTCTTTAGAATGTCTGTGTTACTTCTATCTTCAACAGGTTTTCGGCACTGTTGGAACTGGAGATTCTTTGTCAGTGCCACAGGATTGTAATGGATGGGACACTTAACTCGCCTTTTCTCCCAAATGTAAACCCTGCACGGAAAATATTTCGGCCAGGTATTTGTTCTCCTCTTCTGCATATTTCCCAGTAAAAAGCAAGACACATATGTCAGATTACAGGAGGTAATCAGGGAAGAAGCTGAGAAATTTGGACTGCGTCTCAAATTGAAAGAAGTTTCTATTGATCCTGAAAAAGTAGCAATCAATGATGTAAATAAAGTATTTCCTGGTTAAAATCAGGGGATGTTCCTTCCACTTCTATTAGTCTGTTTGGAGGAATGTTCAGCAGTTAGAACTTTCTCAATTGTACAAAAAGAACACTAAAGTAAAAAGATGGATTCGATATGCAGCAGCACTGCCTGTGGTACCAACTTCCCATTTAGATGTAGTGTTTGTACGTTTGCAAGAAGATGTGCCTGACGTTCTATGTAAGGAGGAATTCCATGATTATCTTATAGACACTTGGCTGGATGATGGTGACACGTTATTTTCTCTGTAAGTATGTTTTCTTTCCTACATAAATAGATGTCGTTTAGTGCAAGTTTTTTTTTATTATTAAATCATTAATTAAGCTATCCCGAGCACTCTACAGTATAGCATTTTTTCCATTAACACCTCATGTAAAGTGTAATATAGATTTTCTTGCGACATGCATGTATTGAAGATTCTACATCAACTGATTTGTAAATTATCAAAAGAACACATTCTTTTGATTTGCAAAAGAAATAAATTAGGTTCACCCAAAATTTTGCCATCGACTTTCCAACGTAGATTCTCCTGCAATCCTTTGAATTTTTAATGTGCTAATGATGTATTTTTACCTATTTGTAGTGACTTGTGGAATCACTTTGAAAACGATCAAGAACGAATGACTAACAATGCAGGACAGTAGCACGTCAAATTACGAAGAAAGGCATCAAGAGATAACTTAGACATACATTCTTTCATTGAATTAATGAAAGACAAGCAACATGAAAATGAAAGTTTGCGAGTACTTCTTCAAGTGGGTTATCAGGAAACACTTAGAAAGCTAAAGTAGAGACGGTTTGACGACAGGATTCACCGCCTAAAAGATAGACTTAAGAACAGTGAAATTGATGTAATTTCATGTTGTGAAGTAACTGTGCATTGGATATGAAGAATCATAAACTTTTGAAAACTCATTGAAAGAAAACTTTGATTAGAACTGTACATTCTTAGACACCTGTTGCATATTTGTTAAGTAAACTCGACTAGCTTCCTTCTTTCCTTTCCACATACCTTCAAGCACAGCCTGAAACTTCCCGATTCGTTGGACTCTTAGGTCATCATTCTTGAGCTGAACAAAACTACGAGGAACAGAACAACAAGGGGTATTCGACACACGATTAGGATTGGTGCAGGATCGACGAGAGAAGCGGATCGCACCGTTGGAGAATAACCAGCTCCATAGTCAAGAGTACCATTCTGTTGGTTTATCACCGCAGACTCATCAAGCTTCAGCAGACTAGTAGAATGAAGGTGTTTGACAACATCATTGGAAACGCATGAAGACGAGAGAACTCGACGCCCCTTGCACATCAACAGGATAGAGGTCCAGGTGTTGACTGTCTCCAGAAGATCCAGGTTCCTAAACGGCGAACATTCATCGTGCAAGATGACCAGGACGACGCCAGTCTCGATGGATCTATCAGGCTAGTGCTCATCCTTTCTCTTTTAACCATAACCTATTTTTCTCTCTCACCTTTTCCATACTAGTCATCTTTAAAATTGAAACATTTGAATTTCATTTAAATTCAATCATAATTTAGTTGTTAAGTACCGTGTTGTGCATCAGTTCCATCCCCAATTGTTACTTTATTCTTTGAGTATTTTTAGAGATTATTTGAGCTACAACTGATGGCACAGCACCAGCACAATATACTGATGCTGTTTCATATTATATTCACATAGAAACTTGATATGCCATTTCGGGTGTGATAATAAAATTTATGTTCTTCTAAGATATTTGAGTTTAATTTGTCTGGAATAGAAGAGACGTTGCAGTTGAGAATAAGATAAATCCCTCTTTGTTACAGAAACAGAGTGAAAATTCCCTTGTATGTTATAAGGTCAAGCAGGAAAAAGGCCAAACGGGAATTCCCTTTCTGCCTTAAGATAACATCCTTATCGGTTGTATGGCAAAATGTTTTGAGGGCATAAGGCGAAACGGAAAAAGGCAAACGGGCATAAATTAGTATACTAAAATATTTTATAAAACGCGATAGAAAGATTCAGAGAACATATACATACAAAGCTTGATTTATAATCTGAGTTGGTAATTTTTTTTTTTTTTTTACTGTGTAAAGTTTTCTGTTTCCCATCGCTAGATTTGCTATCGATACGATTTTTCTAACATTGACCCATGTTCTTTTATTTTACCAAAGATAATTTGGGGTTTTAGCTTTAGTGAAAATGGCAAAACTGCTCGTGTAGAGCAAGCTGTAAAAAAAAAGCTATGTACCTAGGTATAATAAATTGAGTTATTTTCCTTTTTTGACTTGTAAAATATACTATTTGAAGGGCTTATGTTTGTAACTATTTTATCATAATGGTCGTGACATAGTTTAGATGGATCTCATAAATTGAGTGGCCTAAATTGTATATTGCACATCTGATATACAAGGTTGTCAAGGGTGTGAAAACGATGGAATAAATTTACAACACTACCAAAACTATGAAACCGAGGTTTATTGTTGTGATGCATGACAGAGTGAAAATATTCCACATTACATGAGAGCCTCTGCGACCATTTTGCAAGGTACCATACTGGATTTTAATTAATTCAGTGAAATGGGAACTTTACGATCCGATACTATTGTTGAAGTAAAGTGTGATTTCGTAACGATAGTATAGTAGTTTCCTCTCTGCTTGTTTGCATCCTGAACAAAATTATGATCATAAATTTACAATGACAAGTTTTTGTATATGTGATCAAAATTTCGTTAACAAAGAATATAGAAAACAATCTTGTTAATGTCTTTAAAAATCACACTTTATTTCAAAAATAGTAGTGTATCGTAAAGTCTATATTTTACTGAATTAACTCAAATCCAGTATGACAACTTCCAAAATGGCCGTAGAGGCTCTCATGTAATATGGAATATTTGCACTCTGTCCTGCATCACCCAAAAAGCCTCGATTACATATTTTTAGTAGTGTTCTAAATTTATTTAATCGTTCCCACACCCTTGGAAATCCTGTATATTTAGGGAATATGCAACCAGCAACACAAACTACTGTTTCAATTAATGCATGTAAATGCTTCAGTAGGAGACAAAAAAAAAGTGCATAACATTTTGTGATTTCAGCAAAACGTTTACCTACATAATGAATTTTATGCACACAAGTGCATCAATTAACACAGTTTTTATTATGCATTTAGTTGCATCCTTAAAAATTATGCATCAAAACGTTTTGCTGGAGTCACAAAAGTTATGAATTTTTTTGCGTCAACTAACTTGTCTGTGGTTCTGTGTGCACCTATTTTAGACTATTACCGTTTGCTCACTTGACACTGTGTTGCTACCATTTGGCGACTAGTCCAGCAGCCAAAGAACATGATCATGCGTGGGTGCAGATGTGGTCTTGGGATATAAGACACAGGGTCACTTGGCGACAACCAATGTTTGATACGCTTGATCTTACTGAATCTAAGTTTTGTCACTTGTGTGCACTCTACCAAATATTTATTGAACAAATTCCCAGATACAGCATAATTTTGCCATTTTACACAGGTAAATATGGATGTGTTACGGAACTAAAACAGTAACGACAAACAGGCTGTGACTCATTATTTCTTGTAGGTTGCTGACAATGTTGGAGGTACTTACTTAGTGAAGTTGTACAATTTACCTATTCATTTCAGATGAAGTATGACAGTTTGTTCAGCTATCTCACCACGCATTTAACTTCTTCCCTATTATTGTGTACAACAATGTAACCAAACGTAATATTTAATTGAATTTGAAAATGTATATAAAATAGGCAATGTATAAATTGGAGGCAATTTGAATATTCTTTAGGAGTCATAATCCAATTGGGAAATTTAGAGTATCTTCACTTGTACAATGTAAATGACCGGCTATGAATTTTAGAACTAGGAAGACGCACAAAGAATATTGACATGACTGAAAAATCATATAAATACTACCGGATTCTCTTCCGGGTATTGGAAGTTCTATTCTGACGTCGAGACTCTGCGAGTCAGATTATTCATCATTAGTTTGTCTACGCCGTCATTCTGTCAGTCAGAGTTTCTGCTCGTCAACATTACAGAAAAGTAAGTGATATGTATTGTCTAAACTAGTCTAGTCTTAAAAGTCCTATCGGTCCTTGAAAATGATGCGTGATTATTCAATTATATTTCTTAGTTTCTGATCATCAGATCATTAAATTCTAGATTATTTCTGTGTTATCGAATTGTATCTCTGAATTTCTATTCCCATGTTTATAGACAATTCTGAGCTACGTTTTCTACGACCCCTGACGTGCATTAATTTAAATTACTTCTTGGAGGAACTGGGTGGATGTCAAGTCCATTCAGTAATTTCATGTATGAGAATGGTCTGGGATTCGCAACCCAAACAAAAGGTCTCTGCTTGACATGCCTCCTGGAGGTTTCTAACTGCCTTTTACGTCACAAGACCGGTCACGTTTAAGATAGATTGCGAACGTCTTTTAGGTTTTAGCACTATGCTATGGTTGTCTCATGGCTTCGTCATGCAACACCTGTGTTTCTCCACTGCGGTGTTCATCACAAGGGCTCAAGTATCTAAACCTAAACTTCTGGAACCAATGCTTGGCTCTATGTTCGTTCACGGTATCCTCCATAAATGCCTGACATATCCAACGACTTGACGCGCCTGCTACCTTAAAATCATATAACAAACAACAGAAGACGAGGTGTTTGGAGGATACCTCAGTTTCTGACACTGGATAAGCTGGGAGCAGGGGCACCCGAAGAAAATTTTCTAGGGAGGGGCCATGTCCATGGTTCCTATATTATGTCTGGTATTTCAGGTATTTAATATATGTGGTTTGCTATATTACGTTTACATTTTCGTGAGCCATTTTCTCTCATTTGTAGTGGCGTACGCACTGCTCTCCTGAATCTTTGAACTACTATGTAAACGCAGACATGCACCAGGAGGAAAAAGAGCAGAACATTGCATTTATTCTACGAGTGTAAATTACAACTAAAACTTACTATCCCCACTTCTAACGTTTCCTCTAGCTGAGAATCTACCTAAAATGTTTTGATTCAGAGCCACTATTACGTTATGATTTAGTGGTCCTACTAGCAGATCTATGGTTGGATGGATGGATTAAAGTTTATCGTGCCCTTCAACAATAAGGTTCTATGCGATTTGGACCTACAACCGAACGAGTGATCCGAACTACATGAATTTCCTCCGGAAATCGAAGGCGGGTCTCCCGCTCGATGACGAGTACGCGGATCATATAGCCACAAAGGAGTTAATTATCAGATCTACAAACATGTGCAGTTGTACTCACAACTTCTATTCAAAATTGAGCTCTTGGGGGGCCACGGTGGCTCAGTGGTAGAGCGTTCACCTCTGGCACATGGGGTTCCTAGTTCGATTCCAACTCGCGCCAAGTGAACCTTGTGGTGGACAAACACCGTGTGGGTGGGTTTCCTCTGGGTTCTTCAGTTTCCTCCCACTTTCTTCAATCCACCATTCCATTCATGTTTTCATCATCACCGTCTCCTTTAGCCTAGCCTCCATAAACGTGGGTCGTAAAACTCAAAAGATTTCATTTCATTTCATTTCAAAATTGACCTTCTTGTACGTTTCCATTACAGGCGAGTGAGTGTTTGGAACCAGCAATTGTTCATTCTGCAAGAACTTGAAAACTACTGAGTTTACTTATTTATTGAATAGAGAATTTATTATTTTATTTCCTTTGTTATATGTAATAAAATACCTATAAAATATATTTTGAATCCTCGTGACTTATGCTTTCATTTGATATCTGACAGGAAAGTTAGGCCATAAACAAATATCAGTCATCAGAGTATGAAGACTCTATCCACATCTTATTCACCAAATTCCAAGAAACCTTTTAGATTCTACATAGGAATAAAGACACATTATTTAACATGCATATAGTACCTCCTCTTAATTCCACTGCAGCCAGAAAAAATAAGACTCAAAAGTTATGAACATTCCTATCCAATATTATAAAGTTCTTACGTGTTGAAGATTCCTTTGTACATTATTTCATTTCTGGCACCGAATATTTGGATTTTGCATCTTTTAAATGGTAATTTATTCTGATCGCGTTTTAAAAAGGCGATATACAAATTATAACTGAAAAAAATAGCCTCATATTACTTCGTAATGAATCACTAGAATAGGTTTTATCCTCTTTAACTTCTCTCTATCCCCCTCACTCTCTCTCTTTTTAATTGACTATTTCCTCATCTCTAATGAGAGGTCAAACAAAGATCTGAAATACTATAAGGAACTTATTATCTTCAATAAGAACAACGAGTACACTTGATTTCTCTTTTTCGTTTTCTTAGCCCATTTTCATGAAATGACAACTGTTTGATAACCATTCTTTGTGAAAAACTGAAAAATAACTATGAGTTAGCAACATTGAAAATGAGACTAATAACAGTTTATTCTTCCATGAGCAAATAGTACACAACAAATGCAATGTATTATGGTAATTAATGTATTGTTAAGGCACAGTAACAACATTTAGGATCCGACTCAAAGTATGTATCTATATAGGATCGAAATCTTGAACCAAAATCGAATTTGTAAGAAAAAAGTGTTACAACAAATTACAAAACACGCAAAGTGCGCGCCACAATTTAAAGATGTCGCCCAGGAAGCCAGCAGGTTACCTGCTGCTCCGAGTTATTCTGTTAAACATAAACAAGGCAAACCAATAAGTGCAAAAGAAAAGCAAATACTTTATCAAATGATATCAACGTTGTTCAATTCACTTGAAGAAAATTAAGACCTATAATAGCTAAGTTTCATGTTCTCATAGAATATTTATTTATTTACTTTGTAGTACTGAAGTTCCTATTTGTACATTCGTATGCTATACAATGTAAGAAAGCACATCAATATATTGAACTTAAGGGGGAAAAGTATCATGTGTTTTCCATGGAAATGCGTAATGATTTAGGTAATGAATGAAAAAGAAATAATCTCCCATAATGATAAATATGCTTGCTGTTTCATACCAGCTCTATCTCTTTATCGTTCAGTTGATAATTTGACATAACTCATTGTAATTTCGTCTATAATTACAGTTTGGAGAAAAATAACAATGTTCAGTTGCTCTTAAAGAAGGTGGGATTATATAGTATTGGGTATTTTGCCCTATATCACGGCAATGGTGTGAGAGTGAGACGAGTAATGCACATCGCAGTAGCAGAAATACATGCACGTGCTGCAGCAGAAATATTGCGGGAAACAGACGAAACAATTTCCTCTTCACCAATCAGAAAATAGTCGTGCGCGCAGTGATACAACATCAAGTTACGTGGTTTGTTTTTGAAGGATGCAAAGGACTGTGAAAAACGCTAAACCACTCTTGCGAGATTTGTAATTTCTCAGGACTTAGAGTGAATATTTCCTGAATTATTTTCACATTTTTGTATTGAGGGACGACCGCGTCTTCTAATCTCTGCTACAGAACCTGTGTTGGGAATTGAACGGCAATTCCTTATGGTCTTTGCATCTACCGAACCACGAGGTCTATTCGCACTTCATCACCATCTCCGTACTTCTACCACAGACTGCCATACTTCGTACCGTGATACCAACTGAGCCCTCTCATGCAAGGTAAGTCTTAACGCAATAGTCTGCCATTGATACTTCCAATGATATAAATGAGATATGTAATAAATACTACAATAATAAGAAATAAAATGCTTTTGTTTCATAAACATTGGTTAAGTATTTAGAAACTTAGAAACAATTAACAACAGGGAGTTAATTTCAGTCCGCTCTGCAATTTTTAATTAGAGGAGGCCCTTAAACTTGTAAAATCTCTAATTGTTGAATAGGCGCTGGATTTTGGATGTGATGCTGATTAAATAGATTACTTAGAAACTCAACGGAAAAATATTGCTTTTTAGAAGTAGGAAACAAAGAATACAATTAAAGACCTGAAATGCTAAATGATCTAAGAGCCAAAGACACATTAGCGGAAACTAAGAAAAAAATGCTATTTTCACAATATGAAAAAAAAAAAAACTTTAATGCAGACAGGATATTCTATTAGCAGTTATTACAAATACTTAGAGCCGTATTGACACTTAGATCTCAAAGCAGGGTATTGGTATGGGGATGTAGATCACATATCAGCGACAAAACATTTTCTACTTTTGGCACTTAGATCATTTAGCATTTTAGGTCTTCAATTGGCCTCTGGCTAGAAGTTGACAAATTTCGGAGTGCAAGTGAGTAAAATTTCTACAAAGAGTTTGCAGACTTATTGTATCCCAATGATGAGGAGAAAAGAGAGTTCAGCAATGTAAATATAGTTAAAAACAAACAATTACTGTATCAAAGAAAGACATCTACCTTAAATTGTCTATTGACAGTACGTTTTTGTTTAATACTTGTTCAAAAATGTTATTCCTACTGCGGGTTCTGTTGTAAAATAATTCATACAAAAGTGGTTCATACACCTATATCTACCATTCAACTAAGTACATCAAATGTTGAACGAAATCTGTAATAATAATAATAATAATAATAATAATAATAATAATAATAATAATAATAATAATAATAATAATAATAATAATAATAATAATATGAGGGATATTAGAAAGTGTTTTAGTTAACTACTAGTGGCAATTACTCGCTTTGCTGGGTTAAAACAAGAAACATAATATGTTCTGTTAGTCAGTCACTTTTTGCTATTACTAAAGCTCTCTCAGATATCAGTCATTTTCGACACCCCCTCTCTCTCCCGCAAGTTACGGGGCTGAATTTGAATTTAAACGGCATCGGAAGTGTCATTGTTCATCTCAGCGATCCCGAAAATTATGGATTAAACACTAATATTGGTAATTCCCTTTATATATATCGTATCGATCTTTCGTACATATATAATCTCCCTTTCCCCGTCCGCCAAGTTGTGGATCTGAATTTGTGTTTAAACGGCATAGGAAGTGCCACTGTTCATCTTAATGAGCCAGATAACTTTAGATTCGACACCAATATCGGTTATTTTCGATCATTTTATATAGATATATATATATGATATATCCCTAGATTCTGTACGTCATTTAGCCACTTCTTGAAGACACTCGTTGCAACACTATGAAGAAGTGGGTAATTTGAGTGCTCTTAGGATCACCAGAGAGATTAGAATTCATAATTTTCAGTCTATTTGAGGTAAGATAAAAGAGAAAATAAATTATCCTGTATTAAGTATAGAGCTTTAAATTACTTTGTTATGCAGAAAAACGCTTATGGAATTAAGATATTTAATTATTTTTTTAAAAAAAATTCTTGGAGAACTTTCCAATGCTAGGGCTTACGGATGACGTCCCTCGCCGAGCACAGTATTTGGGGAAAAGGAAGGAAGAAAGGATTGGGGAAGGAAGGAAGCCACCTAGGACCTTATAAGTTAGGTACTACCCTGGCATTTGCCTTGTCTGAAGAAGGAAAATCCAGGAAAATCTCATTCAGGATGACTGGCCTGAAAAGTTTTCTATACTTTTTTGACCGAGTGCCCACACCGGCAATCGAACGCGGGACCGCTCGCAACGAGTAACACTTTTTGTATGATGCATACTGAAGTATTCGTTTTGTATCAAAATCGTTAATTGTAGTATCTTAAAAGTATTTTTTTCTGAAAAATAAAATTATTGGTGATTGAAATAATGATATCTTCAACGTTCGTTACATCTTCAGACTTATATTATGCATTATATAAATAACTTTTTCGATAGTGTTTATTCCGTTCGTTAAATTCCTGTTTGTTATTACTGAATTCCTTTTCTGTAATTAAAAAAAAATCAGTACAATAAGGCTAAGCCGTTATCTAGTTATTTCCAGTCTATGTTTGGAATTTTTGCATTCCAGTCAACAAGATGAATCACGTGTGTAGCATCACTCCGTGCTGAACACCAATCACATTCGCAGAAACAAGCGTCAGATTATGCAAGTGCGGTGACAGTGCTTGGTGTTCCACAGAAGACAGCATCGACAAGACCAACATTTTTGGCGGTAAGTTGATATATTCTTCATATCTTTGCTTTGAGCGTAAAATTCACAATTTGAAGGTAGAAAAACGAGTAAATTTTTAATTTGTAATTCTGTCTGCTGATTTGCATCCTATCTTTATAACAGAAATTACGCAACTCTTCTGTTCAGTGCTTTTTTTAAAAGATTTATCAGTGTGTAATGTTGGTGCCTTACAGTGTTGGTAGTGGAATTACATGTAGTTAGAAAGTATATAGCTATCAAAATAGTAGAATTACACGTAGTTAGCAGCATCTTGTGTGCATGTGGATTGGGAATCCAATACTTGTATAACGTCATTAGTAATCATTTGTAATATGCTAGGCGGAGTAGAACTGTGGTGCTAGTTTATGCAAATTTTCGAAACGAAAATTGAAAAACTCTCTGATCTCAAAGAGAGTAAATTTTGGATAAAATGTTACCTGGCGAGTTTTACTTAAGGGTACGCGATTACTACTACAAAAGTTTTTAATACGTACATAATTCATGGTAAAAAGAATTTAAGAAAACGTCCACGAAGAGTGGGCGAAAAAGAAGCCTCAGTTGCAAAAATTGCCGACCAATAGAAATAATGAGGGAAGAGTAATGACGGAAATTAGTCAACAGCAGAACTTACTACTGCGACAATCACATTCCAACACGAGTTTAAAAAAATCATGATCAACTGTTCCGTTGCAATTTCCATATCGCAAAGAAAATGGTGCCGAAACAATACAAAATGGACCATCAATAATTGTAATCGCGTAATAGAATCGGATGATTTATTTCACCTTTTCTTCTAAAACAGGTTTGTTTACACACGGCGAACGGTCAAAGGAACCACGGTTCCGACTGATTTTCCCTACCTTGAAACATTGTGGCGAGAATCTAATTTAAATAAAATAAAGAGTTTGTCTGTCTGTCTATCCGTGTGTCTGTGTGCGCGGCCTGGGGATCAGACGAGTGAACCGAAAGCTACCAAATTGTGGTCACGGCAACCTTGATCCAGGGCCCAGACCAAGATGAAGCGTTTTATTCAAAATTCGAACCACGGTGGGAATTAGGGGCGTTTACTGGGACATGTAAAAGTAGTAGAAAATGACCGATATTAGTGTCGAATTCATAGTTTTTGCGAATGCAGAGATCAATGGCGAAACTTCGTTTGCATCAGCTTCCAAATTCACCCCATTCGGCTGTGGGCCGGGGGTCACTCCAGGGGTACCGAGACATATAAAAATATTAAAAAAAAAAAAATACCGATATTAGTGTCAAATCCATAGTTTTCGCGGTCGCTGAGATCAATGGTGACATTTTCATTAGCGATTACTTTCAAATTCAGCTACCGTTTTATGCGGGCCGTGGGTTACCTGCAGGGGGTTACCGAGACATGCAAAAATAATTTTAAAAAATGACTACTGATATGAGTGTCAAATTCATAGCTTTCGCTGTCGCTGAAATGATTGGTGATACTCCCAGAGGCGCTGACTTCCAAATACAGCCCCAATCGACTGGGGGCCAGAGGCGTTTTTTTTTTTTTAATTTCGAACCAGGGTGTCTCATGGGGCATTTACCGGGATATGTAAAAGTAGTAGAAAATGACCTATATTTTTCTTTCCTATCCTTGTTCAGTTTGCTTACATAAATAATTTATCTGACCCATGCGAAGAATGAGTATTTCAGTTAGTATTAAATAAGATTAAAGGCATCTTTCTAACAGCAGAAACATGCACTTAAACGTTGAGTTGATAAATCCAGTAATGATTAGCTCACACATAGTTCTTTTGATTTGGAGTTTAATATTTTTTTTCTCATTGACTCTATACAAGGCGTGGCCTCGATAGCTTCACGTAGAATCCGAACCACATAAACTCGTGCCGAAGTAAGTATGCTTATCCACGCAACTACGAGGAAGCTTTGATAAACTAATAAGGCATTTTCATATTTGATTATTTCGGAAAGTCGTATAAAATAAGATTTGAAGTACTCGTATTACCATAATACCGTAACACTTTTTTGATTCAAAAGATACAATATATTCCAATCAAAATTTTTTTGTAGGTTTTATACCTGGAGAACTACATAGAGTATAGTCAAACCCAAACTAGGACTTAACTCATTATGATGTGCTTATTCCGTAAAAAATACGAAAACTCGATTTAGGGACAATTCAAAAATTGTTGGCCCCTGATTCAATTAACCCAAAAGATCCAATATTTTTCATTCAATCAAACATTTTTTGTACGCCTTATAACTGGAGAACTACATATAGTGTAGCCAAACCCAAACTGTCACTTAACTCGGTATCATATGCTTATTTCGCAGAAAATAGGGAAACTCGATTTAGGGGCCGTTCAAAAATTTTGTGGCTCCTGACCCAAAAACTATTTATTGGCCAAGATCGCAATCTTTGGATGCATTCTTGGTTCTCCTCATTTTCTTGTTTTTCCGTTTTTTTTCATCCTTCATTCCCCTTCGCCTTCAGTGTTGCTTAGTGCATCTTACTAAAGATTTTCTTCTTCTTCTTTTCTAAGACATCAAAGTATTGATAATGGCTGCATAGTACAGCCATGTACAGTCAGTGACAAAAGTTATTTTCATTTGATAAAATTAGTTGCGTAAATAACTTCAAAATGGAGTTACAATTTAAGTACAATTTTCAGTAAATTAAAAAGGGACTTAGGATTTAGATTTCTGGGCCTTCGGCATCTAAGGCCATTTAGTCCGTCACGATTTGAGGGATGACGTCCCTCGGCGAGCACACAATGTGGGGAAAGGGAAGGAAGAAAGGATTGGGGAAGGAAGGAAGAAAGGATTGGGGAAGGAAGGAAGCGGCCTGGGACCTATAAGTTAGGAACCACCCCAGCATTTGCCTGGTGTGAATGAGGTAAACCCAGGAAAACCTCATTCAGGTTGGCTGGCCTGAAAAAGCGTTTTATACTTTTTCGACCGAGTGACCCCACCGGAAATCGAACCCGGGACCGCTCTAAATTAAAAAGAATATAATTTTCTATGCATTACATTCATACCACCGTTATTCCCAAAATAAATATTACCACCGCAAGAACGTTTGTCGCTGACTGTACACACGGGAAAGAAAGTATTTGACAGTTGACAAATTTTATTTTGCCAATAACTCGGGAGAAAATAAATTAATTGGAATATTTTTGTTGCTATCCTTAGAATGGTTATAACTTGATAACTTGCCCAAGTCAGTACTCGTAATAGGTTAATTTGTTGTTGAGTTACTAGGATAATAAATTGTATCAACTGAAGAATACTTTCTTTCGTGACTGTACAAATCGAATAAATGTAAAAGTAATACTTCTAGTATTAAAAATGTTATTTAAAAAACTCTGATATATCATGTTAGTGAACAAAATATTAAGAAACGGATTCGAAAAGGACCAAAGGATTTATTTGAAGGACAAAAAGATTCAATCCATGTAGTGTAGAGTTCTTTACTATTTGAGAAATGGGTTAGTAACCTGTGGAATACGTTCTCATCATTAACATATACAGAAGATTGGTAATATGCTCTAAGTTAAGCGTCTCTTTCAGCAGCTTGGCTATATGAGACGTGGGACTACAGTTTAACGTGGAATTCTAATTACGTGAGCTCCCACCGGTATCGAACCCATGTCTCCCACCACGCCAAATTGATATTTTTTATGTTTGTGTTGATGTTTGGAGAAGGGGGTTAATTTTAAAAAGAAACTCGAGAACGTGATTTCAGATCAGGCACCGTGTATTGTATTTTGTGGTGCGAAACTAAACATCTGCAAATTCTGTATGAAGTTATGATAGAAATATCGTTCACCAATGGGGATGTTTATTTGAAAAATATAACTTTAAGATTTGTTAATAGATCTTACAGCAGAAGTATTTTTTACACATTGAAGAAAAAACACGATAATGAATGATAATTGAGGAGCTTAGAGGATAAATGTGTTATGTTGTGAAGGTAACCAAGAAAGTTCTGTCGCTTTATATGGAGGTCTGTGTTTAATTGGCCCTCACACCGTGAGTTGAAAGCGAGTGGAGATATGGCGAAGGACAGTTGTTGGTGTGGGTGTACACAAAATACTCCCCTCCAAATAGTAGGAATTTTTTGTTACCAATAGGATTTCGTTCTATTGTGCAACCAAATGTAAAATATAGAATAATTTACTGGGGAAAATTCACGAATAGAAAACGGACTTTTCAGTTTAATGTTAGGTTAGTTACTTCTGTTAGGTAAAGATGCTGGATAAATCCTAGTATATGCAAGTTTGCAGATCGTGTCCTAGGTAACTTCTTGCTCCCTTCTTCCTGATTTATTATTATTATTATTATTATTATTATTATTATTATTATTATTATTATTATTATTATTATTATTATTATTATTATTATTATTATTATTATTACTTACATTTTGCCTTTCGTCTTCTCAGGTTCAAACGGAAAAAAAAATTCAGGTGTTAACCTGTCCAGTTTCTCCTCCGACTTAAGTACGCTGTTAGGTTTACGTCACTTCTGTCGTCTAACGTACGTTGATTGCAGCAATTAATTTCGGTTCTAATTTTATTGAGGTCTTTTTGGATCAAAAATAGTTCAGGCAAAAAATTTCTTATATCTTGTGCCACAACATTTTTGAACGACCCCTAAATCGAGTTTTCGTATTTTTTTGCGGAATTTTGCACATCATACTTGGTTAAGTGATAGTTTGGGTTTTGCTACATTATATGTAGTTCTTCAGATATAAGGCGTACAAGAAAATTTTTGCCTGAAATCTATTGAATTTTTTTATCCAAAAATGTTAATATTTCTATTTTAGAATCACATGGTACTTTTTAGTCCCATCCATGCAGTAATTAATACGAAAAATTTGGAGTAGAATCTGTTTAAGGTAACATCCGAAATCGTTTTTACATTAGTTGTGTAAAATTTAGTCCAGTTGTTATCTTTGTATAAGTCTAATTACTGTATTATTATTTTCTTCAGACATTATGAATTTGCCTCCTGGACCATCTACAAGTTCTGCGTCATTTTTCAACATGGAAATTGAGGAGACCGCTTCTGTGCAGCCTCCAATTATCTATGCGGTTCCAGAACAATTTTCTGGTAAGTGTTCCTCTCCCGTGAAATATGAAGTTAACTATTTAAGGTACTAATCCAAAAAATATAATACAATCTAATGAGAAGTAAGGGATACCGTATTACCTTTCTTGATATCCATCAGAAAAGTAGTTTTGATATTTTCCCGTATCTGAAAAGTTTGTATGTTAACAATTTCGCCCCAAAACAAAGACACTAGTAGATTTAAATGTCGCTTAATGATATCAAAGCAGAAAACATCGTACGTGAAGACGAAAAGGTTAACGGAAGACCGTGGAACATCGAAGCTTCTCTGTTGCGGCAAGTGATGTAGGCTACCATCAATGGCAGAATCTCTATGATCATGATAATATTATCCTCCCTTACTATTTTATACATATACTAGTCTTTAGCCATCTGGAGGCTCCGCTCCAAGGTCCTAACGTTTGCTCGGTCCACGGCCTCGCATCTCTTATGCATCAACAGTGAATTTTGTGCACTTGCTCTTCATATTTCCTAAATTTGCCCACCTGGGAATTCGCCCCTACACCCTCTCCTTTGCTCGGCCTACGGCCTCGCACCTCTTAAACCCACAATTCTACCGAATTTCAAGTTTCCTTTCCTATTTCAACTTTCTAAAGGATAATGTATTGTATCCCAAGAAAACACCCATTTCAATAACTTGGGAATTTCTTCATCCCCTTAAAAATTTAAAAAATATTCACTTTTGGCAATTTCCTTGTCGGTTAGTCCCAGAAGGCCAATCATGCCAAATTTCAACATTCTAATCCTGCCGGAAGTGTCTGAACATTTTGGGGTATAGATCACGTCCCATATAAATAACATGGGAAAGATTATTTAGTTTCCCACAAAACCACACTAAATTTGGAAATTTTTATTTTTACTGATTTACTTAGGTAATGCTAACAAAAACGTATGAGCATACCGAATTTCAAATTTTTACTCCAAATACCTAAAACATGAGATTATATGTCCTAAAGAAGGCTCATATACACTGTAAAAAATTTCACAGGTAAATTTACAAAAAACGTTGACAATCTGTTTGCCACTCCTCTATGTAAATCAATTTACACCTATAAAGTAAAATTACTAATATGAAATGGTGTAAAATTACATTTTTATCAATAAAAATATCATACTTTCTTATAAATTTACTGCAAATTTTGTAATTTAATCTATGGAAATGTATATCAACTTACGAAATAAAGGGTAAATGATTTTACATTGATGTTTGGCAATTTAATTACAAAAATTTTTTTTCAGTGTGAATAACATGGTTAATTTCTTCATTCCCCCTTTAGTCCTCTAAAAATTAAAAATATTCACTTTTGACAATTTTCCTGTGAGTTAGTCCGAGAAGGCTACAATCATGCCATATTTCAACTCTCCATGTCAACTAGAAGTACTCGTTGTTTGTTGTCAGTCATGTAGTTTTATATACGGTTAGGACAAGCTTTTCGCTAGCTGGGGACTCCGCCCCCAAACTCCCGAGTTTGCTCGGCCTACGGAATTGCATTTCTTACCTATCAACCTTTGCATCAACAGTGAATTTCGTGAAATTGCTCTTCATATTTCCTGAATTTGACCAGCTGGGGGCTTCTCCCCTACACACTGTCTTTGCTCGACCTAAGGCCTCACACCTCTTAAACCTACAATTCTATTGTTTCTTTTCCTATTTCAACTATCTAAAAGATAAGATTTTGCATCCTAAGAAAACGCCCATTAAAATAGCATATTCCCCTTTATACCCCTGAAAAATTAAAAATATTAACTTTTGGCAATTTTCCTGTCGGTTAGTCCCAGAAAGCTACAATCATGACAAATTTCATCGTTCTAATCCTGCCGGGAGTGCCTAAACATTTTGGGGTGTAGAAGAAGTCCCATATAAATAACATGGGAAAGATTATTTAGTTGCCTATAAAACCACGCTAAAGTTGAATCTTTTTATTTTTACTGATTCAGTTACGTAGTGCTGACAAAAACGTACAAGCACACCGAATTTCAAGTTTTTATTCCAATTCTAAATACCTAAAACATTAGATTATAAGCCAAAAAAAAGGTCCATTTAAATAACACATGGAAGTTGTTCACCTCCTCTTTAGACTCTCTAAAAATTAAAAATATTCACTTTTGACAATTTTGCTGTGGGTTAGTTCCGGAAAGCTACAATCATGCCAAATTTAATCATTCTAGCCCTACAGGAAGTGCTCCATAATTTATGTCAGCTCATGTAGTTTTATATATTGTTAGGATATTTCATTAATAACCTTAATATATGACATAAATTATTTCTTATGGAAAAATCTACAAAGGGTAGCTTACTTTTTGGAGATGAGTTTTCTTCCAGTAAATTTTGTTCCTATTTCCCAAGTGAATGTTTCGCTAATAATTGCAGCACATGATTTAGTTTAAGTGATTGGAGTGAAAATGTTTAGTGTGGTAACCCGTAATTTTTATTTTAAACTTTTCAGCACATGTTTAATCATTTTTACTTTTGAGTGACGATAGAAGAGACGAAAGTATGGTGATCTTAAAAAAAAAAAATCGAATTCGAGATTTCAACGGTTTTGCACGTTTCATGGCCGCTACAAACTGAAGAATTTAGTTTTCCTAGTTCAAGTTATCTGCAACAAGTTCTAAACTTAAAATCTTTATAAGATTCCTTAGAAACGATTATAGAACTTTCTTTCTACCCCCAAAATCAAGGGTAATTTGCTGAAAGGTGAAAAATTGAAAGTTGCCATTTTTCTCAAAAACGGTTCTAACGATCTTGTTTAAATTTCATACGTCGATGTTTCATTAACAACTACTTACTGTGGTATAAGACGTACAAGAAGGGGTAGTCCAGAAGGGGTAGTTTACTCTAAGGGTGAGATGCTTTAGAACAATTTTCACAAAAAAAAAAATACTCAAGCGATTTTCTTGATATTTCATAAACATTTCGTTCGTAACCCAACAAAATGGTAATTCATTTGTCCTGAAAATAGTCACAAGGGGTAGTTTAGTCTTGCAGTGAGTTTTTTTTTCACAGCCATTTACTCGAAAGAGACTCAGGCAAATTTGTTTAGATTTAACTAATAAATATTTCATTAATATCCTATTTCCTAAAATAATAATACAGTAATGGGTAGTTTAATATTGGGTGTGAGTCCTTTTAGGACTTTTTTAAAAAAAACAATGCATACAATTTCCTTCTTATTTTTAATTAATTACGACACGACTTATCTTTCCTTCTACCTCGATCACTTTTCAGAAAATTCATGTACGAATATCTTCATTGTTGCCAATTGACAGTCTTTTTCATCTAAGCATTACAAACATTGTACTACGTCATGCATTTCTCGGGGTAGTACTAGCAACCAGGAATTCTCTTGGTGCATTTTTGTTTTTGTTAATAAAACGAAATATGTAGTGTAAAAGGAGAACTTCATACATGGTATGTTTTATAAATCACAATCACGAAGTACCGTAGTGTAAAATTACATTTTTTAGAACTATCAGAATGTTTTGTAACTTTAATGCAAATTTGTAAGAAAACATCGAATTTTATAGATTAATGTAAATAAATACGGTACCTGTATATCAACTTACAAAATGAAGTTTAAAACGATATTACGACAAATTTTATAGTTTAAAATTTAGATTTTTTTCCAGTATACTTTGCCGATTTCCTTCATATTCCATAAATAAATATCACATTAATAACCTATAACATTTCGTAATTTATTTCCTATGAAGATATCCACAAGGGATAGTTTACTTTAGCGGATGAGTTTCCTTCGAAAACGCCTATAATAATTTTCTTCGCACTTCACTAATAAGTGATAATATTACAACTGTAACATAAGGTGATTTAGTTCAAGAAATTTGAGCGAGAAAGTTTAGTGCGGCATCCCATATCTTTTATTTGTTATGACTTTATATATTCAATTTCCATGCCTCAACTTAAGTGAATCCTCACATTCGGCAGTTTCACAATATAGAGTCGACATTTGTAATAGAGAAATTGCTCTTTTCCCCATTTAAGAGCGAAAAGTTTCGAAAAATGCTTAAGCAAATGTTCGGTTATTTTTTAACAGGAAGCTCATATGCCGAATTTTGTCTTCCTAACGTGAGACACCTTATGCTTAGAAAACTTATTTGGAGCCTCGTTTACCTCTCTTAAGATACGTGTTTCAAAAAATCCTTTCATATCTCTTGTTTTCATGACCAAATCAACTTTTTGATCAAATTTTGTTTTGAACTACAATAGTGTGGTGCTTATGTTGATAAGTGAGTCACTTTTGTACTTTTTATCCGACTAAGCAGGTTCGACGTACACGTGTACGGATCCTCATAGTGATTCTAGAGGCAGTTCGACGTACACCTATATGTCCCGTGTAATAGTGACGAATAACTTTGCCATCTGTTGTTTTCGCGCAGGAAGAAAATGCATGTCACTATAGAGCAGCGTTTCCCAACCTTTTTCAACTTGTGGCACACTATAGGTATAACTTAAATTCTCGCGGCACACTCAGATATTATTATTATTATTATTATTATTATTATTATTATTATTATTATTATTATTATTATTATTTGTAAATATGAAATATGGTGGTATTTTTTCTGTAATTACTGATCTCCTTCTCACAGAGAAGCAGGGGTGGATTCAGGGGGCGATCGGGTTGATTGCCCGCCAGAAGAGGAATATTTCTTATTTTATATATAAATAAAACCCATCCCAAAGTTTCTAGCTCTTAAAAGTAGCTCTAAGTAGCAGTATTACAACCCACCGCTCCCCTAGAAGTCCGTCCTGGTTCCGCCCCTGCAGAGAAGAAAGCTCGATCACTGGTTTTTCCCCGTTATAAATCATTATGCTCAATTTCCATGCTCTTTTCATAATGATAATTTAAAAATAAAAAACAATTGCAATGGAACATAAGACTCAATTTAAAAGAAAAAGCACACACTTTTTTTTTCAAAAACTGTATCCAACCTTTCACCAAGGACGAACAAAAAATCTCTCATACTTTTAAAACACAAAAGTAGGTAACTTGTATGCATATTTGCTTTGTTGAAAGCATTGAATGATATTTTAAAATTACAAGTTACGAAATAGGCTGCAAAAATAGAGAAGCAATACTGGTCATTACTATGATAACAAATACTTTTCCTAAACATTAAAAATATAGAGAAAAGTAACACAGTATGAAACTTATAATTTTTTAACGTGGTTAATATACGTTACAATATTTGAATATTATATGAAGATTAAAATTGTTTAATAATAATATTTGAAGATTACTTCTTTTCAAAAATAAGTAAAACAAGTTGGTGCACGAAACAAAATTAATGTGTAATTTGAGCTTGATGTTCTTTCATAATCTTCTTCAATTCTGGACGGATAGTTGATAAATACACCCTCATATCGTGCTTCGGAGTTGTCAGTTGTGACCTGTTCTTACACTGGATTGTGTTCATTGCAGAAAATCCTGCATCACTTAAGTAGCATGTAGAACAGTGAATGAGAACTTTCACAGCCTTTGTAGAAATAGCTGAATGTTCTCTCCGGGAAGAAATTCAGAATCATGTCATGTCTTACTGTGAAGCTTCAAACCTTGGTCATTCCTCACATCGACCAACTCACTTTCTTCCCGGACATTTAATTCTGCTGACTGTAGGACAGAAGGCGAAAAACGGGTCCCTCGCTTAGTCAAATGAAATCAACTCAAGCGTAGGAAAATATTTCTCAACATTGGTACACAACAAAGAAAATGTGTCTGAAATGTGTGTTGAGAAATTTGTTTCAATTTTACAGCACTTTGTAAGCTCAAACATATTACATTAATTTTGTTTTCTATTTATGTCCTCCCAAAATGAGACTTTCTCCCTAAATGAGCAAATTTTGTCCCCCAAATGCTTTTGTTTAGCGCATTCAATGTTTGGAAATGTCGGCAAGAAAAGAAAATTCATTACATCAAGAATCATCACTAAGGAAATCGGCATATTCACTTTCTTCTGACAGAAAGAAAAGGAGAAGTTGTTCTTTTAGTGCATAAAATCTTGACAATACGTGACCACGAGACAACCACCTCACTTCTATGTGAATAAGCAACTGAGTGTATTCTTGATCCATTGCAGAACATAGATCTGAAAATAATCTTCTTTTAAGAGGCTTGTTTTTATGTAATATACCATTTTTACAACTAGATTTAATACTTCTACTATAGAATTAATAATTTTGTTACGAGTTCCTCGTGGAACACCACCAACCCATTCGCGGCACACCAGTTGGGAAACGCTGCTCTAGAGTTGACTGTAGTCTGCTACCATCTGTTGGTTTTCCTTCTTATTGCATAAAGTTATGTTCAATTTTGTGTCACTATGCGAAAATTGCTGTTTTGGTGATTTAAAATTACCTCGGGCCGTGGTGGCTCAGTGGTAGAGCGTTCACCTCTGGTGCTAGGGGTCCCGGGTTCGATCCCAGCTCGCGCTGAGTGGACTTTGTGGTGGGCAAACACCGTGTGCGTGGGTTTTGTCGGGGTTCTCCCGTTTCCTCCCACTTTCTTCATTCCACCATTTCATTCATTACTCACCATCACCGTCTCCTTTAGCCTAACCGGCATAACCGTGGGACGTAAAACTCAAAGATTTCATTTTAAAATTACCTCCTCTTGCAATGGTTGATGGGTATTTAACTCCCAACTCGAGGGTTTACAATAGTAGAGTAGAGTAGGGGAGCAGAGATATGAAAGGAAAGTTTCTAAACCATGTCAACACATAACAATTGCGAACTTTTCAAGGGTAATATTGATGACTGGCACAGTTAGAAAAACACCATGGACGACACTAATGCCATAACTCTTAGCCGGTATCCGGTATTTATGCCGGGCTACTTTTATCTGTGCAATCTTATATTACGAGGAGGACTCCGAAAATAAATTCTCCCAGCCGACTGTGGATATGGGTGGGGATGCAACACCAAAATACCATGTGACATTGAAGATCAGATGTACCTTTATTTTTCCACATAGGTACCACGTACATTGAGACTTTTTATCATACTGGTCTATATGCTTCAAAAACCCTTTCAGGAAAAATTCAGGGCTCTGCGTACGGAAGAAGAGTTGAACAACTTCTGTCACTTCAGCATTGCTTCCAAAGAGCTTGCCGCCGACAATCTTCAAAGCCTTAAACAGATGGAAGTCACTGGGTGGGACTGTATGGCGAATTGGCAAGGCGTTCTCATAAAAGAGATGCAAAATGTCCCTCACTTAATTGGCGACACCATCTCTGCAGCATTTATTTTGACATCACTTCAAACCCTTAGGCCTTCACGAGGTGGTTATACATTTCTGCTCCCGTGTCCATTCACAGCGGACAACCACTTGCACTTTCTCCTTTACCACGACGTCAAAACGTGCCTTTTCTCCATAGCTACCAGGCTAAGACTGAGACTCCTCTCTGCTTTGGGCAGGCGCTATCTGCAGAATAACGGGTGAAGTTGTGTTTGGGTGTGTTGCGCGCGCAACCGCTGTCTTGTTTCCCTCAATGTTGTTTCCTTTCCTGGGGAAGACGAGAGGGGAAACTTATTTTTGGACTCTACCTCGTATTCATTTAATATTTCATTTCAGCAGAATATAGAATTATGCTATTTGTTACTAACTCGATAACTCCACATTTATACTTCTGTAGCGCTAAAGACTTTAAATATCTTACTAGCAATTTATTTTTATTTTTTCACAGGAAACCTTTTACTTCCGAGACCAATTACGCCGCATTTGGAAGTGATAGAGCAGCCTAGAAGCAAGTTGAAATTTTGCTATCAATCAGAATTGGTTACCGCTCCTGGATGCATAATGGGAGAGAGTGCTGATTGTTGGAGAAGGAGATATCCTTCTGTTAAGGTAAGGGAGAAATTGACTGTTTTGTCTTATTCTGATGTTTTACTTTAAAGCAGATATAATATCCAATTTATGTTCTTTGTTTACTGTGGTAGTGGCTTAGACATTTAAATATAATTCGCTGATATTTTAAATGTAACTCTTACTCAAATGGCACTCACAAGGTTTCAAAATAACGTGACTTGTTCATGAGAATCAATATAAAGTATATATTGTATACTTCCTGCTAGGTAGAGCTACATTGATAAAATGAAAGTCCAGAATCGACTCCCACTACCGGTACTTATAAAAATCCTCCAACAACAATAGTATTTACAAAAATACTTTAGTACACTTTTTTCTCTATTACGAAGTAGAAATTAGGTAGTCCAAGACCGTGCTGTCTTGGGCAGGATTTCTACAGAGCCCCGAAGCAGGCTAAGCAGAGTGGCGTAGGAATCCCAAAGCTCCGCAGCAAGCAGTGAGGGAGTTAAGACTCACACAGCCCCGAAGCAGGCTAATCAACTGAGAGAGAGATCCCGACAGAGCCCCGAAGCAGGCTAATCAACTGAGAGAGGGATCCCGACAGAGCCCCGAAGCAGGCTAGGTCAGGAGAAAAGGAATAGGCAACAGTTCTGAAGCAGACCAGAGGCTTTGAGGTTAGGTTCTCTTAGTGCTCCAGGCAAGCAAGAGGAGTGAGACCAAAAAAACTGGCGTCTGTCCGCTAGTTGCTGTCTAATATATAGTCGTCCCGGAGGTGGTGACAATGCTGTTACCACGCCGTCATGTGACTTGCATGAGGTGCTGGTGGTCCAATGTCTGCATCTTGAAGTAATCCCACGTGGTGTGTAGTACTCCGACGTAAATACATTTGGTTATGTTTACAAACAGGAGCATATGACATTGTTTGTACACAGAAGCACGTGGTACATTACAATATGTACATAAACCAAATTCCGTGCCAAGAAATTTCTAAGGATTTAAACCTATCACCCGGCGATTTTAGGTTAGGCATTTACGGTGATAACATTGGAAGTTCAACCGCCAGTGGTGTTTATTATCTTGACAGGAGTCCTTTGCTGTTCCTCAGGTAGTTCTCACAAAATGCCCACCTGAGGCCAGACTGCTAATATCATGTTTCCTCAGCGATTCATGTAGTTTTTAGCTTCTGCACAGCTTTACTTCAATGGTTTCATGAATACTATTAGATCCACAGTTCCTGGAGGGCTGAGGAAATACACATATTGAGAACATTTAAGTTACAATCTAATATAAATAAAATAAAGATTTTGTTTGTGTTTGACTGTTTGTCTGTGTGCAGCTTGGGGACCAGACAAGTGGACCGAGAGTTACCAAAATTTGGTCATAAGTACCTTGATTCAGGCCCCAGACCAAGACGAAGCGCTTTTTTCAAAATTCGAACCACGGGTCTCAGGGGAACGTTTACCGGGACATGTAATAGTAGTAGAAAATTACCGATATTAGTGTCGAATTCTTAGTTTTTGCGGTAGCTGAGATCAATGGTGAAACTCCAATCGCATTAACTTCCAAATTTACCCTATTCGGCTGCGGGCAGGGAGTAAGCGGGGAGGATTCCGAGACATGTAAAAATAATCCAAAATGACCGATATTAGTGTCAAATCCATAGTTTTCGCGGTCGTTGAAATGAATGGTGATACTCCCACAAGCGTTGACTTCCAAATACAGTCCCCATGCAAAGAGTGAGTATATTCAGTTAGTCTATGAATATATCTAAGGAACCTACTTGGAGATTCTCAGCTAGCTATATAGGTATTGGGTAGTTGGTCTCTTTTCTCTGTTGTTTCAAAGAATATGTCAATTATTGAAAACTTAGGGAGACAAAACGAAGGAATAAATTCAGGAATTGGACACTGAGTAACCAAAAGTTAATGAAACAGTCATTTGTAAATATCAGCTAACGTTCCTCGCATTTGAGACACTTTTGTTACTTTCTTGCAATGTCAGAAAGCTATACCTTAATAGGGATTAGTAAGTAAAGTGAATATTACACGTTTTATATAAAATAATTCCCAACTAAAATTCTCTACACAATAAATGTTCTCATTGATCTCATTACGTATTATTCCTATATGTTTTAACCTTTCAATATCATTTCATATATTACTCACTGGTAAGCACCGAGAAAGTGGAACTTAACAGGTCCACTGCCATGAATAGTAATAATGCTACTCACATTACTTGCCACTGTTGCCGTGAGTACCAAATTTGGCACTCGCCACTTGCTTTCTTTTCTTTCACCTGGGCCTCTATCGGTATTCAATTTCACGTGTTTTATCATGTATGTTGACAGAGTATACATCACTCTTTGAAATAGTAGCCTTAGCGTTCAAATATCTTTAATTTTAAGAAAGATATTGTACTATAGATATAAGAGTTTTCTGTCCGTTTATTACTGCTCGAATTGAGGTAGGTTTGTAATGTAGACTAGCTTTGGGTAGCTGAGGGCTCCGCCCCCAGACGCCCGACTCTGCTCGGCCTACAGGCTTGCATTTCTTATCTATCGGCCTTTGCATCAACAGTGAATTTCCTGAACTTGCTCTTCATATTTCCTGAATCTGCCCATCCGGGGACTTTGCTCCCACACTCTGTCTTTGCTCGACCCATTGTCTTACCTATTGAACCCACAATTCTATCGTTTCTTTTCCTATTTCAACCATCTAAAAATAAGATTTTGTATTCCAAGTGAACTCCCATTTAAATAACATGGGAATTTCTTCATCACTCTTTAGACTCCTAAAGACTTAAAAATATTCACTTTTGGCAATTTTCCTGTCGTTTAGTTCTGAAAGGCTATAATAATGCCAAATTTCATCATTCTAATCCTACCGGAAGTATCTAAACATTTTGGGGTGTAGAAGACATCCCATATAAATAACATGGAAAAGATTTTTTAGTTCCACATGAAACCACTCTACGTTTGGAATTTTTCATTTTTACTGATTTATTTAGATAACGCTTACAAAAACGTACAAGCATCCCGAATTTCAAGTTTCTATTCTAATTCTGAGTACCTAAAACATGAGATTATAGGTCCAAAAAGAGGCCCATTTTAATAACATGGTGAAATTCTTCATCCCCTCTTTAGATCCCATAAAAATTAAAAATATTCACTTTTGGAAATTTTTCTGTGGGTTAGTTCCGAAAAGCTACAATCATGCCAAATTTCATAATTGTAGCTCTACACGAAGTGCTCAATAATTTATGTCAGCTCATGTAGTTTTATATATAGTTAGGATTTCTGCATGCTCAGTTTTGTTTGACCCCACAATTGCAAAAAAAAAAAAAAAAAAAAAAATCAGACTTCCGTGAGATATGCAAGTTGATGACGTATCTATGCCCGAGTACCACCTTTGGTACTCGGGCATAATTGCGTCATCAACTTGCATATTCAGCCAAATTTGTCCCTCTCACCTGGAAATATAAATAATGCTGACTTTTATGTAATTCCCCCCCTTGTTTCTCCCTGGGGATTCATTCTTTAGCTGGATATACAAGTGGATGACACAATTATGCCTAAGTACGAAGTACCAAATTTGGTACTCATGGGAAAAGAGCACATTTTTTATGTCGGTTGCCATGAGTACCAACGATGATACTCGGGCATGATTAAGTCATCAACTTGCATATCTCACCAAAGTCTGCATTTTTAGTGGTGGGGTCTAACAAAACTGATTATATATATATATATATATATATATATATATATATATATATATATATATATATATATATATATATATATATAAAAGTAATGTGGCGTCGGGGGCAATGCTCACGGTAATGCCTTGGCAGTCAACCTGTTAAATGACCAAAGGGCGACACCTAACGAGGCCATGAGGTTCGAGCCTACTCAATAATTTATCTGTTAGATGAGGGAAATTTATTATTATTATTATTATTATTATTATTATTATTATTATTATTATTATTATTATTATTATTATTATTATTATTATTATTTGCTAGTTTAATCTGGAATCGCAATCTTACTAGTATCACTCAAGTTCTGGAGTCAGTCCAGATTTCTTTCTTGGCTTGGTTAAAATATAAATTTAAATTATATGATATGACTAATAGGGAGATTCTTGCTAAATTGGATTTACTAGTTCTTGAAGTTCGGTGAAATTTAAGGCAAATCAAATTCATTCATGATATAATACACGCTAGAGTGAATTTAATTGAATATTTATATATCAAAGTTCCCCTGTATAAGTCTAGGGTTTACCGTTCCATATTATGAAATTATCAATTGGTTGGTTCTCCACTATTTACTAGTGTTGACAATATAAGTAAAAAATCTCTTAAAATTGATTTCTTTGATCCGAATTTTACAATACTAAAAAAACAATATTTGGAATATTTTATTTAATAAATATACAAAATTCACCATGGTTTGGTATATTATCTATTGAATTTTCATTGTTTTTCTTTTACCTACATTTTTTATATTTGTCATGTGTATTATTATAATTTTTTTTCTAATTAGTTTATTTATATTACGTTCAATATATTTAAGTTCTTAATAATACATCTTGTTTAATTTAATAGTTATTGAATCGAGGTTATGTTGTAATTTTATTTTATAATTTAGTTTGTATCAAACTTGTGTACAATTTTTATTTACTTTTTTTTTGTATTTGGTCGTGAAGACTTGATGTATTTTTAATTTCTTTTGTTTTATTTGTATTTTTTCTGGTAATATTTTATTGTATATTATTGTATATATGACCATTTTGGACTCGGGTGTGGTCCTTATTATTATAATAAATAAATAAATAAATAAATAATAATAATAATAATAGTAATAATAATAATAATAATAATTATTATTATTATTATTATTATTATTATTATTATTATTATTATTATTATTATTATTGCTTTAATCTTACGTATTAGTAATTAGTACTGCTACATATAAGAAAATTGCTTCTTGGTCTCCGTCTCCTTTAGCCTAACCGGCATAACCGTGGGGCGTAAAACTCAAAAATTTAATTTCATTTTTACTTCTTGGTCTATTTCATTGATAACAGTGATGTCGGGTCTGTTTGCAGGTATCGTTGCATCTATTCTGATTTCTCGATCCCAGTAGAGTTTGTATCTATCATTTGTAAGTACTGAGACTTGGCTGTTATTTGTAGTATGGCTTGGTATCAGTAATTCGTTCCATGTAATGTGTCGAAAACTGATGAATACTTTCTGCAACATTGGTGTGTCTTTTCAAATGGTCTGTGGGAACCATTATATGGCATAAGCTTGTGATTTTCTGATGTGTCTTCGCATTTTCTGCATTTTTTATCCGGTATTTCTTGCTTCAATATATTATTATTATTATTATTATTATTATTATTATTATTATTATTATTATTATTATTATTATTATTATTATTATTATTATTATTATTTTGCAGCTGAGGAATTTCACTGGACTTGCAGTCATCAGGTGCTCATTGTATACCACGTCTGAACCAAGAGTTCCGCACGCTCATCGGCTTGTCAGTAGACGAGCAGGTAGAATTCACAACGAGGAGCCCTTCGTGTTACATGTATCTGAGGAGAAAGATTACGCTACACAGTATGTACTTCTTATATGATTTTTCTCCTTTTATTTGTACTAAACATCCTATTAGGAAAGCACGGGTATTATACATATTATAAAACCAAGTCGTTGTATTTCCTGAAAGAAATTGATACCAGAAATTGATACCATAAATACCAAGCGTGATATAGCAACCACGGAGATGGGCCCCTTGTAGAAAATTTTCTTCGGGCGCCCCTGATTCGGACCATTTCCTTGAAGATCATTTTGGATCACAAACATCAGTTTTAATTTAAAAAAAATACCCGATGTCAAGTGTGTATTTTGCCCTGAAAACAACTGTGCACACAAGCTTTTGTACAGTACAACGCAAAACAGTAAATGCTTGCTGCTAACAGTTACACCGACCAGTACAAGAGTCAAAAGTACAACAAGCCCCAATCGTGAATGAGTCTAAAAGTTTTAGTCGTTCCGCACGGGCAAACGTGCCTCACCCCAGAGTGCACGCAGAATCTCCGTTTGTAAATTCGTTACTACTACGAGGTGCCGCGGTGGCTCAGTGGTAGAGCGTTCACCTCTGGTGCTTGTTGTCCCGGGTTCGATCCCAGCCCCCGCCAAGTGAATTTTGTGGTGGACAAACACCGTGTGCATGGGTTTTCTCGGGGTTCTCCCGTTTCCTACCACTTTCTTCATTTCACCATTTCATTCATTACTCATCATCACCGTCTCCTTTAGCCTAACCGGCATAACCTTGGGACGTAAAACTCAAAGATTTCGTTACTATTACGCCCTGTGACTGGTCTTGATCAAAAATGTAAAAGGGCCTGGGACAGTTTCCTCCAAAAATAGTCTGAATATCACCAGTTTTTTCTTTTTCTTTTTTCTTTTTTTTCTTTTTTTTTTTTGTTCTTTTTAGAATACTCTTAAATGCACTAACGAGGAAGGTCCATAAACCAGTATTGTAAACCAAGGTAGAGCATCTATATGTAGGAGTACTTCCAGTGCATGATCGCCATTTCGAAAGGCGCCATATTGAATCGCGGTCAAATATGATAAATAGCAACGGTGTCATGTGGGGTATCTAATAGCACTGGAATTTACTCCTGAATCCATTTCTGCAACCAAATTTATTGCTGACGCATTGAACAATGAAGTGGATTTAAATTATCAGTTCACAGCCCATTCTTAGAAGATACACCTGGGAACTTAGAATTCACTTTTCTTGTGTCTGTTCTGCTATTAGTGATAAGAGAATGCATACACACCTGCTAAGAATAGATGGCAATAAAGATTATTACAAGATTCAATACCAACTTGCAATCCATAAAACAAGCCTCTTTTTTTTTTTTCCTTCAATATTAAATAATTAAATATCTGAAACTTTCCACCTTTAACGATAAAACACTTGTTTATAATAACGGCAAGACTAGTTTTCATATAAAAACTGTGATAAATAACTAATTGTAGCAGGTGTTCACTTGTTCGGTGTACAAGTTATATGTCAGAATTTCCATAATGAAAATGCATTCTGTTGTGTATCGTCAATTTTGTGCGCCAGTCCTAAAGGACATGTTTGCATATGCATGGCAGAAATGTGGGTACGTCAGAGGAGCCATAGTTGGTTCATTTACAAATGTCCTGGAGCAGTGCCGGATTTACGTATAAGCTAAACAAGCTATAGCTTAGGGCCCCATACTCTTGGGGGCCCAAAAAATTTAAGGAAAAAATTGAATGTACATTTTCAAAATATAAGAAAAACAATAAATAAAGTAACATCTACATATAGCAACCGTGCTTCGTTTGTGTAGACCCCTATGATGCAAATAATGGGGCCCCTTCTGCTAGCCTGCATCGTAAAATATCACTGGTTTCTTCATTTCTGTATATAGGGTTACGTTCATCTGGACACATAAAGGACCCCATTATCTTCAGTAGCTTAGGGCCTCACCAAACCTAAATCCAGCTATGTTCTGGAGACTAATAGAAAATAGTGACTGTGGTCATGAAGATTGTGACGAAAGTGCATTTGTTAAGTGTTTCATGATGCTGTATACTAATCACTTCGTTATGGATCTCCATCATCACAACTGAAGACCAAAAGGTTAGTATGTTAATATTTGCTTATGTGCATCAGTTTATATTATTTTTCTAATAATTTTTCTATTAATTTTCTAATAACTTCAAGTCATACACTTGTAAAGTCATGTGTGGCGTTGCACCTAACTTATATTACAACATTTAAATACTATGCATAACCGCAACACACAGAGACTCATATATATAGCACACTTTGAAATAGGTATAAATTGTTACAGTGCTGCTATTCCATTTTTCACAACAGGAATTTCAATTTAATTAACGATTTCTCTTATTAGTCTCAAGATCTGATTGGTATAGTGGCTATTGTACTGCATTAACTACTGCATTAGTTAAAACCCCGGAAGTGCTCGAATGACCGTGTTTCGTAACACAAGTCTAACTCACACAGTTTTTATATGTTCCTGTGGGTAAGAGAGCTCTTAACTCTGAAGTGAAAAGAGATATGTAAACTTTGGTTGCAGAAATGGATTCAGGAATAAATTCCAGTGCTATTTGATACCCCACATCACACCCTTGCCATTTATCAGATTTGACCGCGATTCAATATGGCGCCTTTCAAAATGGCGATCATGCACTGGAAGTACTCCTACATATAGATGCTCTACCTTGGTTTACAATACTGAAGTCAGATTTATCAAAAGCTTTTTCAGTTTTGTGCCAAAAGGGTATTCTTGGTCATTACCTACTGGATTTCAAGATGGCGTCGGTGTAGCAGCTCAAAGAAGCATTTGCGCATCGAGTGACTATTACTACGTTACTTAGCAACTCGAACTGAGTCTTGTCACCAATTTTCATCAAAATTCAACTCTCACGGTTTATGGATCTTCCTCGTAAGTTTATGCAAAAAAATTGCTAACATGTAAGAAATTAAACGGATGGAGTTGATATGCATTCTCTGATAGTAACAATCGAAATATTGTTGTATCGATAAAACAAAAGGCGAAAGTATTGGCGACGAATAAGTGAAGTGATGAAAACTATTGACTGCCACCTCATAGGTGGGTCGTACTTCACATATTTTGCATATAACACTGTACACTGCATATAACTCTGAACTTTTTAAAATCCTTTGCTCATTATTTATTGTTGTTGCACTTTTATTCTGACTTTTTAATTGTTATTGTTATACAGGGTGTTTCAAGACAACACCGACAACGTTTGGGAGGTGATTCCTGACACCAAGACCTATCTGCGTGCACAAATGCTTCCTTTTGGAGTTATAGGCTGCCGGAAACATGCAAAAAGTGAGCATTAAAGGTGGAACCTACCACAGCTATGGAACCTACCATAGACGGGTCAAGACTTCACTTAGGAACTAGTGTGTTCTCTATCCAAATATCCAAGTTTCAGAATCCTGCGGTACTTCCGCAATAATTCTTATAGAGGTTGTTTGTGAGTACCTCAAATTATATGCCAGTATCCAAAGTCGCTCCATAAAAATTGTTGCCTGATTACCACAGGATTCTGAAACATGTAGTTTTGGATAGCGCAAATATTACTTCCTAAGTAAGGTCTTGCCCTGACTAAGGTAGGTCCCATATTTCTGGTGGTATGGACTTTTAAATTTCATATTTTCATGTTTTCGGTAGATCTATACTTTCTGTCTTATCTTGATGTTAGGAATCACCTGCCAAATGTTGTCGGTGTTGTTTCGAAACATAATGTATATTTTCTCTATTATTATTATTATTATTATTATTATTATTATTATTATTATTATTATTATTATTATTATTATTATTATTATTATTTTCAACGAACTAAAAGTTCGTTACTGAATTCTCTATGTCTTTGTGTCTGTCTGTCTGTTATTTGCGATTTTTTTTTTCAATATTGAGCCCTCCATTCGATAGAGCATTAGAAACTATTTGAAAAAGTGATGAAATTTTTCGCGTCATTCTTAGCATTCCCGAGATATCGGCCAAAAACTTACCAATTTCGGAAGATCTAAGAAGCCATATCTCGGGAACCGTAAGTCATAGAGACATGATATTGGTGTTGATCAATACCTAAAAGGGAGCTGAACATTTTGGTACTAAATAGTAACCAGTGGCTACTGGCAAACTGGTCACCGTTCTGCAAATACTTTCGTCTTTGGTTGCACTAAGATGAACTTTTCTCAATTTGACTTTGGCTTTTGTGCCGTGCGCAGACCAATCAACTTCCTTTTCAGGATGGTAGAAACTACTTCGTTCGTTGTCAGAAAATGTTTTGGTTACCACGCATGCCCAATCTTTAATCTTAAGAGTCTGGTGCAACTTTCGCATCGGTTAGCTTTTCCACCGGTCTCCTATAATTGTCTCGAGAGACAAACCTTTCCAAGCCCTTTATGAACTGCTTTTTTGGACTCTATCGGCACCTAGTGCCCAAAGGATCACTCTTAGATGTCGTACATATGGTGGGACTAGGAAATCGCCTAGGCACGAATGACCCAATTGGGCATTCTCCCTGCTCTTGGATACCTCAAGGTCATACTATCTAGACGGAGTCCGTAATATCTTAAGACCCAGATCTCTGAGCCTGACTCCTAGTAAATCCTTGCCGTCAGTCTGCCCGACTTCCTAGCGAAGTAATCCTATCTTATCCTCTTGGCTATCTTGGCACTCTGTTTAATACCAGTTATTGATTCAGTAACTAATGACGCAATAATTATTGAATCATTAAATGGTATTCTTATTGGAAAAAAAAATAATTCGTTTCAAGTTTTTTCTGCTAATGCTCTTTGAGCATTCTCAACTGGTTTTATATATTAACTATTTCTTGTTGTTTCTTTGTTCTCATATATTTATAATTTTATCTCTTCTTTTAGCTTTACTTTCTACTTCGCAGCAGCTTTTCTCTTCTTTATTATATATTGAAATGTTCGTTTTTACCTTTTACAGTATTTACGGCAACCCGTGTTCGACCAGGAGTTTGATCGTGGCGGGGGCAAATAGCCTCAATTTCTAACATCTTCATTAAAATTGAATCAATATATCAATCATGTTACATGCTTTTAAATGTTTATTGTTGTATGTTCTTTTTACATGTGTACGAAAGTTTTTAATCGACATAGAATAATACTAACAAACAAAGGTTTCGGCACTAAACTGTCAACACTTCACAGAGCGTTTCCTGGTGGGTTTCTTCTTTTAATTGTGTTGATGTGTATGTAGTTAACAATGCTGTTGTATACCGAATGCTAGCTTCCAAGTCTAGGAAGACTTCGTGGCCTGGCTCTCTGTTAGATACCACATGCTGCCCTTTCTTTGTATATACAAAAAGCTTAGGGTGATAAAATGGCCTGTGACAGCACAGCTAGTATTGAATACTGGGGAATATTAGTCACATACAAATTGTGACTATTGCCGGTGCGGACGCTGATAAAACACGCCGCAATTCTTCTTTTTGAAAGATAGTGGGAAATTTGTATGCATGAAAGAACCACAAGTAGCTGTCTCTGAAAAACTAATACATTTTTTGTGTTTCAATTTCTTTAAGTTTATGTCTCAAGCGCTATCTATACATTATCTGATTTTTAAAAAAAACGCGATATTAAAATTAAAGTGGTTGTATTCCAAGTACTCATTGGAAAACACATATACTTCTAAGTTTCTGTGTATTCTCTACCTTCCTGTATAAAATGAAGTAAAAGGGCAAGTGAGTCAATGATCTACTTTAAGGTGAACGCGTTCCAATGTAACTCTAGCCGGAACTAAGAAAATAATCCTCATAGACTCGTCGCTTACAATTAGTAGAGAGGGGAGGAGAGAGAGTCGTAGGTGCACAATTGTTGTAAATAAAAACCTTAATTCCACTAGTGAAGGGATGGGAAGGCCATTTGATTGGAGAAAGCTAACACCACATGTAATCCATGTAATCAATTGTGTATGTGTCGACGACTATATTTGACTCGAAATCAAATAGGGAAACATCCATTAGGAGCACCTAGGCACAGATGGGAGGACAATGTTAAAACAGATTTCCCAGATATCCTAACTGTACAGGTTGTTTCAAAACAACTCCGACAACGTTTGGGAGATGATTCCTGGCACCAAGATAAGACAAAAAGTATAGACCAACCTGGGTGCACAAATGCTTCCTTTTGGAGTTATAGGCTGCCGAAAACATGCAAAAATTAACTTTAAAGGCCCATAGCTCCAAAACTGTGCGACCTACTAGTCGGGTCAAGACTTTACTTAAGAACTAATATGTGTACTATCCAAAAATAAATGTTTCAGAGTCCTAACGTACTCACGCAACAACTTTTATACAGGGAGTTGGGCTACGGGCATATAACTTCAAGTACTCACCTCTATAAAAATTGTTACGAAAGTACCACAGGATTCTGAAACTTGGATATTTGGATACGGCACATACTAATTCCTAAGTGAAGTCTTTACCTGACTACGGTAAGTTCCATAGTTTTGGACCTATGAACCTTTAATGTTCATTTTTTTCATGTTTTCTGCACCCTATAACTCCGAAATGAAACGTTTGTGCACCCAGATTGGTCTATACTTTTTGCCTTATTTTGGTGTCAGGAATCACATCCCAAATGTTGTATGTGTTGTTTTGAAACACCCTGTATATAAAACTACATGAATTAACATAAAATAAAGGAGTACTTCCGGTTGACGTATAATGTAGAAATTTGGCATGATTTTCGGAACTAACAGACAGAAAAATTGCCAAAAGTGAATATTTTTAAGTTTTAGGGAGTCTAATGGGGTGACGAAGAAATTTCCCATGTTATTTAAATGTTTTATTTTCTTTTTTATCTATAATTTTATATTTTAGATACTCACGATTGGAATAAAGCTTTAAATTCGATATGCTTATTCGTTTTCGTTAGCGTTAACTAAGTAAATCGTCAAAAATAAAAAAATCTAACTGTAGAGTGGTTTTATGGGGAACTAAAAAATCTTTTTCTTGTTATTCATATAGGACATCTTCTACACCCCAAAATGTTTAGGCACTTCCGGCAGGATTAGAATGATGAAATTTGGCATGGTTGTAGCCTTCCGAGACTAACCCAGAGGAAAATTGCCTAAACTGTATATTTTTATTTTCTAATGTGTCTAAAAAAAAAGTCATGTAGAAATTTCCGTGTTATTTGAATGGTCGTTTCCTTGGAATATTTTAGATAGTTGAAATAGGAAAAGAAACTTAAAATTTAGTAGAATTGTGGGTCTAAGAGCTGCGAGGCCGTAGGCCGAGTAAACGTGGGGATTTGGGGACGGAGCCTCTAGCTGGCCAAGGGCTAATAGTATTAATATAAAATAGAAATTGGATCCAGTTGAATAAGGACATAAATCGATGGAGAGCTTTCGTGAACGAGGCATTAAAATATATATTCCTATTTTCAATGCCGCGTTCACAAAAGCTCTCTATTGATTTCTGTCCTTAGTGAACTGAATCCTTATACACAAATACTAAGCAGACATAATTATTTGGGAGAAGGAAGCTCTTTCGTTAATGCATTCGGCATATCAACAGTTTATGAGACATACCTATATCAATTTTCCTTGCTGGCATATCACTTATAGTCCTGGACCCAATTTTATGCGTTAGATGCCCATTTGAGAGTCGGATCGAAGCAAGGGATATATTCCTTGTTTCAAGAGATGATGTCCCTCTCTCTCTCTATGAGAAGAGAAAATGATCGCTTGGGAACTTCCTTCTTTCTACGCGGCAGGGGCCCCTCTTCCTTTCTCAAAACTGGCTTCAGAGCGACTGTGATTGAGACCAAAACAATAAGTATCCCGCTCGGATGGTTTTATTATTATTAGGTAAAAGAAGATCAGACGTAAACTCAAGTAAACCCAATTCCTAGTACTCGTAAGAGAATGTTGTATTGAGCATAGCATGGAACACATAAGGTTTGTTCACATATATCAATATAGAATTAGTGATAACGAATGTTGATTCACTAAATTAAAATATATATCCTAGGTTTAAGAGCATGCTAGTAATCCAGACAACCGAAAAGAATGTTGTCGAAGAGTTGACCAAGAAGATCAGAAAAAGATGTATGAATGATCTACGCTTGACTAACAGGGATGGAATAATTCCTTATATGGAAGATTCCGTGGTAAGTAATATTTTCAAATGATTCCGGTTACATTTATATTAAATTTCTTCTCAGTTTTAAATGTGGTTGCTGAAAGTAAAACCTCTAGGAGTATACTGTGTTTTGATTTCTAAATTGTTGATATTTTCTTATTCAGAAACTAGAAAGGTAACCAAGAAAGTTCTGTCGCTTTTTGTGAAGGTCTGTGTTCAATTGGCCCTCACACCGTGAGTTGAGCGCAAATGGAGATAAGGCGAAAGTCAGTTGTTGGTGTTGGTATATCCAACACAATACCTGGCTGTGGCAGTTCAGTTACACCGTGAACTTGCTTAATTACAGAATGAACATGGGACCTGAACAAAGCGTCACAAGTGCATGTATGCTGTACGAGCTCAAATTGGGGTCAAACGCCGCTACAGCGGGGCGGAAGATATGTCAGGCCTTTAGTGAGGATGTTTTGACTACGCAGACAGTGCAGCGGTGTTTAACATGTTTAAGAACTGTGACGAAACACTCAAAGACGCGCCACGTGCCGGAACACCAATACGTGTACAAAATGAAGATCTTCAGGCATCAATTGAGGCGGACAGTGACCAGACATGTGAAGAATTGAAACTACAATTCAGTGTGAGAGAGAAAGCCGTTCGGCAGTACCCCTATCAAGTTAGGAACACTACAAGTTGGGTCGATGGATCCCACATGATTTGACTCCAGGCAAGAATGCAACGCGAGTAGACACCTGTGTTTCTTTGCTATCTCGTCTGAGAAAGGAGCCATTTGTGGGCAGGGTGTTGACATGTGATGAGAAGTGGGTCCTGTACAAAGCTCCGTCATTGGTTAGCATCCCATGAACCGGTTCCGAGACAGCCGAAACCAGCACTGCACCAGAAGAAGGTCATTCTTTGCGTTTGGTGGACTGCTCGCGGCATCGTGCATCGAAAACTGCTACCAGCTGGTCAAAGCACCATTATAACTGTGTACTGTCAGCAGTTGAGTCGTGTTCAAGAAAACTCAGAAACTGTGGTGCCAGCACTTCTGAAACGCAAAGGTGTTACAGGACAATGCTAAGCAATACGTGATTAAAATGACCTGGGGCACCATTCTGCACATTGGATGAGAAACACTATTGCATCCGCCATACTCCCTGGAAATTGCACCGTCCGATTATCATCTGTCCCATTCCTTAGACAATCACCTTACAGGACGCCAGTTCAAATTCTTAGCTGAGGGGCAAAACGTACTTGATACTTTCTTCGCTTCACAGCCCACCAAGTTCTTCTGCGATTTAATCCATGGCCTTCCAGAACGTTGGCAGAAGGTCGCCGATGCTCCTGGGGACTACTTTTTGATATTCCTGTTACGTTTTAGGTGACATATCTATGTTCGAAGGTGGTGGGTGGAAAAGCGACAGAACTTTTCTAGATATTTTTATAGGAGAAATGTTTCTCAATATGACGTCTCTTGAAAGTCATTTGTGCGTTGTAATTGCATCAAACGTTGTGAGTTAACTTTGTCAAATACCATGAAGCAATAGGGCTTTATTCTAAGTTATATTTGAAGTGGTGTGTCGTACTCCATGTAATCTTCAGTTTGTTGATTTTCTTGGTCTCTTATAAAATAATCTAAAATGACTAACTTAAGCTTGTGTTACAATCACATGGTATTTTTTATGTGTTATATATATCCCAGAAGCCTTTCGTACCAATTGAGAATGATATTGATGAAAGTGGATAAAAATAGATTGGGATAGCGATATCATTATTCTCTTTTCCGTTACCACAGTGATTGCCTATTCCCTCTCCTTTCCCACAGAGGAACCCTAGTAGCTGTACTAGAATGATTTGCACCGTGGTTACTCACCATAATTTTCTGTTGTGATCTCTATTTCTCCTTTCTCTGTTACTTTTATCTGCTTGAAGTTTATAGTTTTATCAGGCACCATTCCACTCTAATTCTTACAATTCCAACGTAACACATCACCACATACACCTCTTCTCAACATGTGAGACATATTGTCTTTCTGCTGACGTCTCTATTAAATTATAACAATCAATCTCCTTAGCAAGTGTTGTATGGAAAGAAATAATCATTCCCTCCAATCCAATCCAAAATAATCTAAAGAAAAGATCTTGCAACGAATTTACTTGTGGTCAAATGAAAATCGGTTAACCATAAATCCATTTAAATCTAAATGAATCGTTGAGTTCGAAAGCCGGTCATTTCCATCGAAGCTAATTTGAGAGGAGGGACAAACAAAACTACATTAGTCAATACTGACATATGGGACTGTTTTCATTTTTGAACCGTAGAAAAACGGCAGTTCTATGGTCCGAAAATAAAAACAGCCTTATATGTCAGATATACAGGGTGTTTCAGATAAAACGTCCAATGCTTATAAATCCGAAACGGCTGAGAATAAAAAGATGAAACAAAAACTGAGATAGGAAAATGTCATAGGGCGCATCATATGGTGTTGTTGTGGTGACCCCCAGGGCCCTCCTTCAAGGAGGCCCAGGGGTCAATTTCAAATTTCCTAATAGGAACATGTATTGAATCATACCTCATTCAATAGTACTTGAAAAACGAAACAACTTTTGTAGGAAACAATTTTCGATTTGGGGCACCATTTTTAAATGGCCGCAAAAAGTGGGTCCTATATCAGATAAAACGTCCAGTGCTTATAAATCCGAAATGGCTGAGAATAAAAAGATGAAACAAAAACTGAGATAGGAAAATGTCATAGGGCGCATCACATGGCGTTGTTTTGGTGACCCCCAGGGCCCTCCTTCAAGGGGACCCAGGGGCCAACTTCAAATTTTCAAATAGGAACATGTATTGAATCATACCTTATTCAATAGTCCTTGAAATACGAAACAACTTTTGTAGGAAACAATTTTCGATTTGGGGCACCGTTTTCAAAATGGCCGCAAAAAGTCCTGTATCAGTTTGAAGTTGGCACCTGGGCCCCCTTCACGGAGTTTCCTGAGGGTCACCACAACAACACCACTAGATATGCTTTATCATCGTTTCTATCTCAGTTTTTGTTTCATCTCTCTATTGTCAGCAGTTTCTGATTTAGGTGTATAAGCACTGGACATTTTATCTGAAACACCCTGTATATTGACTAATTTAGTTTTGTTTATCTCTCCTCTCAAATTAGCTTCGATGGAGATGAACGGTTTTCGAACTCAACTATTCAAGTGCATTTGTGCTTCCTCTAAACGATGTATACAAATGCATCGTTCGAATATAACAGCAGTACAGATAAATGGAACAAGAATTCCATTTCCTGAAACCATCACAAATCTCGGGATAATAATAGATCAATTTCTTGAGTGAACACCTCACATTAATGCTGTATGTAAAATAGCGTTCTTTCTTTTGCATTCACGCACCAGACTAAAGAAAATTCTACCCATTGACACAAAAATACTTCTTGTAAAATCTCTAATATTTCCTCACCTTGAATATTGTGATGTATCTCTATCAGATTTAAATGAAAAATTAGTGTACCGGTTACAACGTATCCAAAATGCCTATATATGGTTTGCTTATAATCTCGAGCGATCAAATCATTTAATTCCACACTACAGAAAGCTGGGACTTCTGAAACTGTTGATAGACGTTATCTGTATCGACTCACACTTCTCTTTAAGATGCGCTTTCAACAACCCTTCTACTTGTTTTAACCATCGCAACCAATAAATGCTCATCACGATCACGATACGAGATCAGGTGTAAATAAACTCCTTTCTCTTCCCCTACACTCGTCGAAATATGACTCGAATGCGTTTTTTGCATCCACTATCCAATAATGGAATAATCTTCCATCCAGCATACGAAAATCTCACTCATACGATATGTTTAACCATTTTCTTGACAATGTATCCTTTGGGATACATAACTTTTTTGAATATTTTTCGTTCTTTGACTACCTATTTTGGCAATGTATCCTATGGGATACATTACATCACAGCCTTGTCTAAATAAAACATGTAACTAAAATGTGCAATTATCTATTATTTTATAATGGCACGGAAGTCGCATCCAGTATTTTTTCTGAGCAACACAAGTCTCCTTGCCAAGAAAAGGGTTAAGAAACCGGTTGGAAAGACCCTCCGTACGTCTCTCTAGATTTACTCATATGTGGCAAAAATTGCTGATTTTTATTCTTCTTACATTTTATTTCTTCTCCTATTCCATAAATATATTTGCATATATTATGTGTTTATTTGTAATAATCTAGGTGTGTATGTGATGTGTGTGTGTGACTAGGAGTGCATTTTTTGTTGTTATCTATATATTAAAATGTTAGGTTTATATGTTTACCTCCAAAGAAAAGTTTAAATGTTTGTCTCCAATTTTTTCAACAATGAGATCTGAAAAACCACAAGTGCTAGAAATGTGTTGTTCTCACTGGTCGATTCCATTTTTTTTGTAGATTGTCCAGTTCTAATTAAATATTTAAAAACTTGGCCGTTATTTCTTTATTACATTTTTAGCGGTACACTGGAAATGTTGAAATTTTAAAAACGTAAACGACAATATCCTACGATTTATGCATTCCAACACTACATATCTGTATACAGGGGTTGCGGGTTGTATATCTCTCAGGCGTTTGCTTCATGGCCAAATGATAATGAAAAACGAAGGGTAACAATTTCTCCAGTCTAAGATGAATCTTTATTGTTTGGGGTTTTTTCGCAATGAACACCATATATCACTGACAGTGTAATTAATTGTGTATGTAATGTATTTACTCATTACATACTGCATACAAGAAAGAAAACACTGATCATACATGAATTAAAAACTCCAATCGGAAGTAGGTTCAAATCTTGTCAACAGTGTTGAAGAAATAATCGAAAAAAATCTCCCCTTGCCGATTTTTATCAAGATGTCTTTCACTTGTGTCTGTGAAGGGATATGTGCAGATGCTGTGAGGAATGACAAGGAGATCCATGCTCATATGTGAATGATGCGCTGTGTATGGAGCGCAGGTTTAGCTAGTTTCACTTATTATTTTATAAATATTTGGTATGTCATATTAATCCTAATTATTACATGGTCAAATGGGAGACAAGGCATTAACTTCGCCATGTAAAATAAGACTAAATAAATAAATATTTCACCGTTCAATCTTAGCATGTATTTGAAAAAAAGAAAAATGACTCTCACTGTGAGAATTTATCATTTGTTGCGTAGAAAATGCAAACTTTGCATATGTTGTATGGAAAGAAACACAGCTAGAACAATGGAAATTTAGTGAGGTATAGATATAAACAAGGTTTTCACCATAGGAACTTAGGAGCTACATTCAAGTTGTAACACCTCCATTTTTTTCTCAGGGCTAGTAACAGATAGAAACATACTGTTTGTTTTAAAATACGCGAGCCCTCATTTTCAATGCGTGACAGATATGGAAACACCGTACAGCACACACAAAACCCTAGCGGAAGCGATGAGGGTAATTGTTTTTGATACTTACGGTACTCGTAAAATGGCGACGTTTTCGTGACAAGGACAGCGTCTAATCATTCATTTTCTCCCTTTTTGTGGTGTGACACCGCTTGAAGTTCGTCGCCAAGTGCGTCAGTTCAAAGAAGGCAGAACGTCTTGTTGACCACAAACCTAAGACAGTCTCGATTTCGCAAAAGCCAGTCTGACGGCATGATCTAACAAGTGGAGAATGTTATTTTGGAGGATAGTCGAATGAGGACGGAATTCATCGCCTCCAAAATTACATTTCCTTGGAATCTCTATATACAATCCCGCATAAAACATCACGTGTCAACATTGCCTGACAACATGTCATGCGTACAGCCTTGTGCTGGTCCGCCAGAGATTGTGGTACCCACCTAAAAAACACTTTTCGCATTTTCAGGTATTAAAAGTCTCACACAGTTATTACCTAGAATGGAACGTATAGAAAAGAAACATGAGACTCATCACGAGAATTTTGAAAGTGACGTGTAGATAGAATACAATTCTCACCACGGGATTGTAGCATGGTTAAATAGAAAGGAAAAATGACTGAATATCAGAACGAGAAGAATGTGACTTCACAGTCTTCCAGTCCATTAAATTTAATTTAGATAAACAATTGAAATAGAGGTTTAAATTAACTGATTGGAATGAGTACGTCATTACTACTCACAGTTTCAGTCGTTTTGTATAAAATCTCTCTTACGACAAAATGATTTATGTACTAGAGCCTATTTCTCAAAACTTTTAGACTAGTAATACTTGTCCATGCATTTGTCGTACTAGTCTAAATACATGTGTGTGCGTTTCTGGAACCTATAAAAGTAACCAAGAAAGTTCTGTCGCTTTTTCACCCACCACCTTCGAATATTGATATGTCAACTATGACGTATCTGGAAGATCAAAAATAATTCCCTTCTGCCAACGTTCTGGAAGGTCAGGGATTCCATCGCGGTAGACCTTGGTGCGCACTGATGCGAGGAAGATATCAAGTTCACTTTGCACTTCTACTAGGGATTTGAACTGGCCTCTAAGGTCATTGTCCAAGGAATGGAATAGGTAATAACCAGACGGTGCAGTTTCTGGGGGATATGGCGGAGGCAATATTGTTTCCCACCAAGTCGTAGAATGGTGTCCTGGGTCATCCAGGCCACGTAGGGCTTAACGTTGTTTTATAACAGAGGGACCCCTTTATGATTCAGAAGTGTAGGCTGCAGAGTTTTGATTTTTCTTGAAAATGGCTCAACTGCTGACAATACACAGTGGCATTGATGCTCTGAGTTGCTGGTAGCAGTTTCCGATGCACGATTCTGCGAGCAGCCCACCAAACACAAAGCAGGATCTTCTTCTGGTCCAATGCTCGTTTCGGCTGTTTTTGAAGCAGCCAAAACCAGCATTGGACCAATGATGACGGCGCCGTGGAGCTTCGTACAGGACCCACTTCTCATTACATGTCAGTACTCTGTCCACAAACGGCTCAGACGAGACAAGAAAAAAAACACAGGTGTCTGCCCGAGTTGTCTTCTGGCCCAAAGTCAAATCATGTGGGACGCATCGACCCAGCTTGTAGTGCTTCCCAAATTGATGGAGGTGCTGCCGAATGGTTTCTGCACTCGCACTGAATTATAATCCCAGTTCCGCTCATGTCTGACCAGTTCACCTTAATTGCTACCTGAAGATCTACATTTTGTACATGTGTTGGTCTTCCAGTATCTGGTGAGTCTTTGAGTGTTTCGTCACCTTCCTTAAACTTGTTAAACCACCGCTGCGCTGTCCGCGTAGTCACATCCTCACCAAAGCCCTGGCATATCTTTCGCCCCGCTGCAGCGACGTTTGACCCTAGTTTCAACTCGGAGATCATAAACGCTCTTATGACACTTTGTGGAGGTCTCATGTTCACTCTGTCCTTCCGTAGGATCACGGTGTAACTGAACTACCGCAACCAGGTAGCATATTTGATATACCCACATCAACAACTGACCTTCTCCTTATCTCCATTGACATTTAACTGACGGTGTGGGGGCCAATTGAACATAGATCTCCACAAAAAGCGAAAGAACTTTCTTGGTTACTATTATACAACAATAAAATACTAGTTAGAAGTCAGTAAACAAGTATTATAAGAGACTTGCTTTATCAGTATTTTTTGTTTTACATAACACCAGTGTAGTACAGTGTGCTTGTAATTTAGTAATAAAGATCCATAAGAGATTGGAAATTTTTACCACATTTGTGTAACTTCACAAATAGAAATGATTCGGTCTACCACTATTGAAATTATTAAGAAAAAAGTTTCTACGCAACTTCAAAAAGGGGCCAATGATTGTACACAAAAAATTGTTCACTAATTTATCTATTCATCAATAGTGTTAATGAAGAGTAAGTCTGCTGATTTCAAGGAAAATCAAAGTATACAATAAATTATGAATATTGACCAATAATTGTAAAGACAATCAATATTAGCACAGTTAACAATAACAGATCATTTAATGAACCATGATTTTTTTCTTGTTTCGTCATTAAAATTTAACCCTACAGTGCATGATTTTTTTGTATTTAAGTGAAATAATATACAAGCATATGATAAGGCACTTCTAATTAATATCCGAATAGAAAAATGTCCTAAAGTAATTTCTCGTGCTAAAATATAAAAATACTCTGTATCACTTATGATACATTATGCATCAACAGTTCATGTTCCTCTCTCGTACTAAATCAAATTACAGAATACGTAAAAACAATTAGGAACTTACTTCATGAACTTGGAATTTTTGCAACTTCGAAACTATTCTTTGTCCTTCAAAGTAGACGACCCATAAACTCTTCTATTTTCACATTCGCTAAGCACGGGCACGACTTCTTTCTCTCTGTATTGAAGCAATATTTCCATCACATCTACCGGATATATGGTGAACTATGTGCTCAGAAGAAATATCAGATATGATACAATATGTACTTGTGGTGCAGCTCACGACCTGAACACTAATACTAGCCATAATTTATTTTGTATCAAATATGATACAATATGCATTGCAGGGCTAACGCATAGTAATTAAAATTTGGAGCATCGCCACCACTCTCATCAATAAAACTGTAAACTAATATCATGCGTAAAATATATCTCGCATAAGAATTGTTCTTTCTTGTTTGCTGTTTTAAGGACTATGTAAAATATCACTTATATTATTTCAGTTGAGAGAAAACGCGATGGAATATGCAAAACATATGGATTTAAACACTGTGTGCTTGTGTTTTGAGGCCTTTGCAAGAGAACCTAATGGGCAACTTACCCAAATATGCAACCCTGTATATTCGAATCCGATTACTAACACAAGTAAGTATAAAATTGGTTCATAATATTGTTATTATTGTTGTTATTAAATGTCCAAATTCAAATTTTCACATTTTGTTAAAAAATATTTTAAATTACTTGGCTACTAATCTTCCAGTTAAGAATTAACATACTGTAAACTTCATACACATATTTTAAAGCATTTAAAGAAACTTATTAGTTACAAAAAAAATATTTTTATCACAATATTGCGAGCGGTGACTATATTCAATAAGAAAAAGCGGAAAGGCTATTATTCACCGCAAAGAAATATGTAGCAGAATTTTCTTCTACATGCAACTGGTAGCTCTTTCGGAAGATGCTACTTCCTTCATCATCCTTCATCAGACTTCAAAAAGGATAAAAAATAAGAAGCATGGTTAAATATGGTTAAAACGTTAGAATATGTAAAAAAAAAAAAAAAAAATCTTCTGTCAAACATTAAAACACACGAAAATAGAAACTCACTGATATTGTACACTGTTGTTCACTGTTTTCTGTTCAGCTTTCCAAATGGTGAGTTTCTATTTCCATGTGTTTTAATGTTTGACAGAAGATTTTTTTTTTTTTTTTTTTTTTTACATATCCTAGCCTTTTAACCATTTTTAAACCATGCTTCTTGTTTATTATCCTTTTTGAAAATATGAAATCTTTAAGTTTAACGTCCCACGATTATGCCGGTTAGGCTAAAGGAGATGGTGATAATGAGAAATGAGTGAAATGGTGGAATGAAGAAAGTGGGAGGAAACGGGAGAACCCCGAGAAAACAACGAGCACGGTGTTTGTCCACCACAAAGTTCACACGGCATGAGCTGGGATCGAACACGGGACCCCAAGCACCGGAGGTGAGCGCTCTACCACTGAGCCACCGCGCCCCCTATTATCCTTTTTGAAGTCTACCACAGGCTGATGAAGAAAGTAGAATCTTCCGAAACCGCTACCTGTTGCATGTAGAAGAAAATTCTGCTAAATATTTGTTGCGGCGAGTAATAGCCTTTTTCTCATTGATTTTATTTTTTAATTTTAATTAATGATATTCCTAATTATCAGCAAAATTCATTCAGCCTACTATATGCAGATGACCTAAAATTCGGAAGATGTATTAGTAATGTCAATGACTAATACAAAATGATATCAATGGTGTTTTCAAATGGTGTCAACTCAATGATCTGAACCTTAATGTAAATAAACGATTTATCATGTCATCCTCGCGTAAGAACACACCTAAAATTTAACTATTGCATTCGTAATGTCAATATTAAAAGGATCGAAGAGCTTGAAGACCTCGGGGTGACCTTTGACACAAAACTAACATTTTCCAACCACGTTTTAAAAAAAAATGTGAGCGAAGCTTACAGAAACGTGGGATATGCGATAGGAAGTGGAAGGGATTTCGAGAAACAGTACACATTAGAAACGATATATAACGCTAACGATAACGATAATCGTTAAATCGAAACTAGAATACGCTGCCAAAATCTGAAACCCTGTAAGTAAAAGCATGGCCGCAAAATAGAAATAATACAATCAAAATTCGCAAAATACCGGTACTTAGTTTTTTTTTCTTTTTTTTAGGAAATAGGTATATATCATAAATTTGAAACATATCGATGTTTAAACAACTGAACATTGTATCCCTCGACAGCAGAAGGAAAGTTCGGTTACTCTGCCTTCTGTATAAGATTTTAAACAACAAAATTCAAATGTCGGAATTACTTGAATTTCTGAAATTCAAAGTTCCCAGCGTTAGAAGACGTCGAAAAGTTGGCTTATTCACTGTAGAACATTAAGAAAAAATTATGAAAATCTCAACTTATTTGGAGCATGTGTGATCTCTACAACAAACTTTGTGTGGTTGATCCAAATATTGATATATTCAGAATGTCCTTCACTAAATTTTAAAAAGTAGTGAATGCTTTAAGTGCCAGAATCGATGAGTAAACATTCATTAAAATTATCACTTGTCTTTTATTCTACTGTTTTTTGTGTCCATCTGGTTTTGTGAATACTGTAAATGGGTATCTTTACCTATAGTATTCATCTCTCTAAATAAGTAAATAAGAGCTAAATATGTTTCTTTTCAATCAAAGATAAACTATGCTTTGAGTTTTTGCTTATACATACAGTATTACTTACTGGAAGAGAATATCGTAGAATATAAATACCTTTCACAACAATGAATTTATATAAGTAAACCTTTTTAAGGCAGAGATGGGTCCATTTTGAGAGCGCGCGAAAAACTTATTTCTTTTCGTTCCATTTGAAAGGGACTAGCCGAAAGAAGCATTCTTGCTGTCAATCTATCTATATAAATACAAACGAAAGTGATTATGTTTGTGACTTAAAAACTTTTGAATCAGCTGACCGATCTCGATCAAATTCTCAACATAAATGAGGCTCGGGACTTGGATGAATTTTATAATTTCACTTTGACGGTGCAACTTCGGAGAGGAGATAGTTAAACATGATCGAAAATGACCTATATTAGTGTCGAATCCATAATTGTTGGAGTCGCTGAGATGAACAGTTACACTCCCGATGCCGTTTAAGTCCAAATTCAGCAACCATTGATCTTCATGTCGAAAATGAAATGCATTCTCCCCGTGCGAAGAACTGGCAATCTGCTATGCATTTTGAAAACAAAATGTTTCCCAATCAATTACGGATCCATTTGGGGTGCACGAAGAACAGATCCATTTGGCGTGCCCTACCCAAGGGAAAGTGTAACTTTTCTCGTGTCATTTCAACGAGCCTTGTCGAAAAAGTTTTTTTTTTTTTTTTTTTTTTTTGCTGTTAATATATTGTACTAAAAATATCTTTTTCATTTGTTATTACTAGAAGGTATCTTTCAGTCTATTGTTAACAATAGGTAATATTTTATGCCCCTACTAGCCCTTCCATTCTTTTGCGCGAGAATGAAGATATATAAATTTTTCGCGACCAATAGTCTAACACAGCGTTTCCCAACCGGTGTGCCGTGAATGGGTCGCTGGTGTTTCGCGAGTAAATCGATACAAAATTATTAATTTTATAGCAATTAAATTGCAGGACATAGGAAAAAATGTATATTTGTATTTCACATTACTATGAACCTCTAATATGAATCTACAATTTTAAGTTTCATCCCACGTTACTTTTCTGTACATTTTTAATATTTATAAAGGTATTTGTTACCATTGTTATGACGTTATGACCATTATTGCTTCTTTATTGTTGTAGACTATTTCGTAACTTCAAATTTTAAAATATTCAATCCTTTCGACAAAACAAACATGCAAACGAATTACCTACATTTGTGTTTTAAAAGTAAAATAGATTTGTTTGTTCGTTCGTTATTTAGTGATCTTCCTTGTAAGTGAAAGTTTTGATGCAGTTTTCGAAAAAGAAAGTGTATTTTTAAAAAGCTAAGTCCAATATTTCATTGCAATTCTTTTCTATTTTAAAATTAGAATTAAAAATATGTATAAGGATTTACCATGGTGGAAAACCAGTGATCGATCTTTCTTCTCTGTGAGGAGATCAGTAATCACATAAAAATATACCATGATATTTTATATTTAAATATAATAAAATCTATGAGTATGCCGCGAGAATTCAAGTTACACACATAATGTGCCGCAAGTTGAAAAAGGTTGGGAAACGCTGGTCTAACATATGGAAAATAAAATTATCAGAATTGTAAAAGAGATTTTTTTGTCTGTGTAATAACGTGTCGTTCCTTGCACCAAAATGAACGAAAATAAAGCTTCCCAGAGTTATCAAATATACATATAGAGCCTTCAGAGGGAAAGATAATGAAGGTTGATTATCAAAGTTTTGAGGAAAAGAGACAAGAAGTTTGTACACCCAGTCTAAATACATTGAAAAGTTAGCATTGCATTATAAAAGTTATTTACAATATCCTGTCAATGATTTTTTAAGCTATAAGAAATGGCCATGTAAAACCAGGCTCAGGAATGGTATCAAACCATCTCGAATTAGAGATATAATCTAAAATATTCTTAGAAGCATCAAAGAGAGCCATTTACATTTAACAGAAATTAAGAGATTTAGGAGGCATAATATAAACCTGACAGAACTATTCTGCATGGGAACAGGTCAAAACTCCCACACTCAAGAAATGTCAAAACGCCCACACAAACGGCCATAACCCCCACACAAATGGACAAATCTCCCAAATACACGAACGGTCATAACCTCCACAGCCAAAAACTCCCACACTCAAGAAATGTCAAAACGCCCTCATTTCAGACTGTGGGGAATTTGTACGATTATGTGGGGGTTTTGTCCATTTGTGTAGCAGTTGTGACAATTTCTGCATGTGGGAGTTTTGACCATTTTTGTGGGAGTTTTGTCCATGTATGTGGGGATTATGACCGTTGTTATGTGTGGCTGTTTTGTCCATTTATGTGGGAGTTATGACCGATTGTGTGGGCGTTTACACATTTCTTGAGTGTAGGAGGTTTGGCTGTGGGGGTTTTGAGCGTTCGTACGTTTGGGAGATTTGTGTATTTGTGTGGGAGTTATGACCGATCGTGTGAGCGTTTTGACATTTCTTGAGTGTGGGAGTTTTGGCTGTGGGGGTTTTGACCGTTCGTGCGTTTGAAAGATATGTCCATTTGTGTGGGAGTTATGACCGATCGTGTGGACGTTTTGACATTTCTTGAGTGTGGAGGTCTTGGCTGTGGGGGTTTTGACCATTCGTGCGTTTGGAAGATATGTCCATTTGTGTGGGAGTTATGACCGATCGTGTGGACGTTTTGACATTTCTTGAGTGTGGAGGTCTTGGCTGTGGGGGTTTTGACCTAGACCCTTCTGCATCGAGTTTTTTAAAGGTGTGAACTTGTTTTGCAATATGATCGGAGACATATTTCGTTCAGCGTCTGCTAACGATCATTGGGTTCATTGCTTTTTTTTGCTTTTTTTGTTTTTTTGTTCTTTGTTTCTTTTAAGCAAAATTCATGTGCTACAAATGGGTGAATTTTATTACCCGTCAAAGCCGCCGACCACTTTCTACTAGCACACTGTTTACTTTTGAGTTCGTTTCATACATATTGAAATTAATTTCATTGGATGGGTATGGAAAAAAAAGCTCATTTTCTTCAATTGTCGTAACTGTGAATTATTTGCATCAAATATCAAAAAATTTAACGATGATGTACACTCATGTCCAAAATGATTGTCACATATCTATAATTGTCTTCTTGTAAGAATATAATTTGATAATGATTTTGTAGGGTACTTTTAATACTGATGCTATGTGTATAATCGGGAAATGTATATTTGTTGTAAGATTCATAGGAAAAGAATTATGAATATGAAAATTAGAATGAGTAAAAGAAGATTTTGTTAAGTGGACAAGAAAATTTTATTTTCCTTATTTACTGCTCTTTTGACATGAAATTAGCCACATACATGTCTTTGCTGATTAAACACATACTAACATTGTAAGAAATACCATTCGAATTTGTTATCAAATTATATTCCTACAACAACATATTTATAGACAGGTGACAATAATTTTGGACATGAGTGTACATTTCAAAGAATATTAGTCTGCTTCCTCAAGTGTAAGCATAATAGGAAGGATAAAGTAATGGGAAAATACACATGCGCCAGCCATACTCCCGCATCTTTGCTCAGAACAGTTATTTGGTACACAGTGGGCAAAATGCTACCAAATCACTTGACATGTTTCAATGAGTTACAAAATAATAACTTTTAATTAGTGTACCTACGTAATATTTTTATTATGCCATATTTTCTTTTAATCCCTACACATCTATCAAAGGAGCACCATAAGCATTGACAAATCATGTGGTAGATTTGATTTGAGTTGATTTTAGTTTAGGGCTCTTTCAGCAGCGAGGCTATATGAGACGTGGATCTACTGATTAACGTGGAATCCGTACCACATGAGCTCCAGCCGAAAATCGAACCCGGGTCTCCACGCATGCTGTGGAAGACTTGAGTGATTTCAATAATGAGTTTGTAGCGTTTTATATATTTTGTGTAACAAATGTCCTAAAACATTGTCCTCAAACCAAGTATTTTTTTGTTACATACAAGGTGATTACAAATGATTGAGTCGATTTCATAAATTCGCTGTAATTTTATTATTGCGCATATTGTCGCAAAACTTTGCAGACGTATTGAAAAACTCAACAAGTTTTTAGTAACATGCTACAAGTGTTCTATATGTGTCCTCTTCGATAATCAACTTCTTCCCACACTCGGTGCAGCATGTCCTTATTAACCCGTTTGAAAGCTCTCCTCATGCGAGCTCTCAGTTCCGTTAGGTAAAAACTAATGATTCTGCACTAATATCGGTCGTTTTCGATATTTTTACATGTTACCATTTCACCACCCTGGGTGCCAATAAGGATTAAAATTGGACTTAAAGAAGTCGTAATTGTCGCTATTTATCCTAGCGATCCCAAGAACTATGGATTCGGCACTAATATTAGCCGTTTTCGATCACTCATTCATATATATATATATATATACCTTCCCCCATCTTCTGGGTGTACAAGGAGGGTATTATCCTTCGTAGGGCTGAAATTGGAATTAAAAGACATCGAAACATTCACCAATCAGCTTATACACCCCGCAAACAATGGATTTGACACTAATATCATATGTTTATATATATATATATTCCTCTTCCCCTACCTTCCCAGGTGTGCTGGCGGGACTTAATCCAACAGTACTCTTTTTCAGGCAGCAAGTAATATGTGTACCAAGTTTAGTTAAAATTGCTTCAGGCATTCCAGATTTATGGTGGAATATACATACATACATACATTTTTAAATATATAAATATTATAACATTTGGAGTGTTAATGCTGAATATCTTCTGTTTCAGGGCGTGCGTTGACTGGTGACTTGAAGATTTGTCGCATAGACAAAACCATGGGTTCGTGTCTCGGAGGAGAAGAAGTTTTTATTCTAGTTGAGCGACTCACGAGAAGTAAATATTCTTTAGTGTTATATATCCTAACTATATATAAAACTACATGAGCTGACATAAATTATTGAACACTTCCTGTAGGGCTACAATAAATAAAGTTAGCATGATTGTAGCCTTCAAGGGCTAACCGACAGGAAAATTACCAAAAGTGAACATTTTTAATTTTTAGGGGTCTAAAGGGGGGATGAAGAAATTCCCTTGCTATTTAAATGGGTGTTTTCTTGGGATACAAAATCTTATCTTGTAGATAGTTGAAATAGGAAAAGAAACGATAGAATTGTATGTTCAAGGGGCGCGAGGCCGTAGGCCGATCAAAGAAACTGTGTAGGGGCGGAGCCCCCGGATGGGCAGATTCAGAAATTATGAAGAACAAGTTCACGAAATTCACTGTCGATGCAAAGGTAAGAAATGCGAGGCCATAGGCCGAGCAGAGTAGGGGGCGTGGGGTCGGAGCCCCCAGGTAATCAAAGACTAGTCTAAATTACATATAAAACTATAATAAACTGACAAAAATTAAAGGGTACTTCTGGTTGACGTGGAAAGTTGAAATTTGGCATGGTTGTAGCTTTCCGGGACTAATCGTCACAAAAATTGCCAAAAGTGAATATTTTTAATTTTTAGGTGGTGGTTTAATTTTTAGGTGGTTTAACATAGAATTTCGCTATGTTATTTAAATAGGCCTTTTTAGACCTATATTATCATATTTTAGGTACTTAGATTTGGAATACAAGCTTGAAATTCGGTATGCTTGTACGTTTTTGTTAGTATTACCTAATGAAATCAGTAATAATAAAAATTTTCTATTTTAGATTGGTTTTATGGGGAACTGAAAAATCTATCCCATGCTATTTATTTGAGACACCTTTTATAGCCCCAAATTATTGGGTACTTTCTGTAGGACTACAATGATTAAATTTGACATAGTTGTAGATTTTCGAGCCTAACCGACAGAAAAATTGTCAAAAGTGATTTTTTAAAATCTTTAGGGGTCTAAAGGGGAGATGAAGGAATTCCCCATGTTATTTAAATAGGTCTTGTTTGAACCTATAATCTCATATTTTATATACTTGGAATTGGAATACAAACTTTAAGTTCGGTATGCTTGTACGTGTTTGTTAGCACTACCTAAGTAAATCAGCAAAAATAAAAACTTCCAATTCAGAGTGATTTTATGAGGAACTGAAAAGTCTTTCCCATGTTATTTATAAAGGACACCTTTTACATCCAAAAATGTTTAGGCACTTCCGGCAGTATTAGAATGATGAAATTTGGCATGATTTTTGCCTTGAGGGACTAACTGACAGCAAAATTTCTAAAAGTGATTATTTTTAATTTTTAAGGGGTTTAAATTGGAATGAAGTAATTCCCATGTTATTTAAATGGACGTTTTCTTGGGATACAAAATCTTATCTTTTAGATAGTTGAAATAGGAAAATAAAATTCAAATTCGGTAGAATTATAGGTTTAAGAGATTCGAGACCGTAGGCCGAGCAAAGGCTGTGGTGCAGGAACGAAGCCTCCAGCTGTTCAAATTCAGGAAATACTAAGAGCAAATGCACGAAATTCACTTTTGATGGAAAGGCTGATACATAAAAGATACGAATCCGTAGGCTAAGTAGGGGGGCGCGGTGGCTCAGTGGTAGACCGTTCACCTCCAGTGCTTGGGGTCCCTGGTTCGATCCCATCTCGCGGCGTGTGGATTTTGTTTTGGACAAACACCGTGTTCATGGGTTTTCTCGGGGTTCTCCCGTTTCCTCCTACTTTCTTCATTCCACCATTTCATTCATTTTTCATAATCACCGTCTCCTTTAGCCTAACCGGCATAACCGTGGGACGTAGAACTTAAAGATTTTATTTTATTTTTCATTTTCCGTAGGCCAGGAAAGGCGGGATCTCGGGGCGGAGCCCCCAATTAGCCAAAGTCTGGTATTTATATATATAAACCACTTGACAACTGCATACTAGATTATCTTCTAGTATCGAGCAACATATAGCCAACATTTGTATTCGCAGTACTGTATGTACACTAGGGTGTCCCTTATTTTGGGTAATTTCGTGTTGCGATACGCACACCTCCCATATGTATTTTATGTGATCATAAATACGCATTAGTGAAAGAATAGCTTTCTACGAGAACGTTAACCCGTGCTGACTTGACGACAAAGTCATGAAATGGCATTTCCACATTATAATATAATTTAGAATTTCCAACCGTGAAAACGGAGAAACTAAAAGAGACAGAGAAACGAAACTTTGCAACTAGAGAAAGGGCGACATCTGCTCGTTTATTGACAAATAGCACCGGATGAACAGTGCTGTCAACCCAAGACAAAGTTTTGTTTTTGTAAATGGAATGACCTAAATTGAATACCATTATAGGAAGCAGCGATGAAAATAAAGACAAGGGAAATTGTAAAAGCAGATCAGTGTTGCAAACTTTTCGAGAAATAACGTGTAATATGTGTTGGCGCACACAGGGAGCGAGGTACTAACGTTTTGTACACCTTAAATCAGATATTGACAAGAATTGTTTGCGTTGACTCTAAGTCTAGAAAAATCCGCTGAACAGTGTTGCCATCAACAGAAGAGAAAAATTGCGTTTGGAAGAGATACAATAACTTGGAAGAGCTCACTATTGTTGTATGCTTTAAAACCTATAATGCAAGGCAGAACAGCATGAGAAGTAGCCGTGGTTATGTAAGATTGATAACTCATTTTGTTAAAGCAGAGAACTAAAGTTTGTAAACGATGGCAAAGCTGCACATCAGCGGCTTTTTTACTCTTGATTTTATCATGGTTATCAGCGTCCTCAAAAGCCAACGAGTAAATAAACCCATGCAATTGAACTCTGTTTTCATATTTTAACCAGGCTATTTGGATTCCAACCCACTGTGTAGCGTTGCCACCTTTCACAGACCTAACTTGTCAGGTTTTACAAGAAAAATGAAATGAAATCTTTGAGTTTTACGTACCACGCATATGCCGGTTAGGCTAAAGGAGACGGTGATGATGAGTAATGATGTTATTCAATTTAGGTCATTCCATTTACTAAACATAACTTTCTCTTCGGTTGGGAACACTGTTCATCCGATGCTGTTTGTTAATACACGATCAGATGTCGCCCTTTCTCTAGTTGCTTCGTGCAGAGTTAGGTTTCTCTGTCTCCTTTAGTTTCTCCGTTATTACGGTTGGAAATTCTAAATTAAATTATAATGTGGAAACGCCATTCCATGACTTTGTCGTCAAATTGGCATAGGTTAACGTTCTCGTAGAGAGCTGTTATTTCACTAATGCGTATTTATGGTCACATAGAATACATTTGGGGGGTGCGTATCGCAACAGGAAATTACCCAAAGTAAGGGACACCGTAATGTACACACAGTGTGTCTACTAAATTTTAAGATTGGCATTATCAGAAAATAATGCAGAAGAGAATTACCTTCATTGGCTACTACACTGAAAAAAAAATGATTTGGTCAGGAATACCAAATTTGTTGGTCAGGGCATTTGGATATTTTATTTGTTTTGTTCAACCAAAATTTGGTCATTTATACCAAACGTGTTTGGTCATTAACACTATATTTTTTGGTCAGAACATTTGGTTGATTAATTTTGTTTTGACAACCAGATCTCAAGTTATTTGATTTTCCTGACCAAAATATTTAGTTACAAGGTCACGTGTATCTATACGAGAAACAAGTGGCAGCTAGACTAGCGGGTAGTGCGTAAATGTGACATTGTTTTCTATGCGTAGAAGAATCCGCAGGAACAAAATAACTATGATACGTGAGAAAAGTGACTATCTGTTTGGCTGCCGAGAATGTAATGAACGTATTAAGAAGATGGGAATTATTGCAGCTAATCGACCCGTTTCCAGATAATTTTACTTTTTCGTATATATTACTTTATTGTTACTTAGTGTGTATTGTTTATTTTAGCGGCCTTAAATTTTCACAAGAGAAACGAGTAAAAATAATTTTTCGTATTATGTGATATGTATTTTTATCCAACCTGCACGTAATATTTCCATATGCGCTAACTTTATATTTGCATATTTAAGAATTTCTTGTTTTGGTACACTTTCTTAGAAAAGGTTCCCATTACTTTCACGATAAACCATCGTATTATCTTCAGTTTAGTACCTGTAACCAAAGTGTTTGATAATTGGTACCAAACATTTTGGTAAACCAAGTTTGGTATAGGACATTTGGTTGAATTCACTAAATGCCCGTTTAGTATTTACAATAAAATTATTTAGTTCCAAGAACCAAACCTGGATCATTTTAACCAAATATTTTAGTATTCCCAACCAAATCCTACTTATTTGGTCATTATTTGGTCAAAATTACTAACTGCATATTTGGCATTGGTAACCAAATATGAGGTTGTTGCAACCAAACAAATCGTAACCAAACGATTTCGTGCTGGTGACCAAACGTTTGGTTGGCGCTATATTGACCAAACTATTTGGTCACCAGAACCAGTTTTTTGTTCAATCCGACGAAACCTTTTTTTTAGTGTAATCTTAACGTATGATCCTCTTTCTTCTATACAGGCAATTGCATGGCTGTATAGTTTCTGGATTCCTTTTTGGAAGTTATCTTGTCCAAACAGCGTTGAATTCCTTCGTCACAGCCCTTAGTATGTCCGAAATTGAGTCGAAATGTTTGCCTTTCAACGTGGAACAGTGATTTATCACCAGTTATGATTTAAAAAAAAAAACATTTTGGGTCATTTTCGGCCAGTTGGACGGCTTCTGGTATTACGATATCCGGTCTTTGTTTTGCTCTGCTGTCTGACTGTGGGACAAATATCTGGAACAAATCTTCCTCTTCTGTAGATCTTGTTCCGCAATCTTCCGAACAGTATCCTTGCTAATATGCAAGTCTTCCGCCACCAACGATTTTCATCCAGCTTTTCCCGCACTTTTTCAACATTTTTGTCAGGTCAAACGGTTACCGGACCCCAAGTCTAAGTACAGGATAGCCTCCCGACCTTCACGAAAACGACAATGCCTTACAAAATTGTTCGCTCGAGAAACATCATCATTGTTGTAAGCTGTTTTAATCATGTCGTCGTTCTCCGTGGCTGTTTTGCCAAGTTTAACGCAAAACATGATGGCTACGCTATTAGTGAGAGAACGGTGACTAACGTCGAAGACCGGCATTGTAGTACAAGTCAGAAAGTTTTCGAAGATGCAGAATTAGAGACAATGCTGAGTGAAAACTCGCGTCAAACTCAAGAAGAATTGGCAAGATCATTGGGAGTGGCACAGCTAGCCATTTCAAAACGGCTCAAAGTCATGGGTATGATTCAGAAAGGAGGAACTTGGGTCCCGTATGAGTTGAAACCAAGAGACGTTGAACGGCGTTTGTGTGTTTGTGAACAGTTGCTTCAGAGGCAAAAACGGAAGGAATTTCTGCATCGCTTTTTGACCGGGGACGAAAAATGGGTTTATTACGGTAACCCTAAATGCAAAAAATCATGGGGATATCCCGACCATGCTTCCACGTCGACGGCCAAACCGAATATTCATGGGTCAATGATCATGCTCTGCATTTGTCTGGACCAGCTCGGCGTCGTGTACTATGAGCTATTAAAACCAAGTGAAACAATCAAATGTGATCGTTAGCGAACGCAATTAATGCGTTCGAGCAGAGCATTAAAGGACAAACGGTCGCAATACAGCCAGAGACACGACAAAGTGATTATGCAGCACGACAATGCACGACCCCACGTTGCAAAAGTGATGAAACCGTACTTGGAAACATTAAGATGGGAAGTCTTACCCCACCCGCCGTACGCTCCAGACATCACTCTCTCTGATTATCTCCTGTTTTGATCATTGGCGCATGACCTGGCTGACCAACACTTCCGATCTTATGAAGAAGTCAAAAAGTGGATCGATTCGTGGATCGCCTCCCAAGATGAAAAACATTTTTTCGACGCGGCATACGTATGCTGCTCGAAAGATGAGAGGAAGTAGTGGTCAGCAATGGACAATACTTTGAATAATGCCTGGGTAAGCAATTTGTTTCATTAAAGCGTCATATTTTGGGGGAAAACGGCGGAAACAAAGTTGCACAACTTGTAACTGCCTCTTCTTATTCAAAATTTAAGGTTTAACTTCTTTAGAAGTGCTCATATTCGAGTAGCATGTTTTCAGACAAGACATAATATCAAACAATATAACGAGTTAGAGAGAGGGGGGGAAATGAGTGGTTTGGCTATAACTATTAATACGTTACAGGCTTGCCAACTATATGATAATACCCTTGCAGTAATACGTGAACATACAATGTTTTTAGAACGCACAGTTTTGTGCAGTTTTTAAATGAACAAATAACTTGTAAATGTGAATTAAATACTTATAAAACAATTACACTGGGGTTTTTAACAGTTAACCCCCACTAAAAAATAAAATCAATAACGATTTGAGGATTGGCAAGTAGTAACCTTCCATCCATTCTTTAAACGGAATTACGTTTATGACGGGGTGGAAATATTGTTGTTGTTTAGGGTAGTGTTTATAAGTTTTTTTTTAAATGTGAATACAGTGATACCGATTTGGAGTTTGATTGGTATTATTAGTAGTATTGTACTCGTTTCTACAATCATCAGGTGCATAACGAATATACGATAATTTCGAAGACAGAAATTGATAATTTTGTTCACTGAGGTTGGCAACTCTACATCGTTGTAAAATCGCAAAATATTGACATTGTTTGATCTTTCTGTATAAAAGTAAGGAAGAGGAACGAGAATAAATGTTTTGAGAATTTTACAATATCAACTGTTCCATTGTTCTACGAGGGGCAGTCAACAAGTTCTCGGAATGATGTAATTTCGGTACTAATGATCCCATCATAATGACTCCTGTACAGTACAGTCCTTAGATTACCTAATTATGAATTTGACAAGTGTAAAAAGGTCATAGCGGGCAGTGCACGAGTAGTGTAGCTGAACAGAGGAGTGTCTGGTGATCAGTTAGAGCAATGTCACAGTTTGAGCAACGAGCACAAACGTCAAATTCATGTGCAAAATGGGAAAATGTGTTTTGATAGCCTTAAAAGCAGCTTACGGTAATAGTGATTTAAGGAAAAAGCGCACCATTACCCGTTTCGCAAACATTGAAGAGCTCAAAACCAATGTGAAGGCTGAACTTCGGAAGATACCAATAGTTGTTACTTTTGTCGGTGTTTCCAGCAATGGCAGGAGCAACGGGGTATGTGTGTGTGTTCCGAAGGTGTTTACTTTGAAGGCGATTACGTAAATGAGAGCTTACATTGTGACAATAAAGAGCTGCAACAACATTCCGGAAACAACAACATTACAGTATGGATCAGAAACCTGGGTATTACGAAAGATGATGAAAAACGACTTGAGTCTTTCGAAATGTGAGTGTGAAAAAAATGGAGAATATTAGCTGGATTGAGTGTATAACGAATGAGGTGGTGTTAAAAATGTTGATAGAGAAAAGAACAATTTTAGATATTATTAAGAAGAGGGAAAGAAACTGGTCGGGACATTGGCTACGAATGAACTGTATCATGAGGGACGTTCTAGAATGTATAGTGGCAGAAAAGAGAGGGAGGGGGTGAAGGAGACTGCAATAACGCTCTACGACTGAGCCACAGCGACCCCCTGATTAACAAACAAACCTGTAAGTTGTCTGGTACAGGAAACCTTATGTATGATACAGAACCGCGCTTAATTTCGCCCCTACGGCTTATCTGAACAAAAATCAGCTTTTTTCTCTCAGTAGAAGTAAGAAACTTATAGGTGTACGGAAGCAGGAAGTTGAGCTCTTCGTTAGAATTTGCTTCTGTAAAATTACAAGTTAGAGAGTAATCCATTAATTTCAGTGTTTATTCTAATATTAACTTCAAATTTAATTCATTGCTCTACTTTTTCCCTAAAAAAAAATCTGAAAAGAAAATTTTTGAAATATGGTAACAGTAGGAATAATTGTACTTATATGTGACTACTTATGCATACTATAATGAAAACGTAAAAATCGAAATATATTTACTAACATATTTTACAAGGCAATACAAATAAATATATGTAATAGTCTAATTCTTATTTATTGTAGAGAATACTCTTGTAAAGTTTTTCGAAGTTGATGAGGACGACAATGAACTGTGGTATGCTTACGGGAAGTTTTCGGAATCCGATATTCATCATCAGTACGCCATTGTTTTTCGGTAAGTTAGTGGATTACTTTTATTTTTTCTTCATTTCTTTTTTGAACATATTTTATGTGAAGTGTACTGCAAGAACTGTTGTGCTTTAACAATGTTAGTGTCTATACAATGAAGGTTTAGTTATAGATTATAAAAAATAGAGGAGACAATCTATTTCCTCTGATACCAAACTCTATAGACATGTTTATTTAATGAAACTCAAAGTGATACAGAGCGAATTGATTGGATATCTAACCCTGTTCAATGGTTTAGCTATGCTAACAACTATGTCAGTATTCCATTACCTAACTGACCTCTCATTATCATTATTAAGGACATTGACAATTAGTGTAGATATTGGATTTTGTTTCACACATTAGTTGTTTACATGAAGGATAAAGTGTTCTACTACTACATATTTCATATGACGTTTCATGCTGCGGTCGGTCGGCCTACTTTTTAGGGAGTGGCTCCTTTTAGCTGCCCTCGTCCCCAGCGTCCACCTTCAAGGTGAATTCCTCATTTTTAGTTCTTAATTAGCGATGTGACCAATATGCTCAAAGCAATGAAAGTGGCATACCCCCAATGTAGACCGTAGTACTGAGTGTGCCTACCAGTTAAAGTACTTGTTTTGGCAATCTTGCCAGCAAGACATGATTCCCGAGCGTTATAAGGCGAACTCATATCCCGTTGGTGTAAGCACCAGCTACCAAATCCCAAGGTTTGAGCACAACCCGGCAGACTGTAACCAAGCCTGGAAATCCCAGGCGAATCTGAGGGTGTTAAGTTTCATCCTTGTCTACCTCTATCGTTCAATGGCTACCGCCTTCCACGTAGAGGTACAGCGAACACTTCAAGATACTCCCGTATCTTATCCCAGATGCAATGGTTTGTGTTAGGTCAAAATTTGGTTTTGATACCAGCTCTTTTCCCTGAAGAGATTCCTTCCTTTCCCTGGGATCAGAAACCAAGGACCTGAGATTGGTAATTTTCCCCAGTCACCATATAGATCCTTTGTCATACTCCCTGAGAAAATCGTCCAAGCGATTTGGAACTTCCTCTAATTACGGCAGTACACCATACATTACCAGAGGCAATAACTAATGTAGGTCTAACTAATGTCTAACTTTAAAAACACTGTCATTTGGGAGAGAACTTCTCTCTCAGGCTTCTTCCAATACGAGGATTTCGTCTCTTTTACGTGTTGAAATACCACGTATACGTCGAAATATCTACCGCATCAGGATCTTGCCGCCTACACTCGGACAATTCGTCCATGACAACCAGATGCCGCGGTCGGGTTGCCGGTGCCGGATCGCCGAATTTCCGCGCTATTTTCGACCGCGACGAATAGTTGCCTTGCCGAGCAGTCGGCAAACAGCCGGAAATGAGCATTAAATGCGCCGGCGCCGCCGTCGAAAAGATACCGGCAGAAGGTCGGAAAGAGACCTTTCTGACTGTTTTACCGACTCTGACGGACAGCAACAGTCGACAAAGAGTCGGCACAGGGCAATCCCTCTTTCCGACCGTGACTTCCTGATGGGGCTAGTAGTCCTCCCGGACCCAACGATACCTGTAGGTTACTATTTGGGAGAAGGACTGTTATTACTACTCACTCTCGGTAGGGCAATCCACAATGAACTACCTCTTATTTCAGCGTATTGGAGTATCACGTACACCTTGTCTCAAAAAGGTTGAGCGCATTCTTTATTGCTGTTTCGAGGCAAAAATTTTCTAAGTCCAACTTCGGGTATCTTCGGGAAAAAGTAAACCAGGTTCGAACCTCGAAGCCAACCTTTGCAATCGGGAAAAATCTTGCAGATGTGTTTTTCTTCTTTTAAATATAATAAGACTTGTTACCAATTATATGTAAAAAGCAACATTGATTGAAATACTTAATCATACAATATTTCGAAACTTTGTATTATGTCAGCACATGCTTGTTTGTCATTTTGCTCTCCATACTTAATGGAACATTTAGATACGTAAACGAATCTTTCCATATGTAAAAGAATGGTGAAAGTTAAGATATAGAACATTATTCTCTCCTGAGTACTAAAAAAAGTTAAAATAGAACAAAAACAGCTTTTGCAGTGAATATGAATTTAATTATTATCTTAAATACCACTATATACCGCTAGAACTATTTTTCGAAAAGCGCTTGTGTTAGCTCAGTGGTACGTCGTTGGATTTCAAATCGTAAGGTTGAGGGTTCGGTTTCCATGTGGGGCAATGCTTTTTTATGAAATTCTATTTTCCGCAATGCATGAAAAATTATATAAAATAATTACATTAAAATACGTCAGTTGTATATATATAACATATAATCATTGCAGAACATAGTGATTATTATGTTTAAAATATAACAGGTGTTCACAGTACGTTGGTATTCTATGATATATGTGAATGTTAAATACAAATTAAGAAAATAATAACATCGCAATAAATAAATTATGTAGTGTATTTATTTGCAGGTATTTGTCATATAGAGGTTACTTCTCAACATTCGTATTACAGCATGTCATTGATATTCTTGAAAAATTATCCGAGGCATAAAAAGAGGGTATAAACAGAGAATCCAAAGTCGGAACGCTCGCAAGAAATTCATGAACCCCAAAGGTCACGTGAGCAGACTGGAATTGTCCTTATGAAGCATGCCACAGCAGAAGGTCTTTACATAGATTTTCAATTCAATACCTGAGATATGCTTTTGCAATGTGGAAGTGGTGATGCCTTTGGTCGCTCTCTCTCACTTTCTCGCTCGCTCACTCTGTATTTATATATATGAAAGTGGATGTATGTGTGTGTTTCGACATAATTCTGATATGTCTAGAGCAATTTTAACCATATTTCTTACAATCTGCAAAACAATACTGTCGGGATACATATTAAAAATGCTAGAAAAGGATCGATATTAGTATCGAATCCATAGTTTCGTGGTTGCTTAGGTAAACAGTTCTACTTTCAATTCAAGTCCAATTAAGCTCCCATTAGCATCCAGGGTGGTTACATAGCGACAAAAAAATATCGAAATCAACCGATATTAGAGTCGAAGGGTAAGTTTTCAGTGCCGCATTTCCCATTAGTCCAACTAGGCCAGTGCCTAGAGGGCAACATATTTGAAGAGCGCAAAGTTTAAAATTTTAATTTTTTTCGTATGAAAAAGTTTTAAAAATCGAGAGCAAATATACTATTTCATGAGCAATCCTCTTTTACTATTCTAATATATTTAATGATAGCGTAAGAAATCTGAAAAAAAATTCAGAACATATTTCCCATTTATTTTTTGTTACGTAGTTGTAACTGTAGCATCTAGTGAGTGGTATTTAACTGCAATAAATTCACTAATTAAGCATATTCGAATTAAGTTTTATTTGTGAGTTAGGGATCAAGGGGCGGAGAAATATGTAGTTATTGGGGGCGCCGAGAGCAAAAGGGCGTAGGCACGCCGAGCTTCTAAATGCAGCACTGTTCGCTAAATTAATTGGTAGAAATTTTAATGCGATTTAAGACCAAATTTAGTCCTAGCGGTGGCGGTATCCGTTTGCTGTCCTAGGAGGAATGAAAGAGGCTGACATCAAAATTATAAAAAAAGACCTACATTAGTGTCGAATCTATAATTTTGGGGGTCTCTTAGATAAAGAGTGGCACTTCAGATGCCATGTAAGTTAAGCCCTCATTAACACAATGAAGGAGTTTGTGAAATTTGCGACATGTAGAAATAATTGAAAATGACCAATGTTAGTATACAGTACAACCCATATCTTTCGTGGCCGCCAAGTTCATTGGGAGCAGTTCTGATGACCTTTAAGTTTAAGTTCAACTTCCAGTAGGAGTGAGATCCCCCAGCACATCTAATTAGGAGAGTTGAGTTGATTTTAGTTTAGTGTCCCGTTCAGCAGCGAGGCTATATGAGACGTGGACCTACTGATTACCGTGGAATCTGAACCACATGAGCTCCCGCCGGGAATCGAACCCGAGTCTCGTCTTTTAAATGAAACAAGACATGTTAAAATCAAAGATGGAGTGGGTCAGTGGGTCGGTTGGTAAGTGGGTGAAATGGGTCAAGATTTGTGAGTGGGTCAGTGGATCGTGGGTCAAAAGGACGTGACCTACTGCGAAACACCACTCACCGTGACTCACACTAGCGCACCGGGTGGCCACCCTTTTAGTCCAAAAATATTTCGTCCAAAGAACATTTCGTCCAGAGACATTTAATCCAAAGACATTTGGTCCAAAAGACAATTCGTCCAAATGACATTTCGTCCAAAAGACAATTGGTCTAAAGGACATTTCGTCCAAAGGATAATTGGTTCAAATTGCATTTCGTCCAAAATACAATTGGTCCAAAGGACATTTCGTCCAAAAGACAATTGGTCCAAAGGACATTTCGTCCAGGGATGTTTAGTTCAAAGCATATTTCGTCCAAAGAACATTTGGTCCGGTAACGCTTTGGGGTCAAGGGTTTTTTTTCTATTAGAAGAGTAAAAGTGATTCATATAACATTATGACTCAGTAGCTTCTTATTTCTAAAGGAAATTTGAAATAGAGATTTATTCCGCAATTTTCATTTCGATAGAACAAATAATGCTGAGATATTCAGAAAAACGTAAACGCCTGAAAACAATATGGCCGAACAACAGGAGTGAGGGAAAGGTTGCAGTGTGAAGTATGTTGCTGTAATAACTGCTAACATGACATCTAAAATTTTCATGTTGTGAATGAAATAGTTCTAAAATAAGTATCGGTAACTAAAATTAATGGAGTTTAAATTTGAGTAAGCTAAATATTAGTTATTCAAACCCTTGTGTTAGAAAAGTGAAAAATTACGTGTCAAGTATCTTTGAAGAAATACTGAGAATAGAAAAATACACGTGTGAAATATATTCTTACACGAAAGACCTTACTTTACATAGGGTCTCTAAAATGTCTACCCACAATTTCATTTGCTTTGGTCCACTACTGCCTGCGCTATTACGGTAATATTTACTTTTTTCTCGGAGGAGGCCTAGGCCCCAACAGTGTTTTCCGCACAAATTAAAACACGTTTCGTTTATTGTTTTGCGAATTGTCCCTATACGAGGTTTCGTTGCAATTCTCCATACTCTTTAAGAACCTCTGACGTATAAATATTTGCACTTTTGACATTTCGTAATCAACAGTTTAAAAGGTCCGTGATATACGCAACCGCTTTTTTTTTAAAGGAAAATACGAAACCCAATTACCTTAATTTACGTCGACAATATCTGTTCACAGTTTCATTCAACTCTGTACACTTCTTCTTGCCTTTTAGGCCTCAAATTTCAAAATTTTGGGTGGGGGATTTTGTCCTTAAAACCGTTTTTCCTCAGAAAATAAACTCGCATTCGTTTATTTTTTGCGTAATGTCGTTCCAATGTGTCGTTCCAATTCTTCATGTCCTTTAAGCACTTATGACATACTGTTATTCGCACTTTTGATATTTCACGATCAAAGTTTTGTAGGGGTCTATGTCCCACCCAAACCTTTTTCTTTTTTCAGGAAAATATGAAACCAGTATTCCCTTATTTTATGTCTACAATATCTCTGCACAATTTCATTCACTTTGATTCATTTCTTGTGACCTTTCGGACCTCAAGTTTCAAACTTTTGGATGGGGGCTTTTGCCCCCTAAAACCGTTCTTCCACAGAAAATAAAAAACGTATTTATTTATTTTTTGCGTATTGTCCCTACTCAAAGTTTGGTTGCAATTCTTCATGTTCTTTACACACATCTGACATACAATTATAAGTACTTTTGATATTTCGTGATCAAAGGTTTGGAGGGGGTCTGTGCCCCACGTAACCATTTTTTCCAGGAAAATACGAAACACGTATTCCCTCATTTTATGTCTGCAATATCTGTGCACAATTTCGTTCACTTCGGTGAACTTCTTCTTGCCTTTCGGGCGTCAACTTTCAAAATTTTGAGTAGGGGTTTTTGCCCCCCCTAAAACCATTTTTCCGCAGAAAAACACGTATTCGTTTATTTTATGTGTAGTATCTACCTGCCTATTTTTTTTCAAAATTGGAGTGTTACACTTGGGAGGTATTACTTGTGAGTCATAATGTTATATGTATCACTTTTACTCTTCTAAGAGAAGCAAACCCTTGACCCCCAAGCGTTACCGGATTAAATGTTCTTTGGACGAAATGTGCTTTGAACTAAACATCCCTGGACGAAATGTCCCTTGGATCAATTGTCTTTTGGACGAAATGTCCTTTGGACCAAATATCTTTTGGACGAAATGTCCTTTGGACCAAATATCTTTTGGACCAATTGTGTTTTGGACGAAATGTCCTTTGGACCAAATGTCTTTTGGACCAAATGTCCTTTGGATCAATTGCCTTTTGGACGAAATGTCCTTTGGACCAATTGTTTTTGGACAAAATGTTCTTTGGACAAATTGACCTTTGGACCAAATGTCCCTGGACCAAATGTGTTTGGACTAAATGTCTCTGGACGAAAATCCTTTGGACGAAATATCTTTGGACGAAATGACCCCCAACTACCCACCGCCCCATTCTGTTCAGCGCATTGTAGACAGCATCTTCTGAACACTGGTGAGCTTGTCTACATTTTACTTTCAAGATCTCCATTTTTCTTCTTTTTTCATTTGTTTCTAATGAAAAAAGCTGAGGCATTTTTGGATTTTGATATTTGCAATTGTAAGAGTGGCAATAGCAATAGGAGTTCAATTTTGAGATACAGCTTGTGAGCTTTTAGAGGAGCTAACTGCTGGAAAAAAAATTGAATCACCTGTAATATATAAATTATTATACCTAGTATAAAAAACTGAAAGTAACTATGTCTGCGTGATTATCACAGTCAAATTGCAAAGTCAAATGAAACGACATTTGGTATATAATCAGGCCCCAATCCCAACTGGGAAGTTATCATACGCGTATCACTTTCATTATAACACATATACTTAGTAGGGAGTAGGTATCCGAATTTTTGCGAGAAACTGAGTATCTTACAAGCCGTTCAACTTAAAGAGCTGAAATTCAGTATATAACTCTTTAATAAAAATAAACAGAACGTGTCCTGGCATTTTTAAAAATGTGTTTTATGAGCGAAGGGGGGATTTTCTATATATTGGAAATTGGTAGTGGGTTGATTTGTTGTAAAAATTATCGAAAACGATTGATATTAGTTGAGGAACTAATTGAGGAATGAAAACTACAGTCCTTTGCATTTTATGCCCACTGCTTTCTAATATAATAATTGCTGAAGCTGGTGTTTAATATATGGATCGTTCAGAGCATAAGGCAATCAAACCATAAAGTTGTGAGAAAAATTGACATAACATTTGTATTCCAAGCCTAATTTCATGGGCATTTTAAATTAGTACGGAAAACTAGTTTTTGTTTAATTATATGGAAAACTAGTTTTGTTTCTTTTTTTCTTACGTTGGTCTATTTTATCTTGATTTGATACTTTCAAATTTCATCCTGTTTTCTACTGAAATGTATATGTAAGCCAAGAAAGAAATAATTATATATGATAAATTTAAATTCATCTTAATTTGAAAGATGAGAAACACTTTACCATTGTATATCGTAAAGGTCAGATCCACCGGTATTGTAACAGAGCGGTGCTTGAGCGATTGACGGTAGGAATTCAAACTCCGATAAGTGAAAATTTCACAGTCTTGTTTTATTTCAAGTGTAACCTCTTTAGTCAATGGGGAGAAGGACGTGGATCATGGGTCAGAGTTGATTACGTTGGTGGGTCGGAGTTGGTCACAATGGTTCAGAGTGGTTCATAGTTGGTGGTGGGTCCATTCTGTATTCTACCATTAATTTCATAATTCGAAATCACCCTGTCCTTTAGCTTAAAGACACAATCGTGGAACGTAGAATTTAATATTAGTGATGTAATAAGCCCATAATGGGTCGCTTCTTGTTTTACCTTGGTGCATTATACTTTTGCAATGGTAAGACAAGTTTTTACCTCTTCTGGGTAGTTTCACAGTTTCACATTTGTAGAGGTGGTTACAGAGTTTTCAGTGAAGGATTTATTACCATCTTGAACGCTCGCTATTTTGCACAAGTTAGCATAAAGACTCGAGACTCCTACCATTTAAAAAAAAAATTTAGTAACACTCTTAAATGACATACTACTTGATTCCCTTGCCATTTTCAAATTTTGAGTTGCACCCCTCCTGAGACCCTCCGGGGAACCTTGGGGCAAATCTTTCTCCTCGACACGGGGTCGAACCTTTCAAATTATAAAATACATGTTTTCCGGTGTTGACATCTGTTTCATCGTTTCAGACTTTTATTAGTGTCAACGGGCTTCATGGATACCATGCTTCTTTATTCTCTTAGTTTTCAGATACAAGCCCCCATGCCGTAAGCGTCAGTGGACCACCGATGCGCAACTGGCGGCCTTTCGCCAAAAGTTGGATCCCGCAGCTACGATCCGTGGTAGCTCCACTTCGGTTTTAAAAATTATACCACCAGCGGCAGAGACTCGACGAAACGCCAACGAACCACAAAATTCCTCCCCAAAATATGTTAAATCGCCGATATGCTTGATTTGTTTATATTCAGGTGAGTGCAAAAAACACTAGGGGAAAAAGCAAGTATCCCAAGGTGGGCGCGAACCTTCAACATTAAGTTTACTTGCCGCATATTCTTCTGACTTCGCCACGGAAACGATGAAGAAAATCTCGCTTGTAGAAGAATAAATTGTTGAGGTCTTAATTTAGCCAATCAAACAAATCCCTCTATCTTGAGTTCTGTGAGATGGTACTGTGAACCGTTTCGAGATTTATTGCTTTCTGGTGGGGTACTATCTATGTGCAAAATTTGAGAAAATCGCCGACGCGCACCTTCGGAAACTCTCCTCTTGAGTGCAATGTTGACCAGAGATGGTGTGGGTCAATGAAGCCTTGATCCACAACATACTGACCCAGCACACATCGTGACCCACAATGACTCAACACCCAACGTGAACCATTCACCCACCATGACCCGCTCTGAACAAACCACCAACTATAAAAAACTCTGAACCATAGTGACGAACTCCGACCCACTAAAATGCATCGTCATTAAATTATATCCATTATCCACACCATCCTCTTTACTGACTTAAGAGGTTATATTTGTACTAAACCAATTTTTTTCCAGTAGTTAGCTCCTCTAAAAACTCATAGCTTGCATCTCAAAAGCCAAGTAGTAGATCCTATTGCCATTGTTACAACTGGAAATATCAAAATCCGAAAGAGCCTGAACTTCTTTCTTCATTATAACCAAATGAAAAAAGAAGAAAAATAAAGATCTTGAAAGTAAAACGTAGACAAACTTCCCAGTGTTCAGAAAATGCTATCTAGAAGGCACTGAGCAGAATGGGTTGGTGGGTCAATGGGTTAGTGTGAGTCACAGTGATGGTGTTTCGCAGTGGGTCACACCTTGTTGATCTACGATCCACTGACCCACTCACAAATCTTGACCCATTTGACCCACCGAGCAACTCAATCTCTGATTTTACATTTAGTATATCATTTAAAAGACGAAACATACATCTACACATTTTTTCTCGATTGCGAATAGCCTTGATAAAAATATACGAGTTGAGATGGTAATTTCTTCTTAAGGTGAGAAATTGATATGATTAAAGAGCCCATCTTGAAGTGGTTACAAACTACATTCCAAAGTTATTAGAAACGCTTTCGCGACCCCAGAAAACTATTACTTCGACAAATATTTAAGTAAGTTTTTACATTTTATTAATCATATCTCCAAGCCCCTCATCCTGTGAAGATGGGGATGACTTTGGATATAACGCCATTGAGTGCCTCACTACTCATCTCAACGACCCAGAAAACAATGGATAACACTCTACAATCAGTCATTTTACACTATTTTTACATGTCACTCCTCCCAACTTCCATCCCTTGAGGTATCTGAATTCCACAATATTTTTTTTCTAAGATTGAAAGTAATATGTCTCCCATGTTAGGTAAAAGTTGCTCCAGACATTCCGGAGTTTCGCTGGAATATACACGTATACATACATCAAAACATTTGGAGCTGTGTGAGCAATGCTTTCGATGTTGCTCCTGTAAATTCAAAATTCAGGTGGCATAGTCGCTCATACCAAAACGTGGCATTCAATAACATTGTGTTTGTAATAGTGTCACGAACTCAAACTATGGATTTGACACTAGAGACATTTTATTTTTTATCCTTTATCGTCCGCCATAATAATGGGTGTTGAATCGATTGAATTGATTTTGAGTTTAACGTCCCGTCAGGAGTGAGGCTATATGAGACGTAGACCTACTAACTAACGTAGAAACCGAACTACATGAGCCCTCGCTGGGGGCCGAATCTGGGTCTCCCACACCGAAAGCGTGTGCGCTATACGCTTAACCACAAAGGAGCTTTACGATGAGAGTTAAATTTGGACTGTAAGTTGCTTTCGGAGTTGTAATTATTAATTTCTGCAACAACGAGAACTATGGATTCGACACTAATATCCATCGCTTTTACTTTATATATATATATATATATATATATATATATATATATATATATATATATATATATATATATATATATATATATATATATATATATATATATATAAGAGGCGGAGAGAAAGAGACCACATCCATATACAAAAGCCTTGCAGATTATTGAACTGAAATCCTTTGGAAAGAAATCCTATTCTGCCTTCTTTCTCGAGTATAAATAAGTCTCTTAGACTTGACTTCATGTTCGTAAATTTCCTGTTTACATGGTTTGGGGATCGGAAGTTTTGTGTCTGTAACGAAGATTGGAGTTTGTATAATAATTTCTGTTTATACCCGAATAGTCTCTTTACCTTTCAGAAAGCGTAAATCACTTGCTGTAAAGAGAAAATTCAGAAGTAACTTCCGATGACAAATAGCTGCAAATAAATACACTACATAATTTATTCATTGCGATGATATTATTTTCTTAATTTGTATTTAACATTCACATATATCATAGAATACCAACGTACTGTGAACACCTGTTATATTTTAAACATAATAATCACTATGTTCTGCAATGATTATATGTTATATATATACAACTGACGTATTTTAATGTAATTATTTTATATAATTTTTCATGCATTGCAGAAAATTAAATTTCATAAAAAGAAGCATTGGCCCACATGGGAATCGAACCCTCAGCCTTATGATTTATAATTTAACGGCGTACCACTGAGCTAACACAAGCGCTTTTCGAAAAATAGTTCTAGCGGTATATAGCTGTATTTAAGATAATAATTACATTCATATCCACTGCAAAAGCTGTTTTTGTTCTACTTTGACTTTTATTTTAGTACTCAGGAGAGAATAATGTTCTATATCTTAATTTTCACCATTCTTTTACATATGGAAAGATTCGTTTACGTATCTAAATGTTCCATTAAGTATGGAGAGCAAAATGACAAACAAGCATGTGCTGACATAATACAAAGTTTCGAAATATTGTATGATTAAGTATTTCAATCAATGTTGCTTTTTACATATAATTGGTAACAAGTCTTATTATATTTAAAAGAAGAAAAACACATCTGCAAGATTTTTCCCGATTGCAAAGGTTGGCTTCGAGGTTCGAACCTGGTTTACTTTTTCCCGAAGATACCCGAAGTTGGACTTAGAAAATTTTTGCCTCGAAACAGCAATAAAGAATGCGCTCAACCTTTTTGAGACAAGGTGTACATTGCCGGACCGAATGGCACTTGTTAGTCGCCCACTTGGGAGTCCAGTTTCTCTTCGTCTTCTGGCAGAGTTGGGAATTGAAGAAACCTTGAGGAAGTCTTCTCACTTCGCTCATGTAGAGTATTAATACTCTTGGTCGATGTTCGCGCATATGTAACAGTTTGTTAGTTGTGGTATGGTAAGACTGATTATGGGTGCACTAGTCACCTATATCACTCCATCGAAGCTTGTAAGGATTGTTATTCGCTATTTCCATTAGCTATAGTTATTTTACCTCTTACCGCAGATGCTGTCAATTTCTTTCACCGGCAAATTGTCTGAAACACGGAACACTACCTGCTAAACCAACAGCTACGCAAGAGTATGTGAATAGCGTGGTGATTAGCGTCACGTTTCGGTCCAGCCGCTTATTTTCACTTCAAGTTTCATTTAATACGTATGCATAAAGAATATGACTGAGAAAAATAACATGTTTTCTACATTTATCACACAAGCTTTATAGATTTTCCAATTTAGAAGTGAAACAATTGATTCAAGACAATTATACGTAAGACTACTTTATTGAAAAATTGCCTTTATGCTAAGTGAGTTCATTCCTTTTGTATTAATCTTAGTAAATCAGAAAATTCATTCCAAAAGGATTTCAAATGTAAATCCAATATATTTTCCAAACTAGTCTTACCCATGATTACTCTTTGCACTGAACACACGAGTACTCGTTATTGGAAAAGGCCACTACAAACTCCCCATAATTCTTTTACACACTGTAAGATCGGTCAAACGATTTCTCCTTCATTTTTAGCCAATGATTCTAACCTTCAATACCCCACCGGAACTTGATTGGAGGACTTTTTATATGTAAAAAGAATCGGTTCTAAAGATTCATTCCCATTTTCTACTCAGAACCCCCCATAGTTGTATAGAAAATTGATATCGACTAATCAATGTAGCTGTTCGTACTAAAGAAAGAGATACTTTAATTATTGAGTCAAGGCTTTTGAAAATTATTGTATGTTGAATTTAACATCCAAATTATATATAAAACTACATTAACTGACATAAATTATTGAACACTTCCTGTAGGACTACAATGATTAAATCTGCCATGATTGTAGCTTTCCGCAACTAACCCACAGCAAAATTGCCAAAAGTGAACATTTTTAATTTTTAGAGGGTATAAAGAGGTGATGAAGAATTTCCCTATGCTATTTAAATGGGCCTTTTTAAACTTATAATCTCATGTTTTTGGTACTTAGAATTGGAATAAAAATTTGAAATTAGACGTGCCTGTATTTTTTCGTTATCGTTACCAAAGTGAATTATCAGAAATAAAAATTTCCAACCGTAGAGTGGTTTTATGGGGAACTGAAAATCTTCCCCATGTTATTTATATGAGACGTCTTCTGCACCCCAAAAAGTTTAGGCACTTCCGGTAGGATTAGAATGATGAAATTTGGTATGATTGTAGCCTTTCAAGACTAACCGACAGAAAAATTGCCAAAAGTGGATATTTTTCATTTTTTGGGTATCTAAAGGGGGATGAAGAAATTCCCGTGCTATTTAAATGGGCGTTTTCTTGGGATACAAAATCTTATCTTTCAGATAGTTGAAATAGGAAAACTAACGATAGAATTGTGAGTTCAAGAGGTGTGAGGCCGTAGGCCGAGCAAAGACTGTGTATGGGGGCGAAGACCCCGGATGAGCATATTCAGGAAATATAAATAGCAAGTTCACGAAGTCCACTGTTGATGCAAAGGCAGATATATAAGAAATGCAAGGCCGTTGCCGAGTAGACTCGGGGGTCTGGGAGCGCAGTCCCCAGCTAGCCAAAGGCTAGTTAGAGTATATAGCCAAAAGTACTTATTCTTGATTTTAAAAGAATGGTAAAGAGATAGAAACGCCGTTCTTAGGAAGTTTCCAAGAGACAATATCAAGACACTTTTAATGGTACTAGAGCGCATTTCCATAAAGTTCCGGAACGTTGCTTAAATCGGGATCGAATTTGCTGAACTTGTTTGAAAGTAGACGTATCTTATCTACACAAAGAAGAGTTTTAGGAATGATCCAAAAATGGATCATAAGATTGCGATTTTGAACAAGAGTTATCGGAACGTTCCAAAAAATGCATCAAAAGATTGTGAGTTTGGCCAATAAATTGTCTTACCTGGCTTTTGTGTCAATGTTAGAACTGGTTTTGGAGTAAATTCCATCCCAATTTAAGCAATGTTTCGGAACTTTCCGGAAACCTACTCTAGTACCATTAAATGTGCCTTGATATTGTCTCTTGGAAACTTCCTAAGAACTGCGTTTCTATCTCTTTACTATTCTCTTAAAATCGAAAAAAATATTACTTCTGGTCATATACTCTTATGTCAAATTCAACATGCAATAATTTTTGAAGCGTTGGCTTAGCTTTTTCTTCAGTACGAAAACTACGTTGATTAGTCGATGTCAATTCTCTGTACATCTTTGGGGGATTTTTAGCGGAAAATGGAAATGGTTCTATGTAAAATAACAAAATGAAGAAAGGCTAATGGCTTGTATGCTGTTCAGAAGATCGGTATAAATACATCAGTATGGCTTTTGGAGTGACTACGATATATACTTACATACAGTATATAGATAGATAGATATAGCTATATATATATATATAAGCTTATGGAATGTCTAGTCATATGCAAATTCCTTTGTGAAAGTAACAAGTAAGAGAGAGCGAGCAACATTAATTACTGGCTGAGTTTGTGAATCTTTTCATATATCATTCATGTGTGTACGAGGACTGACTGAAAAATTTTTAGAGCCTTGAGGAAACTATAAGAAGTTCAGATTTGTTAAATCTTTTTTTTATTTTTCAACATAATCCTCTTAGACTGCAACACACTTGCTCCAACGGTGCTGCAGTGCCCTTATCCCACTAGAAAAAGTACCTAGATTATGATCACAGAAACTCCTCCACGGCTGTAATTACGTTAATATCGCTTGCAAAACGTCGTTCTACTAGAGCTTTTTTTAGATCAGGGAACAAGTGGAAGTCTGAGCGGGGCATACCTGGAGAACGGGGTGGGTGAGGAACCAGTTCAAAGCCGCATTCGTGAATAGTAGCATTGCAACTACTGATGTGTGGCTGGGAGCATTGTCATGATGGTAGAGAACGCCTCTGGACATCATGTGTGGCTTTGTTTTTAAATACATGTGCACTCGAAGTTTTTTCAAAAGGTCACTATAGTATTGTTCTGTGATTATATGACTCATTTGCAGGTAATCAATGAATGTCACACCTTGGGAATCCCAGAAAGCAGAGGATATCACTTTCCCAGCGGAGGAGATCACCTTTGCCTTCTTTGGGGTAGGAGTGGAGGGGTGCTTCCATTGTTTGGATTGTTGTTTTCTTTCTGGCTGGTGATGGTGTACCCAACACTCGTACATAGTGATGAATCACCAGAGAAAATCGTCCACATCAAGTTCTAATAATTTCAAATTGTCCACGCATAGGAGGTATCGAGTGCGTTTTTGTTCGGGAGTCAGAAGACGTGGGGCCCATCTAGCAGAAACTTTTGATAAACCAAGCTCACTCTTCAGAATATGATCTGCTCGCTCCTCTAATGTGTCTAGCCTGTCTGCTATCTGTCGAGTTGACAATATGCGATCTTCTATGATCATACGAAGTAGCAGGCCAATGTTTTCCATAGTAGTAGCACTTGATGGTCTCCCAGATCTCGGCTCATCTTCAACACTCTGCTTACCACACGTAAATGCCTGCATCCACCTTTTGATGGTGGCATATGAAGGGGCAGATTCACCGACGGTATTGAATATATCCTGGTGGGTCTCAGACGCAGACATTCCTTTTAATTGCAAACACTTGATGACTGACCTGTACTCGATTTTTTTTCATTTTCCCAACTTCTGCCATCTCATTCAAGAGCATGTAAAAGACAAAATAAATTACTTAGAACCAAGAGCTTGATACGCATTAATATCAAAGATTGTACTATTCTAATACATATAATTATTATATTCTAGATTCTTATTTTTATGTTAGGCTCAAAACTTTTCAGTCACCCCTCGTACGTATATTACTTTTGAAAATATAGCATTTTCAAAATGAATGAATCATTTATGCTAGCCCTGTATTTCAGAGATGCACACATCTCTCTAATATAGAGAAAGAACAATATAGTAGATATAAACAGTATATGCTTATAATAGCTACCTGCAAATACTACTACTCATATTCTGTAAAAAAAAAAAAAAAAAAAAAAAAAAAGTCATCTTGACGTGGGATAAAGATAGGATTATCCGAAGAAGGCTTTGATTATCCGAATAGTTACTCACGGACCCAATCAAATGTATTGAAGAAAACTTACTTATTAATGGTGTGTTTCAAATAAAAATATCTCTATATAAGGTAATAGTACTTCATGATGAAATAGTGACATGAATTATCATATATATATATCGGTATATCAGTATTAACAAAGTTATTGTCCTTAACAGAACACCCACATACCGGAACACTGAAATAAGATATCCAGCGGATGTATTTCTGCAATTATATCGCCCAGCAGATGGAGAATGCAGTGAACCAATAAGATTTCGGTACATTCCAAAGGAATTGGGTAAGTTTTTCGTTTTTTCTTTTGCCATTTTCACTTTATGTAACAGAAATATTTTTAATTATTATTGTTAAAATTAAATAGGAATTTTATTTTTGTTTTCTTATTAAAAATAGAATGTACTACCTTGAATTAGAAGTCCAGTTTAGGTATTAGACTATTTAAAGGGTCAAGTCACTTCTCTCTGAAATAAGCAGAACTTTTTTAACTTCTGATTCCTCATCTTTAGAGGGCAATTGCTCCTGAAATTATACAAATTGAGAGAAACTATGCAAAAGATTTGAGCCTCACCTTCATCTTATTTCATACTAGATGAATATACCCATTCTTCGCATGGGGGCTGTATCTGGAAGTCAACGCCTATGGGAGTATCACCATTCATTTCAGCGACGCGAAAACTATGGATTTGACACTAATATCGGTCATTTTGGATCAGTTTTACGTCTCGGTTTCCCCAGGATAATCCTCGGCCTGCAGCCGAATAGGGTGAATTTGGAGATTAATTCGATCGGAGTTTCACCATTGATCTCAGTGACAGCGAAAACTATGAATTCGATACTAATATCGGTCATTTTCTACTACTTTTACATGTCCCAGTAAGCGTCCCCTTGAGACCCTCTGCTTTGAATTTTGACAAAAACGCTTCGCCTTAATTTGGGTCCTGGACCAAGGTATTTGTGACAAAAAATTGGTAACTCTTGGTCAAAAAATTGTCTGGTCCCCAGGCCGGTCCCAGTAAACGCCCCCCCTCCCCGAGAACCCCCGGGTTCGAAACGTGAAAACAAAACCGCTTTTTCTTCATCTGGGGACTGGACCAAGGTACCCCTGACCAAAATTTGTAACTCTCGGTCCACTCGTCTGGTTCCCAGGCCGCACACAGACAGACAAACAAACACAAACAAACAAACTCTATATTTTATTTATACTAGATTGGTTTTATCAGTTAGAGGATCGTTACCACTGTTGGAAGTATAGGAAGAAAATTTTCTTCTTAGCTCTTCAAGAAAAATTTTCATGTTACAAGCGTGGCTTTAAAATATGTCTTACAGCCCTGTTTTAACGGAATACTATTCGAATTACTTTACTTCAAAGACGAGATATACTTTTATCCGCACTGCATACTTTTTAATCACGCTCGACTAGTGTTGTAAAGGCCTCCCGTTTCCTCCCACTTTCTTCATTCCATTATTTCCTTCATTTCTCATAATCACCATCTCCTTTAACCTCACCGGCATAACCGTAGGACGTAAAACTCAAAGATTTCATTTCATTTATAACAGATGCGAGGAAGTAGGCCGAACAAAAGCAAGGGTTCTGGGGACAGAGCTCTCAGCTAGCCAAAGGCTAGTATATATGTAAATATACGATTAATTGCTCCCAAACGCTAAGAACGGAGTTAAAACATTTTCCTTCACTATCTTTGGTTATCTGAAAGAGGGCATGTTAGCAAGGGCTTGGTCCTATATATGAAGCTACTATTATATTTAGATATCTTACTTATTCTAATCGTTTTCCAGGCATTGGATGTTCCAGCAAGATACCCCAGATACCGTTTTTGCCTAGTCAAATTCCAGTGGCAGATGTTGCACGACAGAATCAAGATAATGCAAGAGGTTAGTTGAATTACTTACCTAGTAAGATAAGTTCTGTTACAAAGTAAGTAGTGAAACAATGAAATAATTGAGCTGAGCGAAGCGAAGCTCTTATACTCGGGTTAGCCGTTTGGTTGTCCGCGAACTCCTCCTAGACCGTTTGGCCGATCTCAACCAAACTTAGCACGCTGATAGAGTATGTCGTGTTGAGTGACAACATAGGTCGAAATCAAAAATCCGATGTACCATCGAGGAATAATCACCGAAAAACGCTTACTCCTAGACCGTTTGGCCGATCTCAACCAAACTTAGCACGCTGATAGAGTATGTCGTGTTGAGTGACAACATAGGTCGAAATCAAAAATCCGATGTACCATCGAGGAATAATCACCGAAAAACGCTTACTCCTAGACCGTTTGGCCGATCTCAACCAAACTTAGCACGCTGATAGAGTATGTCGTGCTGAGTGACAACATAGGTCGAAATCAAAAATCCGATGTACCATCGAGGAATAATCACCGAAAAACGCTTCCTCCTAGACTGTTTGGCCGATCTCAACCAAACTTAGCACGCTGATAGAGTATGTCGTGCTGAGTGACAACATAGGTCGAAATCAAAAATCCAATGTACCATCGAGGAATAATCACCGAAAAACGCTTCCTGATTACGTAGTTTAAGCTCGCTCAGCTCATTTCATTGCAATCGGGTATATCCATTGCATTCCTAGTTTAAAAGTTAATTTATTAATATAAAGATATGAGAGAATTACAGGTGTGGTCAACACTCAGCAATAGTCACTTCCCAAAATGGCTACTTCTAGCTTCACACAGGACTTAAACCTTCGTTAGATTTCCATTTTCATGTTTTAACGTTAAATTCAGTATCTTGTTTTAAGTATTTCTAAGATAGAAATTTATTGTATGTTTTTTCTTCATTCCAAGGAAAAGTAAGATTGAAAGTAATCTGGTTTCAGTGAGATATGCCATGAGAGATCATAATATATCAAACTGATACAGTGGAAAATACTTTGGCCCTTTATCCAATATATATTTTTATAATCTCGCTTCAAACTCTGCATAAATTACTCTATAAACATAATATTCTGTTAGGTCTTTGTTACTTCCAACATTTCATAACAGCTTTCTCGCATCAAAATTGAAATCTTTACTACTTGAGCTGACATAAATTATTGAGCACTTCCTGTACGGCTGAGTGATTAAATGTGGCATGATTGTAGCTTTCCAGAACTAACCAACAGAAAAATTGCCAAAGGTGAATATTTTTCATTTTTAGGGGGTCTAAAGAGGGGATGAAGAATTTTCCCATGTTATTTAAATGGCCCTTTTTTATTATGTTTAGGTACTTAGAATTGGAATAAAAAGTTGAAATTCGGTATGCTTGTACGTTTTCGTTAGCACTATCTAAGTAAACCAGTAAAAATAAAAAATCCAACTTTAGAGTGGGTTTTATAGGGAACTGAAAAATCTTTCCCATGTTATTTATATGGGAGATCTTTTACACCCCCAAATTATTGAGCACTTCTTGTACGGCTACTATGATTAAATTTAACATGATTGTAGGTTTTCGGGACAAACCCACAGGAAAATTGCCAAAAGTGAATATTTTAATTTTTAGCGTGTCTAAAGAGGGGATGAACAATTTCCCCATGTTATTTAAATGGTCCTCTTTCTGGACCTATAATCTCATGTTTTACGTACTTAGAATTGGAATAAAAACGTGAAATTCGGTATGCTTGTACGTTTTTGTTAGCATTATCTGAGTGAATCATCAGAAATAAAAATTTCCAACTATAGAGTTGTTTTATGGGGAACTGAAGAATCTTTCCTATGTTATTTATACGGGACGTCTTCTGCACCCCAAAATGTTTAGGCACTTCCGGCAGGATTAGAATGATGAAATTTGACATGATTATAGCCTTCCAGGACTAATCAACAGGAAAATTGCCAAAAGTGAATATTTTTATTGTTTAGGGGTCTAGAGGGGAATGAAGTATTTCCCATGGTATTTAAATGGACGATTTCTTGGGATTAAAAAATGTTATCTTTTAGATAGTTAAAATTGGAAAAGAAACGATAGAATTGTGGGTTCAAAAGGTGCAAGGCCATAGGCCGAGCAAACTCTGGAGCCTGGGGGCGGAGCACCCAGCTAGCTAAATTCTAGCCTTTGTTCTAAAACTAAAGCACGTTACACAATAATTATAACATGTTTTAGTATGTGATTCATAAATAACTATATATATATTTGTATTTAGAAGATAATAAATTTTGATAGCTTCATTTGTCTTCTGTTACTACATTTTCTTTTTACAAAGAAAAAAATCGATGTAATGTCTTTATACCTTCACAAGGTTAGAGTAAAATAGGAGAAGAAAAGCAGATCTATTGAGATGAGGTGCGAAATTCAACTACAGTAGTCGGCGGCAATGAAAGGGTTAAGGTGTTAATGATTATTTTTAAAATTAGAAGATCCAAAATATTTCAATCAAAAATTTTCTTGTAAGCCTTATATCTCGAGAACTACATATACTGTAGCCAAACATAAACTATCACTTAACTCAGTGTGATGTGCTTATTCCGTAAAAGATACGAAAACTTAATTAGGAGCCGTGCAAAAATTTTGTAGCACATGTTACAAAAAGTAATTATTGTCCAAGATCGTACTCTTTTAATGCATTTTTTTGATCATTCCTAAAGTTCTTGGCCAAGATCGTAATCTTTTGATCCATTTTTTAAATCATTTTTAAATTCTTGTTTAAAATATTCAGAAGATTTCGAAGCTTTCTGTGTATAAATATATGGTTGATCGGTCCTAGACGCTAATTACAGAGTTAATGTGTTCTCCTTCACTAGTCTTTAATTATCTGTAAATGTTCATGCTAACAAGGGCCTGGTCCTCTATATGAATGTACTATTATATTTATGTATCTTTTTCATTCTATTCGCTTTCCAGCCCGTGGATTTTCCCTCAAGAGACCCCGAATGTCGCTTTTGTCCAGTCAGATTCCAGTGGTGGATGTTGAATCACAGCGTCAACAAAGTATAACAGGTCAGTTGAGTTATTTTCCTAGTGATATAGGTTCTGTTACAAAGTAAGTAGTTAAGCACGGAAACATTTACAAAGCTAATTTACTAACATAAAGATGTGATAGAATTACAGGGGTTGTCAACAATGAGCAACAATCACTTCTTGAAACGGCCACTTCTAGCTTTCACACATTTGTAACCCTCCGTTAGTCCCAACATTGTGACGCGTAATGTTTGTCGCAATATATGAAATTGATATTCTTGATTCTCTTATCACTTTTACATCTGTCATTTTCATATTTTAACGGTAAGTTCCGTAACTTGTTTTAAACATTTCTAAGACATGCACAGTATGTCGGAAAAGTAAAGGAACCGTTTTTCTTTACAGATAACTACTAACTCCATCTATTGAAGCAACGTACCATGTGATCAAGCAACATAACTTGATATCTGCTCAATAAAACGAGACAATAATCATGAGAACCGATTAACGGAAAGTCAAGTTATAGCCAGAAAAGTGAGTGTCTCTGGTGTCACCTCGTCACAAAAACACGATGGAGCAAAGAGCCAATATTATATTTTATTTCAAGCTAGGAAAAGCATTTGCACAATCATTGGAAATGATGAAACAAATGTTTGGTGATGAGTACTTATCTCTTGCACGTGTGTTCGAGTGGTATGCGCGGTTCCGGGACGGTCGTAAGTTCTTGCAAGACGACCCAAAACCAGGCTGACCGAAAAACAAAAATCGGGAATGATTTGGTGCAACAAATGCGTGAAATGATCGAATATGATGCGAATTCGATTGTGAGATGGATGGCGAAGCAATGAAATACGACAAAACACATGATTCTCGAAAGGTTGACAAAGGATTTAGAGAAATGGAAATTCTGTTTTCTCAATTTGTTCCGCACATCTCGTCATGTGACTATTTCCTATTCCCAAAATTAAAATTGGCCATGAAAGAAACATATTATGACAATGTTACACACGCCCAGTCTGCCTCGACGAGGGTCATTGAAATGATTCTGAACAAGGACACTCAAAACGCTTTGTTAGCATTGGTCTAACATGCCAAGCGGTGTATTGATGCGGAAGGGGTGTAATTTGAATAAAAGCAACTACAGTTAGTAAAATACCTTATTCTTTCTTCTTAATTTAAAAAGTTCCGTTATTTATCCGACATACTGTATAAGTTAATTGTATGACTTCTTCCTTCCAAGAAAAAACAAGATTGAAACTAATCTGAAATCAGTAAAATATGTACTTTTTTTATAGCAACAGAGGTCACAGTGTATCAAACTGATGCACTGGTAAATACTTTGCCCGTTTTTCAACATATTTTTAAACTCCCTGCAAAATATGCCTAAACTATGCTTAATCTACAACATCATATTTTATTAGAAAAATGAAGTGAAATTTTTAAGTTTTACGTAACACGTTTATGCCGGTTAGGCTGAAGGAGACGGTGATTATGAGTAATGAATGAAATGGTGGAATGAAGAAAGTGGGAGGAAACGGGAGAACCCCGAGGAAACCCACGCACACGGTGTTCGTCCACCACAAAGTTCACTTGGCGGGGGCTGGGATCGAACCCGGGACCCAAGCACCAGAGGTGAACGCTCTACCACTTTTTTTTTATTTCCGGAAAACATGTTACATGGCCAAGCTATTTAGCAGAGCACATTGATGCTTGGTAGATGTGATATTGTCACTGAACAATGTTAATTTACAAAGAAAAAATCAATTGTCAAATATTACCTGTAAGAAGCGAGCGAAGAGTCGTTGTTCTTGAGATTGAGTGAAAGTCTTTTTTCTTACCCTGTTAAGATACTCTACATATAGGCGAGGATCACAATAAGGTCTGTATTGGTCTAGAAAAAGAATAGTAGTACCAATTAACCAAACTACCCCGTTGTTTCATAGGAGGATACCACTGGAAGTCAGGGAAGAAGAGAATAGTAGATGTAAAGGCGGACGCTGGACAGCGGCAAATTAGTTCGAGAAAGCCGCATAGCCTCTGCCACACAGGTTGAGTGTCAACACAAGAAGTATAGCGATGCTCCAGAGTATCTATGTGCGAACACAAGTCACAAAGTTCGGATGTACTGCGGCCTATTTTAGCAAGTCGTGCGTTGGTAACTACTAGATTATTCACAATGCCATACCAAACGTCCGTGGCTCGTCCCATGAGATATGGTGCGTGAATTGTTTTCCAAATAATCATCCAATTACGATCTGGTGTTCGTTGCTGGCATAGGGGTATGACACTTTGAATAGTCGGCGCAAGTAACACAGTATAGAGGAGTTTCGGGGTCCAATGTTCCGGCATATCCTCAAAAGGCACTGTGGACCATGTGAGTGCTAACTGTAAAATATACGAAGGACACACATTTGGAAAGCGCACATATGCGGGATTGTTTTTAGGCCAGAGATGAGGCACCCAACAATGAAGCCACTGCGCTGTCTGTGGTGCCAATAGTTCATTGTCCATATGCATCTTGGCTGTGGCCATATATAATGCTAGGCATTTGTGTCGGACACTAAAAAGTGCAAAACCTCCTTGATTACTTTGAAGATAGAGTACCTGCCTTTTCACACGAAACATGTAAGTTTTCCAAATGAACCATCCATAGAGTGAATCAATTTGACGCGCATATTTTTCTGGCAATGGAAAAAGTCGGGCAGTGAACCATAACTTTGAGCTGACATACACATTTAAATATTGAATTTTCTGAGCAAGCGTGAGAGAGCGCAGACGAGTGTCTGCCAGAAGCATACGCAAAGTTCGAATTAATGGGCTCCATACATGATCATAGGAAGAAGTCAGGTCAGCTGTGAAAGGAACACCTAAAATAGTCTTATTAGTTGTGTGATCAAATGCTTGTAACAAATGTTCTGGTAACAAAGTATGAAAGTGGTTTACAGAAAGGATGGTTGTTTTCCGCATGTTGAGATGAAGGCCGCTTGCGCGCGAGAACAGCTCCACTTGCTGTGACGCACACATGAGTTGTTGAGAGGTTGAGCAAGAAATAGTTAGATCATCCATGAAGGCAATGGCTGTTAATTTCCGAAAGGGATGAGTGTCGCCCGCATTAAGCGTCGACAATCGATGGAGTAAAGGCTCAAGGGCAAGACAAACCAGAAGACCTGAAAGTGAACATCCTTGACGAACTCCTCGAAGGAGTTCAAACGGTGGAAGAAGATGCCCATTTATTTGTAGCTGCGAAGTCGCTCCTGCGTATAGGTGACGTATTACAGATATAGTTTGGGCAGGAAAGTTGTATCCTTGCAAGACCCTGTATAAATAGTCATGTGACACGGTGTCGAAAGCTTTGTGGAAATCGCAAGCTAATAAACCTACTGGGAGTCCTTTAAATTTGAAATAGGCTAGAATATCTCGAATGGTTGCAAGAGCTGTATGGATGTTCCGTTCAGAATGAAGCGCCGTTTGAGCTGAACTGATGTAAGGTTGGACAATCTTCTTGATACGTTGGGTCATGAGAGCAGTGAAGATTTTATAGTCTGTATTGAGCAGAGTGATAGGTCGATAGTCAGCAACTCCAGTTTGGTTTCCTCCTTTGGGTATTAAAATAATGATTCCTTCGTGCTGATACATTGGACCATCTTGCAACAAAAAGTTATATATATTGCATAGGGATCGGACCTAGTAAAGGAAAAAATGACACATAAAGCTGGTAGATCAATCCATCTCTTCCAGGCGCCGTGTGTCGCTTGACCGTGCGAAGAACGTCCTGTATTTCTTGAACCGTGACAGGTGTGATAAGTTGTTGTCGTTCTTCATCGGAAAGGCTGTGTGGAATGCTGGCAACAAAGGGATCTGACAACGAGGTATCGTATTGCTGAAGTGAGTACAGTTGGGTATAAAATTCCTGAAAATGGGCATAGAGTCCATCAGCTGTCGTAAAGGTTGTGCCAGTCGTGGACGTCACCTCTGTGATACATTGTAAATTTTGGCGTCGTAACCTATGTATGTAATGGTATAAGGAGAGAGGTTCCGCAACCATTCTGCCTGGTGTCCCTTCGTGAACGCAGACACTGAGAGAATGTTCCAACTGTAGCTGTCTTAAGTGATGTTTCACTCGCATGATGGCGGCCATATTTGAAATACTGCTTGGTTGTTTCCAGAGATCGCATAAAGTGGCATATAAGAATTAAAAAGTTTCTCTATATCTCTGACGTTTTTGTTTGCCCATTCCTTGAAAAAACAAACGAATTTGGGGTTTGACAAAATGACACCACCACATATTTATATTCGGATAAACTGTCTGGGTACGTGTCCACTGTTCCCATCTATCAGGAAAGAGTTGTTGTATTACGTCATCAGTTAAGAGCTGACTATTTAATTTCCAAAAAGGACGACCGTACAACCGGGGAATGTTCTGAGGAAATCGCAATATGAGCTTTAATGATGAGTGATCCGAAAAGCTCAAAGGTAAATTTTGAATGTCAAACACGCTAGAAAGATATTCTTTTGAAATAAAACACATATCTAAGCGAGACTGAACTCGCGCCGACTTATATGTGGCTTGGTGATTATGATGAGTATGTAACCAAATATCAGCGAGACCTAGTTGAGTGACGAACTTTTGGAAAGCTAAACAAGGATTAAATATACCAGTTGTGTCCTGGGGGGACATAATACAGTTTGTGTCCCCGAGAAGAAGGAGTGGGTAACGGGTGGTGGGTAACAGTGATACAACCTCTTCCGCATAAAAGCGCTCGCGGGCCACACGTTGAGCTGTTCCAGAAGGCCCATAAACACAGAGGATACACAACTTGTCTACGACACAACTAATCGCTCTACAAGACGAGGAGAGTTGTATGTGTGAAGCTACCAGTCCTCGTTTTAATAAAATTGCTGTACCTAACACGTTGGGAGCCACATTTGTTATTGCTGTGTAATTGTAAGCAAATAATAGATCACTAAATGTCAGTTCTTGAAGGCAATATATGTCACAATCTTGCTCGAGTAAAAACTGGGCTAAAACCTGTTTATTGGCCATGCTACTAAGAGAATTAATGTTCAAGGTCATATATGAACGTCCGTTAACACTGGCTATCATCTTATAAACACATATAAACAAAAACATGTTTTAAAACGCCTAGCCAAAGCAGTGACCCTTGTATAGACATAGCACCAAAACGTCCAACCGCCGTAACTGGAGGCGATTAATAGGAAACAGAACACAATCGTAACTCACCTGTTTATGTGTGTGAACAAGGCAAGAAATATTGCTCGGGAGTACAGGCTGTGGACCATGGAACAATCATAACACTAACCCCAATAATAATAATAATAATCAAAACACTGCCACATTGCGACAAGAAACAGAAGCACGTGATAAGCACAAACTCCTTGGATTCCTTCTTGTTGTGTAAAGCGCTTATCTAGACACAACTTCCGTACACCATAGACTCACAGGTAACATCCTGAAGGTCACCTTGAAACTCACGTTCTTTTGTTTTTCGTTTTTTAACATGTTTTACGGATAATATTGGAGAAACACTATGTACGGCACTACTCGCGTTACTAGAAGGTGGAGGGGAGAGAGAACGAGCCGACATATCCGTGTTAACGTCATGCTCATCCGTTAGTGCCACGGTCGTCTGTTCTGGAAGCACGATTGGAGTAGGAGATAGGCTTCTATCACGAAGGTCGTGGATGCGATCATCGTTGTTGGTATTTTGCATATTCTGGTTCTTTTCGTCGTTAACTTCCTTGAGTATGGTTCGAGGTTTTAGTACACTAGCCATAGTTTGCGATGTCAACACTAGCGGTGGAAATTCTGTGGCCGTAAGAGTGGGAGGTTCTGGGACGGAGTCCCGCGTATCATCCACACTGGTAACTAGGGAAACGGGATTTCGGGCAGTTCCCGAATTTGTTTAATGTAACGTGGACACTTTCCGAAGATCCGTCATCACTGCTGGTTCGATGTCTGGGTTCACTAAACGAGCTGGACGCCGGCGTTTTGGGCAGAAAGAGATAAGATGTTGCAAGGAACCACAAAAATGGCAAGTTTGGAGTTGCCCTCCGTAAGATACACAGCATTTAACAGTATCAATAATGAGTCTGGTAGGAATGTGTTTTTTCAAGTTCATAGAAAACACTCGATTGCCATTATAGATACGTGTAGGAAAGATAGTATTCCATACTTCATGCTCAATTTTGAGTATGTCACCATAGTCACTTAACACTTGATACACTTTCTCATCGGGAAAATCGAAAGGGAGGTCCATGATCTTTACACGGGTAACATGTACTTGTGCATCCAGAATGTAAACATCACTGGTGGTCTGATCGAAATGGGTAAAAGACAGTTTTTCCGGTGCGTGGTCGAGAAATTGTTTATGGAGGACACTAGTTTTGAATTGAATGTACATGTTGTAGTCCTCATTGTGCAATTGTAAGGCTTGGAGATCCTGGAATATATTCTCGAAATGTATACATAACCAGGAATATAAATCGGCTGGCGAAGGTCGTTTACTTCGCGTGGTTTTGTCAAAAACAAATTTGACTGAGTTTTTCCTATGTTCTTGCATTGCTGGTATCGAACTTGATTACAGTACTTCTCAAACACTAAACAAAAATCACTGAAGTAGAGTGCACATACTAAATGTAAGAAAAACAAATTCACTTGCTTAAACAAACTTAGTAACACAGGTAGTCGGAGCTCTACTTCCACACGTCCGCTCCGTTCAACCGTCTGTAACGAAGTCCGCCACTAGACCACTACCACTGAGCCACCGCGGTCCACAATATATTTTAATAGATCTCTGTTTCTTTCAAGGTTTCAAAAGTACATTTTTGCTTCGAAATTGAAATCTTTGTTTGAAACTAAAGCACAATCGATACTAATAAGAATAACATGTTTCAGTATGTGATCCATAAACTTATATATATTTATATTTAGATGGTAACAAATTTTGATAGTTTCCTTTATTTCCTGTTACATTTTCTTTTTACAAAAGAAATCAATATAATGGTTCTATCCCTTACAAAGTTAGAGTAATCTAGGACAAGAGAAAGTAGATCGATGCAGATTGGGTGCGAAATTCAACTACAATAGTCAGCAGCAATGAAAGGAGTAAGGTATTTAAAATTCTTTTTGGATCACAAGATCCAATATATTTCAGGCAAAAAAAAAATTCTTGTAAGTCTTATATCTGGATAACTACATTTAGTGTAGCCAAATTCAAACCATCACTAAACTCAGTATGATATGCTGATTAGGTGAAAAACATAAAACTCGTTTTAAGGACCTGTCAAAAATTTTGAGTTCCCTGATACAAAACCAAATTATTCGCCAAGATCGCAATCTTTTGATGCATTTCTTGGATCATTCCTAAAATTCTTGGCCAAGATCTTAATCTTCTGATCCATATTTTGATCATTCCTAAAATTCTTATTTATATATATTTTTAAGATATTTAGAAGATTTTCAAGCTGACTATGTAAAACTATATGGTTGATCGGTCCTAGACGCTAAGCACAGAGTTAAAATGATCCCCTTCACCTGTCTTTGATTATCTGAAAGAGGCAATGTTAACAACTGCCTACCCCTCCATAAGAATGTACCATTAAATTTCGATACCTTAGTTATTCTAACGGTTTTCCAGCCGATGAATCTTCCTGCATTAGACCCCAACAGTCGTTTTGGTCCAGTCATATTCCAGTGGCAGATGTTACAGGGCACAGTAACCAAAATGCAACAGGTTAGTTGAGTTACTTACCTAGTGAGATAAGTTATGTTACAAAATAAATAGTGAAACACGGTAACAGGTAAGAAGTTGTCACTTTCGATCCTGGGCTAATCTCACCTTGTTTATTTCCGTATTAATTGGTGGTGTAAGAAAATGTAGTTTGCTACATTGCTGTTTGAAATATGTGCTTTCTGAACAATCGGAAAAAATACAGTAAAAATAATTCCAACAAATACTGCTAATGTTAAATATTGTGGAGATTTTTATACTCTTTTGAAAATATATTTTGGATGCATTTTTTATTATTAATAAGTATACACGGCAATAGCGTGTGAGAGGGATACACTTTTTTAAATAATGTGTTTTCAGCAGGAGTACAAATGTTTACAACGTTCTTTACCTTTGTTACAGGTAGTTAGCTTTAGTGTAATTGAGTGGAAAACACTCTGGAACAGAAACAGCAATTCCATATTTCTTGCACCACCAAGAAGTTTCTTTCCTTCTCAGTTTACTGATATCCTTCTTGACTTTCTCACTAAACACCCTCCAAATCTGAATTATCAATTTCATCTCCCGAGCCGGAATCTAAGCTCTATTTTTCTAAAATCATTGATATTTCTTCTATATTGATTCAACTTGTTTCAAACAATACAACTTCTGAAAATCAAAGAGTTTTCTAAACAAAATATTCCACTGTTTTATCGAACATGCTGCAGCGAAACGCAGAAAGTTGATCACAACAATAAACCTGCAGAATGTTCGTTTCTCTTCCCCAGATGTGGAGTGAATAGTATATTTTCAACGACTGAGTCTCAGTAAGTACTTAACACGACCGGCAACCGACCACAACCCATAATAATTTTCAAAGAGCGTATTAAGTGACAAAACGAGTTAGATTCGGACTCCAGCGTTTCGGAATAAATATACATTCAGAGTCTGACTCGGGCTTAGGATCGAAAGTGTTAATTTCCTAATATAAAGATCTGAGAGAATTACAGGTGTTGTTAACACTGAGCACCAATCACTTTTCGAAATGGCAACTTCTAGCTTTCAAACACGCCTTAACCCTCCATTAGTTACAACATGAAGACGTGTAATGTTTATTGCAATGTCTCAAATTGATAGCCTTGATTTTCTTACCACTTTTACATAATAATTATTTATTTGTCATTTTCACATTTTAACGATAAATTCAGTAACTTGTTTTAAGTATTTCTAGGACATAAATTTATTGTATGACCTCTTCATCCCAAGAAAAAGCAACATTCAAAAAAATGTAATTTCTTATACCAATAGAGATCGCAATGAATCATACTGATACACTGAAATACATTTTGCTCTTTTTTCAATATTTTTTAAAGTGGCTGCAAAATATGCATAAACTATTCTTAATCTACAAATATGATCTCTTATTAGATCTCTGTTTCTTTCAACATTTCATAAGTACTTTTTTCGCTTCGAAATTGAAATCCTGGTCCTGAAACTAAAGCAAGTTACACGATAAGAATGACATGTTTTAGTGATCTCTAAACTCATATATATTTATATTTAGATGGTAGCAAATCTCCATAGCTTAATTTCTTTTCCGTTACTACATGTTTCTAACAAAGAAATCAAAGTAGTGGTTCTATACCCCAACAAGATCAGGGTGGTCTAGGATAAGACAAAGTAGATCGGTTGTGTTAAGGCAAAAAAAATTCAACTACAATAGTCGCTGGCAATGAAAGGATTATGGTGTTTAAGATTGTATTTCATATATATATATAAGATATTCAGAAGATTTCGAATCTGTCTATGTATAAAATTACTTAGATTAGTCCGTGACGCTAAGAACAGAGTTAAAATATTTCTTCTTCACTGGTCTTTGATTATCTGAAAGAATCCATGTTAACAAGGCCTGGTCCTCTATATGAATGTATTATTATATTTAGATATCTTTGTTATTCCAGGCAGTGGATGTTCCACCGAGATACCCCAGACGTCGTTTTTGTCCAGTCAAATTCCAGTGTCAAATGTTGCAGTACAGAATCAACAGATATTAACAGGTTAGTTGAGTTACTTACCTAGTGAGATAAGTTCTGTTACAAAGTATGTAGTGAAACACCGTAAAAGGTAAAAAGCGAATTTACTAATATAAAGATGTGAGAGAATTACAGGTGTTGTCAGCACTGAACAACAATTACTTTTCGAAATGACCACTTCTAGCTTCCAAATCGGCCTTAAACCTCCGCCAATATCGGCATTATTCACGTGAAATGTTTGTCGCATTGTATCAAATTGATACCCTAGATTTTCTTCTCACTTTTACAAAATTATTATTTATTTGCTCTTTTTATGTTTTAACGGTAAATTTAGTAATATGTTTTAAACAATTCTAAGATATCAAATAATTCTGTGACTTTTCTTTATTCCAAGAAAAAGTAAGATTGAAACTGATTTCAGTGAAATAAGCAGTATTTTTTATCACAACAGTGGTCAGTTTGAAACGCTTTGCCCTCTTATCCAATATATATATATATATATATATATATATTGTGGCAGAGCCCGAATTTTATGTATCAGAATTTTATTTTAATGATCAATTTCATTTATTTTAAGGATATTGGGTTTTATGAAATATTAGAAATTATGTTGTTAAGGAAAACAATTGTTAAAATCTAGGTTAACGCAAGCTGGTAGAATTGTATCATTTTATTGTCAGCGAATAAAGTAAACAAAATGCACAATGGATAGTCTGCGAATGCAGGAAGAAAATTTATGAAATGCGTTAACCACAACATTAATGACATTCTGTAAAAATCATGAATCGTAATTGTAACATGTTTGTGAACATTTCACACACTCACGGATATGAGGAAATTGCCTAGAATCGGGAAATCAGAGCGTGTCGAGTGTTGCAGTTTTTGAGTCTTGACACGAGGAAAGAATTTGTTCTCCGAATGAAAGGAGGTCACACGTGCCTGAGAGCAGACGACGCCACAGAATTCCGGAACTCAAGATTCGAACAAAACCGAGAGGCAGGAGGTCTTTTGGGATGGAGAGTGACTGTTCCTTTTGGATGGAAGAAGTTACTGTTCTCTTAGATGGGAGAGAAGTTCTGCAATTTTATCAAAGTAGTTTGAGTTTGTCATTATAAAAGTTCGAATGTGATTCACCATAAGAATTAATCACAATATCGGTGATCCGACTGAGGAAAGACTAACAGCCAACATTAGTTTGACCGGAGCATTGATGGTGAGGCCATACTCAATGCTAAGCATCAATTGACCAGCACCGCCTGTCCATAGGAGTATCAACCTGGCGATACTGAAATCTACACACCAACACCGGAGTTCATCAGAGAACGTCGTTCGAAGAAAATAAAAAGGTATGTGTTACTCCAATTCAGGACTTAATTGCTCAAAGCTCGATACGCGCTACTCGACTGGCAAAGTTTCCGAATATCCGTCCTAATTCACAACATTCACACACGTTACTTTTTACATTTAATAAGAAATACAGTTTGTTATTTAATCATTGAAATTAATGTGTTATCATTCAGACTCAATCCCCAATTGTTATGTGCTAAACTTTAAACCTCTCGCATATGAACCAGATAATTTACCCACTCATTCTAGATGGTGAGTGGAAGGTGATCTGCTCAATCCAATTTTACATCCCCAAATTTAGGCACGAATTGAGCGGGTTGTCAATATATATGTATGTATGTATGTATATAGATAGATAGATAGTTTCAAACTCTGCAAAAATATTCTAGTCTACAACATAATATTCTATAGATCTCTGTTTCTTTCAACATTCGTAAGTACTTTTTGCTTCGAAATTCAAATCTTTATTCTGAAACTAAAGCAAGTTACACAACAAGAATAACATGTCTTCCTATGTGATCCCTAAACACATATGTATCTATATTAATATGGTACCAAATCTTGATAACTCCATTTGTCTTGTGTTACTACATTTTCTTTTTACAAAAGAAATCAATATAATGTCTCTATACTTCCATAAGGTTAGAGTAATCTAGGACAAGAAAAAGCAGATCGATTGAGGTGGGATGCAAAAGTCAACTACAGTAGTAGATGGCAATGAAAGTTTTAAGGTTTTTAAGAACTTTTTCACATGAACGTTTAAGAACTATTCTTCCGCACACCACTAAATTTAGTAAGCGACTTAACTTCGCTAAATCGTAACGGTTTATCTGTATTTTTCTTCATACTTTTGTTGGAGTTGTGTTTCCGCCGGGATAATTGCCTCACTCTTCTTTCTCTATCAGTACTCTCTTCACAGCTCGACGATTCATTGACTTCCAAACTTGGTCTGGGATGGCGAGTATGTTCACAACCAGTAGATGTAGGATGCACAACATTCATGTATCCATTGTCCTGAAATGCACCTTCGGGAATACATTTCTCCTTGATAAAGTTCACCTCATCTTGCAATAGTTTAATGTGATTAGCGTGAGCATTTATCGTTGACTCTAAGCCATCTACTGAATCTTGAACTTCCGTGAATCTTTGTGTTACTTTTTCCATTTTTTCGTCGTACTGTTCAAATTTTTCTACTATGTGTCGGTTCGTCTGACTCAGTTGACGTTGAATAAGATCCCATCTGCTTTCATTCCATTGTTCTAATCTCGCTATCTTTTCATCAAAATCCTTAGTTAGCTGATTTATCTTCTGGTCTAGTTTTTCATCAAAGTGTTGACCTTGTTCCCTAATTTGTTCAGACTGGTTCTTGATTTGTTGAGCTGTCTCATCACTTTTTCGAACCTGTTCATTAATTTGCTCAGATTGATTCCTAATTTGCTCAGATTGGTTCCTAATTTGCTGAGCTATTTCATCACTTTTTCGTACTTGATCCTTAATTTGCTCAGATTGGTTCCTAATTTGCTGAGCTAAGTCTCTTAAGATGTCAGTTAAATTTTCATTAGGATTCATTTCTGGATTCACACTCTGATCACCAGTTATGTCACTATCTGTTGCACTCATTGCAATATTTCGGTGTATCACCTTACCGCTTCTCAATATGGTAACACTAATGTCACGTTGAAAGTTAGCCGTTTTTACTATTCTTCAAAACGACACTTATATATCTCCCTGTGTTGAGGAACCAATTTAGAAGGTGATTTATTTATATCCTGGTTCTTAACTAAGTTAATCTTCGAAATAATTCACACGTTTTATCGCTTTCTTAACTGCTTTTAAGATTCAACCATGAGAAGCGTACACAATCCACTTTTTGCATATTTAACAAGATGTCTACACACATACGCTCTTATTTACTACGTTTCCATAGCAACAACTCTTTTTCTAGTTGACGATTACAAAATGATCTCTCGATATCTCCGTGTATCTTCTTTTTCTTTATATATTTTACTGCTCAAATAATTCGCCTCTGATCCTTCTTTTATAAGCTGGCACAGATTGATAATACTATATACAACGTAATCGTTGTAAGTAGTCGGTAGCAATAAAAGGTTTAAGGTGTTGATTACCTTTTTATAAATATTTATAAGATATTCAGAAGATTTCGCAGCTGTCTATGTATAAATATAAAATAATTGGTCCTAGACGGTAAGAACAGAGTTAAAATATTCTTCTTCACTGGTCTTTGATTATCTGAAAGGGGTCATGTTAACAAGGGCCTGGTCCTCTATATCAATGTACTTTTATGTTTAGATATATTGCTTATTCTAATCGTTTCCAGCCAGTGGATGCTCCAGCAAGAGACCCCAACTGTCGTTTCGGCTCAATCAAACTCCAGTGGCGGATGATTCAGAACTAAGTCAACAGATCGCAACAGGTTAGTTGAGTTACTTACCTAGTTAGATAAGTTCTGTTAGAAAGTAGTGAAACACCGGAGCAGTTATAAAACTAATTTACTAATATCAAGATGTGAGAGAATTACAGCTGTTGTCAACGCAGGACATCAAACACTTCATGAAGCGACATTGTGATGCATAATGTTTGTCGCAATGTATCAAATTCATTTTTTACCACTTTTAAATAATTATTATATATTTTTTATTTTCATTTTTTGATGGTAAATTCAGTAGCTTGCCTTAAATCTTTCTGTTATAAATTTTTTATATGGCTTTTCCCCATTTCAATTAAAACAAAATTAAAAATAATCTAAAATCAGTGAGATACGTAGCATTGTTTATTGCAACAAAAGTAGCAATGTATGGAACACTGGAAAACACTTTGTTCTTCTATCCAATACATGTTTTTTTTTTAAATCTCGCTTCAAATTATGCAGTCATTCTTAGAGGATAATATTTTGTTTATTAGCTTTCTGTTTTTTCAGCATTCTTTTTTCGCTTCAAAATTGAAATATTTGCTCTGAAACTAAAGCACGGTACACAAGAAGAATAGCATGTTTTTGTATATGATCCCTAAACTCATGTATATTTATATTTAGTTGGTAACAAACTTTGATAGTTTCACTTGCTGCTGTTACTATATTTCTTCTACAAAAAAAATATACCAGATACTATATACGGGGTGGGCGAAAAGTAACTCCCTATTTTGAATTGTGAATTTTTATTGATGTTATGTGAAGATAGTGATGGAAGTTATCTTGTCTTATACACTAAAGTGTGCAACTAATTAAACTTTTATCCAGATTTTGTGAAGCTTTTATTATTCCTTTGAAGCCACATAGATGGCAGAACAAATAATAATTCAGGAGAAAGCCAAAATTGTAGCAAGATTTGAGGTTTGGAAGTCTGTATTTCAGGTCCAACGCTGGTAGCAACATGAGAGACAAGCTGATCTCGATGCAAAAACAATTAAAAATTGTCACAGAAAAATAATGACTACCGGAAGTATCGTGGACATTAAGAGACCAGGTAGTCCCTCGACTTCGGTATCAAAGGGAAAAGGTGGCCACAGTGAGGAAGATGTTCGAGCGAAGTCCTTCAAAATCAAGAATATAGACTACAAGATAAGAGTGGCATTACAAACTAATATGAGCGTGCAATAGAATTAAATAATTTAAATTAATTTAACAATAAATTAACAATAAAACAATTTAAAAATTAACTTTAGTTAAGCTCATAGTCTAAGATCATTGGTGGTGGTTGAATTAACCTTGAGTTTTCAGAAATCTGATAGGTACCTTATTGAATCTTATGACTTATAGACGAAAGGCAATACATGCTACAACACTGAAATTTAATCACAAGGTGATGTAATCTGACACTGGCAAAGTTATTGTTGATGCAATTTGATTGGCTGATCACTATCTTTCATGCAATCTGATTGGTTGATCACTATCTTTCGTGCAATCTGATTGGCTGATGATTTTCAAATCTTTGCTGCATTCAGTTTTAAGTTTTGTTTAACATTTAAAAATCTTGGTTTGAATACTTTTGTTCAACATTTTGTACTCACTGATAAATATGATCAAAACCGTTTATTAGTTAATCGAATAGTTAAAACCGGATAATGTTTGACGGTTAACCGTGAAACGTGAAATTATTTTAGTTGAAACCTTTTGTTTGAAAATTCTTGTTTCAAAATTTTGTTTGAAAAATTTTTGACATTTTTTGTTTCAAAATTTTTGGTTTCAAAATTTTTGCTTAAAATTATTTTTTTTTAATTTTTGTTTGAAATTTTTGTTTCTAAAATTTTTGTTTCAAAATTTTTGATTGAAATTTTGATTTCAAAATTGTTTGAATTTTTTTCGTTTGAAATTTGTGGGAACTATTTTGTTTTAAAATTTTTTCGCTTCAAAACAATCTTTTTTTTGAAATTTTAGTTTTAAAAATTTTTGTTCGATTTTTTTGTTTAAAAATTTTTGTCTGAACATTTTTGTTTGAAATTTTTGTTTGGAAAATTTTGTTTTCAAATTTTTAAGTTTTTGCACTCATTAGTAAAGAACCGGAACTGTTTAGAACAAAAACCTCTGGCAACATTGTTTATCATGGTGCAATAGTACACGTCAAAACATGATAATGCAACGTCATCAGTTTTGCATCATATATATTGTCAAGCCCCCTTGTGCGTGCCTTTAATAGCAAGTGCGTTTCTCGAAAACACAGGAACGTTGTCCTCCGAACATTTTCTATAATGTCCGGGAAAATTCTATTACTAATTCTAAGAAAGTAAACACATGACGAGTTATGTTAATAATCATTATATTTTCAGTAATCAATCGTGATGTTAGAGTGTACTTTGTTGTGGGAAGGATGAACAAACATTACCAGATCACAACCTACGGAGTCTGACTATTTTCTCTATTTGATTACGGAAAATGAATAGCAAACACATACCTTCAGGATAGCTGTTGATGTTGTTTCTCAGGAAGCTAAGGTGCAGCAGAGTAAACTCCAACTACTGGCGATAATAATGCTGCTCAAATGTTCCACTGTAGAACGGTTATAGAACTTGTATTATAGACTAGTTCACCATAGCTAATGAATAGTCTAAAAGTAAATCTCGTTGAATTATAAAATGTCAAAAGACTGAAATGAGAGTCTCTTCTCCGTTGAATGATCGTCTAAGACCTCTCTCCGTCGTATGATCAACAAATAGTAGTCTATGACATATCTCCGTCGAATCCTCTCGATCTCATCTTCCAAGGGTATTTATTTCAAACCTGTTACTCTCCAAACTTCCACCTTGCTTCACGTTTTTCCACGCGTTTGCTATCTCATTGCCGAAATTCTCATTTCTGCAATGATCATCAAATAGACAAAATCTCCAGACACCTATCTCCGTAATCTGACAATTTTGTCACATCCTAAAATTTGTGTCGATGTTAACAATTGACAAATAACAACATAAACATTACAACTTACTCTCACAACATTCCTGACACAGCATTACTTCTGTGTTATTCTTTGTAATCAAAACATTGCACATTCACACGTCTGTATTTACAACTGACATAACCAAAACATTACTTGGATAACATAATTTTGAAATTTATTTTCTTAACCTAATTCTGCGTTGTTGCAATTACTTAACTTTTAATTTTGTCTTTTAATTTTCTCACATTCATTTATCTTTATTCAATCCAATTATTAAAATTTTAGAAATAAAATCTATTTAACTTCACTCCCTCAACAATACGTATCGTTCGAGTTAGTATTCATGATAACGTCATCATGGCAACTAGTCTGCAGTTTCTAAACACACGTGATGTGATGAAATCATTTACCAAGGTTACTGATTTACAACAGAATGTACCTTATAGAATCTTAGCTAGCCAAATGATCCCTACAAAGTTTGGGTTAAGAATCCTAGTAAAGCTTGAAAATGATAAGAATATAATTTTATCAGCAAGATATTTACCCATGCAAGCATCAAAACAAGAAGAACTGTTACGTTTCTTAAATACTGGATCTGTATCTTTATGTTACAAAGGATTCTTGGGTCGAAGTCATCAATTTGAATTTAGTACACAACCTTATCAGTGAATTTGGTTTCGTCAGCAATTGTGATGAAACAACGAATTCAAACGTCAGCACATTCCTTTCCAATGACGTCAGCCGTAGATCTATGAAATCAGCATATTCCGTGTCAGCCCATGAAATCATTCGACCAAGTGCGTTTCAGGAGGAAAGATGTGTACTTCTAACGATAAAGAATTCCTCTTCGCAAGCTATTATCCAATAAATATATTTAAAACAAAACATGTCATGCTTGGTATCAGTGCTACAACGTTTGAACCTGTGATTCGATTGGGCAAAGCAGAACAATTTGGTGTACAACTGACCTTTGAAGAATGGAAATTGTTATGTTCACGAATCGACCAAATGAATGATTATTTTCATGATGAGCTAAATGTGACCATAGTCAAATCATTAGGCTCAAATCATGAAGTGGTGCTACGTACAGTCCTCGAAGAGAAGATGGTGCTGTTACGCAAAAAGAGTACATTGCAATGTACAGAGTAGAGTGCATTGAGAGTCCCTCGCAACATGGTGTATCTAACGCATTCGGAATGGAATAAATTCATCAATGTATTCCAGTGTGTAAACCATTCAGTGGAAGTGTGCAACAAAACAAGTATATTCCTGAAAAAGTACTATTTTTAAAAATAAGTCATGCATATTGTACAACATGTATCTAGATGTTGTAATGGTTGTCAACATCGTTCGTGGATGCATACCTGTATTAATAAACATTTTATTTGTGATCAAATGGACATTGAGTTTCCACCAATTGATATTGCAATAGACTTTAAAAGACTTCAATTGGAATTAAAAATATAAGCTAAAGACTAACTAGTGCAAGAAGTTCAAAATATATTGTATCGACAATATCCAGATCCTATATCTGGTATGGATGTATGTGATAAACCAGAGCAGTGTATTAAAATGATTCATTTTAATGATTTGTGTTTTTCATTTCAAGTACAACCCCATGTTCTGACCTGTACTATTCCACCATGATAAACAATGTTGCCAGAGGTTTTTGTTCTAAACAGTTCCGGTTTTGAAACTAAAAATTTTGAAAAAAATTTAGAAACAAAAATTTCAAACAAAAATGTTCAAACAAAAATTTCAAACAAATTTTTGAAACAAAAAATGTCAAAAATTTTTCAAACAAAATTTTGAAACAAGAATTTTCAAACAAAAGGTTTCAAACGAAAAAAAAATCAAACCAAAAATTTCAACTAAAATAATTTCACGTTTCACGGTTAACCGTCAAACATTATCCGGTTTTAACTATTCGATTAACAAATAAACGGTTTTGATCATATTTATCAGTGAGTACAAAATGTTGAACAAAAGTATTCAAAACCAAGATTTTTAAATGTTAAACAAAACTTAAAACTGAATGCAGCAAAGATTTGAAAATCATCACCCAATCAGATTGCACGAAAGATAGTGATCAACCAATCAGATTGCATGAAAGATAATGATCAGCCAATCAAATTGCATTAACAATAACTTTGCCAGTGTCAGATTACATCACCTTGTGATTAAATTTCAAAGTGTTGTAGCATGTTTTGCCTTTCGTTAATAAGTCATAAGATTCAATAAGGTACCTATCAAATTTCTGAAAACTCAAGGTTAATTCAACCACCACCAATGATCTTAGACTATGAGCTTAACTAAATCACCTATCGTTTCAAATTTCGCGCCTCATACTAAAATTTTGTTTATCACAATTCCCAAATTTAAAGAATGGTCCTCTCGATATACCTAAGTCTTAAAATTAATCATATAATTACATGTTCTAGTTAGGTCTCAATTAGGTCAATTGTTTATCTTAGCAGAACCAACCGTTGTATAGAAACTTGTTATTTGATAACTTCCAAGAATTTTGAAAAGGAAATGAATCCCTGTACATTACCTCATCAAGGTCAATCACATGGTACATCGTGTTGCTTACGTTTATATTTGGCGGTAATAAACAAAACCAATGACGTAATTTCATTTTGACAATTCCCAAATTATCCTACAAAGTTTAAATGTACCTATGTCCTGGACACCTAATCCCATCATAGGTCAATAATAGATCACGTGATCATACTCATATTTGACAATGGAGATCCTCCGTGGCTAAGCGGTTAGCGTACGCGCCTTTGGCGCGGGAGACCCGAGTTCGATTACCGGCGGGAGCTCATGTGGTTCGGATTCCACGTTAATCAGTAGGTCCACGTCTCATATAGCCTCGCTGCTGAACGGGACGATAAACTCAAACTCAACTCAGCTCATATTTGACAATGATTTACCCAAAGAAAGAGATACCACCCAATTCTAAGAACAATTACCAATTATTAATTTAACAATAAGAAATGTACCCCTCCCAAAACTTAAGATTGTTACATAAATACACCTATATCTCCTGTACTCATTCAATTATACAGCCGTATCAAAAAAATAAAATACGTCAATAACCTTTAAAATTTGAATATGTGGCCATAAGAGGAACACCAACATTTACAATGGATCCTAAAAAATGTTTACAGAATTTTATTTGATAATTCCCAAATGTAAAAAGTGAAATGAAATCTTTGAGTTTTACGTCCCACGGTTATGCCGGTTAGGCTAAAGGAGACGGTGATAATGAGAGATGAGTGAAATGGTGGAATGAAGAAAGTGGGAGGAAACGGGAGTACCCCGAGAAAACCCACGAGCGCGGTGTTTGTCCACCACAAAGTTCACTTGGCGGGGGCTGGGATCGAACCCGGGACCCCTAGAACCAGAGGTGAACGCTCTACCACTGAGCCACCGCGCACCCTACCCCAAATGTAAAAGAGAACATAAACATATAAGGGTAATAAACCTCTGTACATACCTCTGTAATAACGTGCTAAATCCTTATCAAAGGGGTCAATAATCTCCGAAATTTGATTTTTGGTAGTTCCTTACCCATGAAAGGGAACGATGTGGACCATCCAAATTTATAGTGGTACATATTGAAAACCTGTACTATGATACCAAATGCTTATATTAAACAATTTCAACAAAACTGTGTGGATAAGCCAAAATACGCCCTCCCAAATTTTTAAAGAGTGTATCAATGTACCCATATCTTATGATAGGAAATGAACCTATATACATGACCATAGGGATAAATTGGGCCAAAAACCAAACACGTGGTACAACATATTGCTTATGTTTATATTTTTGCAATTTTTTACCCATGAAAGGGATCAAGGTGGACCACCCAAATTTATCATGATACATGTTGAGGTCATGCACTATGATACCGAATGCTTAAATTGGAAAATTTCCAAAATTTTAGGGATTGGCCATGGTACCCCTCCCAAAAATTTAAAGAGGTGCAGAAATGTACCCATGTCTTATGATAGGAAATGGACACATGTATACGCCCATATAACTATATAAGGTAATAGGACCTCATCCAAGGGGATAAAATGAGCCAAAAACAGAACACGTGGTTGTACTAAAATTTGGAATTTTGTACCCATGAAAAGGAACGAGGTGGACAACCCAAATTTATAGTGATTCATACTAGGGTCCTGTACTATTATACGAAATGTTTAAATTGGGCACTTTCCAAAATTTAAGGGGTGGGCCAAGGTACCCCTCCCAAATTTTTAAAGGGGTGCATTAATATACCCATGTCTTATGAAAGGTAATGGACCCCTGTATACGCCCATATAACCATGTAGGGTAATAACACCTCATCAAAGGGGATAAATTAGGTCAAAAACCTCCGAAATTTGAATTTTTGGCAATTTTTTACCCATGAAAGGGAACGACGTAGACCCCCAATACTGATAGAGGTACATACTATGGTCCTAGGCTACCATACCCAATTTTTAGATTTGGCAATTTCCAAAATTTAAGGGGGGTCCTATGTACCCCTGCCAAAATTTAGGGGGTGGGCAAGGTACCTCTGCCAAAATCTAGAGGGGGTGGTCCTAAGTACCCCTAGGTCATTGACCCCGGGCCAAGGTCATTGACCTCTGACCTATGACGTCACTGTGAGTCATTCGGGCCAACGTCGCCCCCTACTACTATGTACTACAGGGTGAGGCAAATGTCACTCAATAAAATTCGGACGGTGTGAGAAATCATAATGTCATTTGGTATAAAGTGTCTATAGGTGGAGATGCAAATAATAGGAGATATGGTGATAGCAGCGGCCATCTAGAAATCCGCCATCCTGCATTTGGTTTACGTTTCTTTAAATTGGAAGAGGGTCATGTAGCATATCATTTTACACTGCCTTTTCCTGAGGAATACATCTGTGCAAACCGTTTTGTGATATATGCAATTGTCTAGCCATAGCTCCTATAAGTTGCGCCCTCACCTATAGACCCCCATAACAAACGACATTATGATTCCGTATCTAGACATTTGCCTCACCCTGTACTTCAAGTTTGAGTAGGGCGCGGTGGTTCAGTGATAGAACGTTCACCTCCGATGCTTGGGGTCCCTGGTTCGATCCCAGCTCGCGTTGAGTGGACTTTGTGGTGGACAAACACCGTGCTTGTGGGTTTTCTCGGAGTTCTCCCTTTCCTCCCCACCTCCCTTTCCTCGGGGTTGACTTTCGTGATTCCACCATTTCATTCATTTTTCATAATCACCGTCCCCTTTAGCCTAACCGGCATAACCGTGGGGCGTAAAACTCAAAGATTTCATTTCATTTTTTTTAAGTTTGAGTATTGAATTTCCATAGTTTGAGAATCTACTGTAGTTTTACGTTGTGAAACGAAAATCACTTATTATTATTATTGTTCTATTGTATTCTGTTCAGGGTACTTTAACAATGATCAAGATAGAGGAGCTATTGCAGATATGGATGTGCCAATCGATTTAAGTGGTGCTGCTAGTTCTCGGAGGAACACTGAACAAGTGACTCTAAGACGTGGTTCTAAAAAACTCGTCACAAACAAAGGCAGGAATCAGAGGACTGTTGCTGTGAAGCGAATGCAATTAGACAAAGCTTTTTCTCCCAAAGACTCGAGAAACGGTAAGATGTCATTGAATTATACATCATACGTGTTACTAAGTTTCTTTTCAATTTCTTACAGTTACAGTTTCTATTTATCAATTTGTTTATTTGATTTCTATCCATCCATCCTTACTTTCGTACCTTTCAAAGCTCCAATATTTATTGGAAGCGCTAAATTCTTTGACGCAAAAGTCCAATTAACTTAGTGACCCCAAAACTATTGATATTTTAAGGAGGAGTAGGAACAGAAGGAAAATTCTTAAATGTTTTTTTTCTTTTTACATTCAAAAACAACGTTGTGTGTTTCATAATTACGGGATATGGGTAAATCATTCTTAATGAATTGTTGAACATATTCTAGAGCCGGGAATTTATCGTGTTACTTTCACTAAAATGTGTACTCTAATTAGAGCTCTATTACATTAGGTCACTGCTTGCGCAACGAGTGACGCATCTGGTTGCTACACAAAACTCTCGCGTATCATCCACCAGTGGTGCAACCAAAACAAGACGAGTATTTTCATGAGAAAATGTCTTCAGTGAGTAAAAGCATGCTTCTCCTTGCCCTCTTGATGAAAAAGAGTAGTCGAAGAAAGTGTATATACACTCAATATTGGCGTCAAGTTAAGATAAAGGACTATATTACACACTATTCGATGATCTTTGTGCGTACGACACTAAGATTTTTAAATTACTTTCGAATGTCAAAGACATCATTTCTTGAACTATTGGGCATTGGAATGTCCAATTCCTTGTTCTTGGGAATGAATTTGTAACTTCACTGCATTTCTGCCACCACTTTCACTGTCACTTTCCATTTTCTCGCAGATCAAAAGAAACAACCAACACTACTCAGAGTGACAATATATTGCGGTCTGATGAGTCACAGAGCGAGCGCCGATGATCAAACAACTCTCGAACCTGCTACTGGTGGCCTAGTGTAATACGCTACGTTAAGAACAATGGCCCAAGTGTGTCCCACGTCACCAATGGTAGTCCGGGTATTTGCTGAGCTCGTCCACCAGTCGTCCAACGGTTTCTTGGTGGCGCCACCAGTTGCCCTAGTGTAATATACTCTGTATACTACGATGCCTCTCTACGTTCTCGGTCCACTGGTGGCGCAACCGCAGGCGCAGCCAGTAGCCTAATGTAATAGGGCTCTAAGGAAGAGCTGAGTGGTTAAAGTGTATGTCTGAAATACAGTGTCTCGCAAGCCTTTCATAAATAAGTCTGCAGGATCAACAAATCGCATTATAATCAGGAGAAACAAAAATATATTTAAACTGATGGTGGCTCTGAAGTTATCTCGTCCTGCACACTCATCTTTACTCTCAAATACAATTATTTCAGAAAAACATTCAGTATATCGTTAGTGGGATTAGTATATTAAAGCGAAGGTTATGTTATTTTAGAATTTGATTACGTAACAATTACATTCAAAATGTTGTAATCAAAAATCAACTTCCAATAGTCAATTGGGTCATTATGTTCAATTTGTTTTTCGTTCACCTTTCAAGTGTGGTAATTTTGTACTATATTGCCTTGACTGGTTCCCTAAATTTCAGTAGGTACAGAATAGTATTTTCATCAATTTTTATGGGGCCACAATGGCTCAGCGGTAGAGCGCTGGACTCTGGTGCGTGCAGTCATAGGTCATCCGGGTCAAGCAATTTTGTGGTGGATGACAACGTGTCCATGGGTTTCTTTTCTTTCTGTATTTCCTGTAAATAACTCTGGTTGACGATTTTGAACTGCATGTACATCTAACTTACTTTGTGTTACTGTAGAGACCTCACGCTCATGATTTAGTCCTACAGCTACACTCAGTTCATGTTAAGCAATCCAGAAATTAGTGGTTCACGTTGATTTGAATTGAAAGCCAAAATCTGAGAAGCAATTGTTGAAATTCCATTTGAGATGTTACGCCAAACCATACACAATGTAACGTTGAGATTGCGTAGACAAGGAGTTCAACTGTAAAGATATCATTTCTAAACCAGTTGAGAATGCTCCAACAGCATTGCCAGAACGAACTTAAAAAGAATGGAGAGATGGAGTGGGAACGATAACTGGGATTTTTCCCACATGTAAAAGTAAATTATTTCATCCGCACCTTCTTCCGTTTCTCGCAAAAATTTGCAAAATGTTATCTCTCTATGACTTACGGTTCCCGAGATATGGTTCCTTAAATCTCCCGAAATCGGAAGTATGTTTTTTTTTAATATTTCAGGAACGATAAGCGATAGAGAGATGATATTGATGTTGATCATCACCTAAGAGACTGATAAACATTTTGGATCCAACATAACAAATATCCATTAGCCAACTGGCTACTAGCCAAATCAGTGACCAGTTAGACAATGGCCACCTAGTACTATTTAGTACCAAAATGTTCGCCATCCTCTTAGATACTGATCAATGTAAGTATCATCTCTCTGTACTTTAAGCTTCCCGAAATATGGCGCCTTAAATCTCCCGAAATTGGACATTTTTTGCCAATATCTCGGGAATTGTAAGAGTGACGGGAAAAATTCCATCACTTCCTCAGATAGTTTTTGAAGCTCTACCGAATGGAGTCTCAAAATTAAAAAAAAATCGCATGTATCAGACAGACAAACACACTAACATGGACAACTCAGTATCGAACATTTTAAGTTCGTTGAAAATAAATTGTACTGTATGTATTGTAAAATGGCATTTATTTTACTATTAAATGAGATCAATATTTTTTTAAAAAAATGTTTTCATGAAATTATTTAATTTTCAAAATTTCCCGTCTTTTTTTTAAATCACTCTACGGAACTGGTGTAAAGTCTCATTTTCTTTCTCCCTCGTTGCAGGTAATGTAATATATCGTGGTGCAGAAGGCACAAGCGTCAGTCAGGAAGTTTGCGACGCTGCTATGGGGAAACCTGAAGCAGAGAAATCGACTGAACTAGCAGTGGTTATGACGAATATCGTGGAAAAAATTCCATTTTCTCTTTCTCTGTCAAAACCTATTGAAGATAACAGGGATAAACACCTAGAGAACATGGTGGTAAGTAATCTTCTTGTTATTCTTCTTCTAAGCCTTTATCCCAGTTAACTGGAGTCGGCTTCTCGGATCGCTGTCCTCCACCTGTTTCTATCTTGTGTCGTATCTTTTTCTAAGATTTTTTCCCAGGTAACTGGAGTCGGCTTCTGGGATCGCTGTCCTCCACCTGTTTCTATCTTGTGTCATATCTTCTTCTAAGACTTTTTCCCAGTTAACTGGGGTCGGCTTCTCGGATCGCTGTCCCCCACCTGTTTCAATCTTGTGTCATATCTTCTTCTAAGACCTTTTCCCAGTTAAGTGGGGTCGGCTTCTCCGATCGCTGTCCTCCACCTGTTTCAATCTTATACCATATCTTCTTCTAAGACTTTTTCCCAGTTAACTGGGGTCGGCTTCTCGGATCGCTGTACTCCACCTGTTTCAATCTTGTGTCATATCTTCTTCTAACACTTTTTCCCAGTTAACTGGGGTCGGCTTCTAGGATTGCTGTCCCCCACCTGTTTCAATCTTGTGTCATATCTTCTTCTAAGATTTTTCCCAGTTAACTGGGGTCGGCTTCTAGGATCGCTATCCTCGACCTGTTTCAATCTTGTGTCATATCTTCTTCTAAGATTTTTTCCCAGTTAACTGGGGTCGGCTTCTCAGATCGCTGTCCTCCACCTGTTTCAATCTTATACCATATCTTCTTCTAAGACTTTTTCCCAGTTAACTGGGGTCGGCTTCTCCGATCGCTGTCCTCCACCTGTTTCAATCTTGTGTCATATCTTCTTCTAAGACTTTTTCCCAGTTAAGTGGGGTCGGCTTCTCGGATTGCTGTCCTCCACCTGTTTCAATCTTGTGTCATATCTTCTTCTAAGATTTTTTCCAGTTAAGTGGGGTCGGCTTCTCCGATCGCTGTCCTCCACCTGTTTCAATCTTATACCATATCTTCTTCTAAGACTTTTAACAGTTAACTGGGGTCGGCTTCTCGGATCGCTGTCCTCCACCTGTTTCTATCTTGTGTCATATATTCTTCTAAGACTTTTTCCCAGTTAACTGGAGTCGGCTTTTCGGAACGCTGTCCTCCACCTGTTTCTATCTTGTGTCATATATTCTTCTAAGACTTTTTCCCAGTTAACTGGGGTCGGCTTTTCGGATCGCTGTCCTCCACCTGTTTCAATCTTGTGTCATATCTTCTTCTAAGCTTTTTTCTCAGTTAACTGGAGTAGGCTTCTCGGATCGCTGTCCTCCACCTGTTTCAATCTTGGGTCATATCTTCTTCTAAGACTTTTTCCCAGTTAACAGGGGTCGGCTTCTCAGATCGCTGTCCTCCACCTGTTTCAATCTTGTGTCATATCTTCTTCTAACACTTTTTCCCAGTTAACTGGGGTCGGCTTCTCGGATCGCTGTCCTCCACCTGTTTCAATCTTGTGTCATGTCTTCTTCTAAGACTTTTTCCCAGTTAACTGGGGTCGGCTTCTCGGATCGCTGTCCTCCACCTGTTTCAATCTTGTGTCATATCTTCTTCTAAGACTTTTCCCAGTTAACTGGGGTCGGCTTTTCGTATCGCTCTCCTCCACCTGTTTCAATCTTGTGTCATATCTTCTTCTAAGATTTTTCCCAGTTAAGTGGGGTCGGATTCTCCGATCGCTGTCCTCCACCTGTTTCAATCTTGTGTCATATCTTCTTCTAAGACTTTTTCCCAGTTAACTGGGGTCGGCTTCTCGGATCGCTGTCCTCCACCTGTTTCTATCTTGTGTCGTATCTTTTTCTAAGATTTTTTCCCAGGTAACTGGAGTCGGCTTCTCGGATCGCTGTCCTCCACCTGTTTCTATCTTGTGTCGTATCTTTTTCTAAGATTTTTTCCCAGGTAACTGGAGTCGGCTTCTGGGATCGCTGTCCTCCACCTGTTTCTATCTTGTGTCATATCTTCTTCTAAGACTTTTTCCCAGTTAACTGGGGTCGGCTTCTCGGATCGCTGTCCCCCACCTGTTTCAATCTTGTGTCATATCTTCTTCTAAGACCTTTTCCCAGTTAAGTGGGGTCGGCTTCTCCGATCGCTGTCCTCCACCTGTTTCAATCTTATACCATATCTTCTTCTAAGACTTTTTCCCAGTTAACTGGGGTCGGCTTCTCGGATCGCTGTACTCCACCTGTTTCAATCTTGTGTCATATCTTCTTCTAACACTTTTTCCCAGTTAACTGGGGTCGGCTTCTAGGATTGCTGTCCCCCACCTGTTTCAATCTTGTGTCATATCTTCTTCTAAGATTTTTCCCAGTTAACTGGGGTCGGCTTCTAGGATCGCTATCCTCGACCTGTTTCAATCTTGTGTCATATCTTCTTCTAAGATTTTTTCCCAGTTAACTGGGGTCGGCTTCTCAGATCGCTGTCCTCCACCTGTTTCAATCTTATACCATATCTTCTTCTAAGACTTTTTCCCAGTTAACTGGGGTCGGCTTCTCCGATCGCTGTCCTCCACCTGTTTCAATCTTGTGTCATATCTTCTTCTAAGACTTTTTCCCAGTTAAGTGGGGTCGGCTTCTCGGATTGCTGTCCTCCACCTGTTTCAATCTTGTGTCATATCTTCTTCTAAGATTTTTTCCAGTTAAGTGGGGTCGGCTTCTCCGATCGCTGTCCTCCACCTGTTTCAATCTTATACCATATCTTCTTCTAAGACTTTTCCCAGTTAACTGGGGTCGGCTTCTCGGATCGCTGTCCTCCACCTGTTTCTATCTTGTGTCATATATTCTTCTAAGACTTTTTCCCAGTTAACTGGAGTCGGCTTTTCGGAACGCTGTCCTCCACCTGTTTCTATCTTGTGTCATATATTCTTCTAAGACTTTTTCCCAGTTAACTGGGGTCGGCTTTTCGGATCGCTGTCCTCCACCTGTTTCAATCTTGTGTCATATCTTCTTCTAAGCTTTTTTCTCAGTTAACTGGATTAGGCTTCTCGGATCGCTGTCCTCCACCTGTTTCAATCTTGGGTCATATCTTCTTCTAAGACTTTTTCCCAGTTAACAGGGGTCGGCTTCTCAGATCGCTGTCCTCCACCTGTTTCAATCTTGTGTCATATCTTCTTCTAACACTTTTTCCCAGTTAACTGGGGTCGGCTTCTCGGATCGCTGTCCTCCACCTGTTTCAATCTTGTGTCATGTCTTCTTCTAAGACTTTTTCCCAGTTAACTGGGGTCGGCTTCTCGGATCGCTGTCCTCCACCTGTTTCAATCTTGTGTCATATCTTCTTCTAAGACTTTTCCCAGTTAACTGGGGTCGGCTTTTCGGATCGCTCTCCTCCACCTGTTTCAATCTTGTGTCATATCTTCTTCTAAGATTTTTCCCAGTTAAGTGGGGTCGGATTCTCCGATCGCTGTCCTCCACCTGTTTCAATCTTGTGTCATATCTTCTTCTAAGACTTTTTCCCAGTTAACTGGGGTCGGCTTCTCGGATCGCTGTCTTCCACCAGTTTCTATCTTGTGTCATGTCCTCTGTTACACCACACTGCACCATATCGTTCGTTACACAATCTCCCCACTTTTTCTTTGGCCGGCCACAGGCTCGTTTCCCACTTTCTTCTATAGCATCTACTCGATGGGCTACGTATTCCAAAGGTCTTCTTCTTACATACTCAAACAATTTCAGTCTACTTTCTTGCAGTTTTTCTACTATTGGTCTCACCTTTACTGTTTTCCGGATCATTTCATTCTTAATTTTGTCCTTCCGTTTGACTCCACACATCTACCGCAACATCTTCATCTCCGCTACATAAAACTTCTGTTCCTCTCTCTTCTCCGTCGTTCAACATTCTGCTCCGTATAATAAGGCAGGTCTCACTGCTTCTTCTTTTTTTTCAAACTTTTCCTTTAAGGCGCATTGGTACCCTATGGTCACACAACTCTCCTACCTTTTCTCTTCATGTCATGTTTACATCTTCTGTTTTTCCTGCATTCTCGTGCAAAACTGATCCCAAGTACTTGAATTACTTCGTCATTGCCACCTCTTTTCCCTTCAGTCGTATCCTTGTAATTATTGTCGATTACATTTTTCCTGAAACGACAATGTAAATATTCTGTCTTAGTTCTACTAATTCTAAGCAATTTGCTCTCCAATGCTCCTCTCCAGGCATCTAATTTCTCTTGCAGAAGTGCGTTGGTCTCACTCACCACCACAGTAACTAAAGTTTTTTGTTGTTGTTGTTGTTGTTGTTGTTGCAGTATTTTCCTGGCGAAGTGGATAAAGCGCTTGTTTTCTGTGCTCGGTGGCTCCCTGCTTGTATCCCCACCCAAGTAAGTTTGTGGTGGACAACAACGTGTAAATAGGTTTTCTCAGGGTACTCCCGTTTCCTCCAATAGTCTCATTCCACCAATTCTTCACTCATCATTCAATACTTTAATCGTCTTCTCCTTTAACTTAATAAACATAATCGTGGGACGTTAAGCTGAAAGCTTTCATTTCATTTTCCTTATCTTCGGCACTTTCTGAATAACTAAAGGGGAAATTTTAGTATTACCGAAATTCCCTCCTTTCTCCTCTTAGGAGCAAAATTTTTAGAAATGCCGATATAAGTGTTTCTTTATTTTTTAACTAATAGTCAATATAACGAATTTCTTGATCTTCAAATTAAGTAAATCCTTACATTCGATCCTTTTACAGTAAAGCAAGAAAAATATCAGTAATTTAAAAATGTTTCTGTTTCTCGTCCTTAGGAACAGAAGTTTCCATAACGCTGAAACACGCATTTCCTTATTTTTCTAGCGAAGACTTTATATGCTGAGATTCTCTAACTTCACTAATTCGTGAGATTGTTGGCAAAAAAATTGATCTCTCTTCCCACAGAATACGTGTTTCTAAAAACTCTTCATGGATTCGGGACAAAAGGGGTATTGTTTTCAAATCTTTCGTTTCTACTTATAGTAGTAGAAGACATGTTGGCTCAATGTTAGAGAGCTTATCTTCGATGAGTCGAGTCCCTGGTTCGATCCCGGCAAAGTAAGATTGTTGTCGGCAACATCGTGTCCGTGGTTTTACTCCCACATTCTCATTCCGCCGATTTTTCCATCATCATTCACTTGCCATGATCATCCGTCTCTCGTAGTCTAAAGGACACAATCGTTTGATATTAAACTGAAAGAGTTTACTTCTAACTGTAATAGCAAGGCTAGGAAGATTATCAGTTCTTAATTTCTGCTCTTTCATATAATAATATAGGTATGTATTCATTGTCTTCACAGAACTTTCCAACCTTACTTTTCTCCCTCTATCACAATCGGCAATCGTAGAGTTTAAATACTTCCGGTAGAATATTGCGTTTTTTAATATTTTAATATCCCACACTTGGCCTATATTTGTAAACATCAACACATGTTTCTTATTCATAAACAAAACCACGTGTTCTTCTACTACAACTACTACAAGAAGCAGAAGACAGGAATCCTCATCATCGTCAGGTCATGTGACAGGGGAGGAACACTAGCGCCACCCTTGTCCAAAAGAGGCTATAAAACACAATGTAACGTCTCGATTAACATCACTTTGAGTTGGTCAAATTCCTTCTCTTAGTTTCCCTGAAGCTCTGAGAGATCTAACCTAATCCAAACCTCTTAGCTTGCCTGGAGTTCTGAGAGATCTAACCTGACTCAGGCCTCTTAGCTTGCCTGGAGCTCTGAGGTCTACTAATCATCTAGTTTGCCTGCAGCTCTGTGGAAACTCAAAGAGTCTCTCAGCTTGCCTGGAGCTTTAAGGAGACTCAAACACTCTCTCAGCTTACCTGGAATTCTGTGAAAACTCAGACACTCAATCAGCTTGTCTGGAGCTCTGAGAGATCCTCACCGTGACCACGTAACTTGTCTGGAGCTCTGTGGTTTTCCTGCCCGCTTAGGTTGCCTAGAGCTCTGCGGGACACCAAACTTTCCTTGCTTGCCTGGATCACTGAGAATTCTCAAACCACTTCCACTTAGCTTGACTGGATCTCTGTGGGAATCCTTCGCTTTCTGTCTGGGCCTAGGCACACATATTTACCAAAACTATATAGAGAGCCTTGCATTGGTCTTAGGACCACACTTGTAATGTCTTTCTGTTATATTGTATACAACAGCAATTGTATAATAAAAAGGTTGTGGGACAAAGCTGATTAAATGATAATGTGTTAAATTATTCCTCGACATACTATCCTCTCAAGGCAATTTTACGATATACATATTTCATTGGCAACACTTTGTGTCCTTACGTTTGCATCGATCGGAGCACAGACATTAAAGTTGATCATATTAATATTTGTACTTAATCCTATTAAATACTAGCTGAAAAACCCACTCCTCGCATGAGTCAGATAAAATATCTATGTAAATAAACTGAACAACGAAAGAAAAAAACACGGTCACTTTCTACTACTTTTACATATCCCGGTAAATGTCTCCTGAGACCCCCTGGTTCGAATCTTAGAAACAAAAAAACGCCTCTCACCCCCAGCCAATATGGGCTCTTATTTGGAAGTCAATGTCTATGGATGTATCACCGTTCTTCTCAGCGACCGCGAAAACTATGGATTTGACACTAATTCGATCATTTTCTATTGCTTTTACATGTCTCAGTAAACGACCCCTGAGAACCCCTGGTACGAATTTTCAACAAAAATAAACGCTTGGACCAAGGTATCCGTGACCAAAATTTGGTAACTCTCGGTCCACTCGTCTGGTCTCCAGGATGCACACAGGCAGATACACAAACAAACTTTTTATTTTATTTATATTAGATTTACTTCAGAAATATCAATCTATTCTGGATTACCATTGTATAGCTCTTTCTTACTCAACAAAGATCACCCCCGCAAAACTTCACTATTACAATGTAACATGCACAATCTCTGGTTTTGGTAACCTTGTCGATTTTATTTCAAAATAACTTCATGATATGTCGCAGGTATTGTATATCTCTGAAAATATACTTGCACATCATTAGATCACTTAGTTTCAAGAAAGTACATGGGTGCCTATTTCTACGTTTCACGTGCATCTCCAAATAGTTCCTCAAATTGTTGATTGGATTTTTAGGTGGGAAATTGCAGTAGAGCAGATTTGAAATTCTAAAAAAATATCAATAATGAAAATAATGGAACAACAAATGGAAACCAACGATAATAATATAAAATTGTCAGCATTTAAAGTAACCAAGCAATAGGGAGGACATTTCTGAAATTTATGTTGCATTAGAATTTTTTTAATGTGTGTTGTTATAAGATATGTGAGTAAAATTGTCTTTGAATCACTTCAAGAGTTTTGATATACAATGCAGTGATTTTATAGATGCCTTGTATAAATTATACTTGACTATTACCAGGAATTGTCACAGTTCTTTTGGAATTGTCACTCAGTTCAATTACTTCAGTATTTCACAGTCTCACTTCACTTTCTTCTTGCTGTATCAGTTATCTACACCATTATTATAGGCAAATTATTTTCGGAACAGCTATGAGCATTCGTACGTGCACCTCTGAAAACAGTCGCACAGCATGACGTTTCTACAACAGCGCGGAAAAAATGGCTAACAGCCAATAACAGCTCACATATCGCCCCAAAAATCATAGCTGTTCCGAAAATAATCTACCTATAGCTGGATCACTAATATCTTGACAATTGGATCACTAATATTTAGGATGGATCACTAGTAAAGATGTTTCCTGTCTGACCTGATTACGTGCTTGAGAAGTTAAACATGCATTTCTCATGAAATATTAAACTCACAGGCTCAGCGACCACATATTTGGATTTATTGTGATTTTTTATTTCAAAATTATGTTACACTTCACAAATTTTCGAGATCTAGAATAGAATAGCACCAGGATAACTACGCCCATGTTTGTTAATTGTTAAAAAGCATAATGTTTATTTTCTCGCACCTGATGTCGCTTATATCGAAATCTTACGATTTTTCTTTCCGAAATAGAGCGTGCTTGAAACAAGATAAATCTCATAGGATCGTTAAGAACACAGGAAATGACATGCGATCTGATGCCATATACGTTGAGATTTTGACTCTAGGAAAGATCGTAAGAGATTTCTTAGGATCTATCCTATAGTGTATAGCAGGGCCTAAGGATTAACTACTTATACCTACAGAAAGTGGTGAATAAGGCTAGTTTTAGACGGAAGCATTTATCGTAGCATTAGCAGATGTGCTGCCAAAAATTTCTTATAATATTCTATGGCATCAAAAGCATATGGTGTTTTTAAACGGTAGCATTTTGATAAGCATCTGTCGTGACGTAGCAAACAAATCACTGGAGAAGAACGCAATCATGGCTCCGAAATTAAGCGTGAGGTTGATAAAACTATAGTAATTGTAACAACAGTTCTCGCCGGTCATATTAAAATCGAAAATCACAAAGAAGCATGTGAGCAAAGAGCATGCCTACACCAGCTCATTTTTCTTTACTACAATTCAATTTCCCACACAAAACAAAGAGCATGGATATTTGAAACAAAATCTTTCACTTCTTTTTATCACACCACGGCGCTGCAATCGGATCAGAAATGCTGGGGAAAATGCTACGAAATAGAGCAGGTTCTATCGACAAGAAATGCCATAGGATATGCCATGGCATGGGAAATGCTATAGCATTTGCTACTTTAGACGATAGGATGTCGATGATACGATTTTTGCTACGAGAAATGCTACGATAAGTGCTTCCGTCTAAAACTAGCCTTACTAATGCTTACTCAAAATTTAGAATTTTACTACTAAACATAGTAATTAATAATTAAGATCAAAAGTTAGAATGCTACATGAGATGTTATTACTAACCTACTAAGTAAAAAGAATAAAATTATATATTGGTTCGATGTGTCTGTATGCAAATAATAGCTACATTGGTTTTCTAAATTTCATCAAAATTTAAAGCTAATGTTATATCAATGCTTCTGAAATGCTAACATATTGACTGCATTCCTTTATGAAACAGGTAGATTTATTGCAAATGTTTAACCACTAATGTTTTCTTCTTCTTTTTCTTAGATTCATCAAGATACGTTGTCGCAGGATGTTGTAGAAAGAATGAAGAGATTTCTGCGACATGGTGCCCTAAGCAAAGACGATGTGCAGGAGATAAAGACACTCTTTAATTTGAGAACAAATGAAGGTGACAGGTAAATCTTTCCTTTACTATATATAAAACTACATGAGCTGACATAAATTAAAGGGGTACTTCCGGTTGACGTGGAAAGTTAAAATTCAGCGTGATTGTAGCTTTCCGAGACTAACCTACAGGAAATTTGCCAAAAGTGAATATTTTTAATTTTTAGGGGGTCTAAAGGAGGGATGAATAATTTCCCCATGTTATTTAATTTTTTTTACCTATAATCTCATGTTTTAGGTACTTGGAATTGGAATAAAAATGGAAATGCGGTATGCTTGTACGTTTTCATTATCGTTAACAAAGTGAATAAGTAAAAGTAAACATTTTCAACTGTAGAGTGGTTTTATGGAGAACTGAAAAATCTTTCACATGTTATTTATATGGGACACCTTTTAAACCACAAAATTATTGGGCACTTCCTGTAGGGCTACAATGATTAAATTTGACATGATTGTAGCTTTTTGTGACTAACCGACAGAATAATTGCCAAAAGTGAATATTTTTTAATTTTTAGGGGGTCTAAAGAGGAGATGAAAAATTCCCCATGTTATTTAAATGGGCCATTTTTTGGAGATATAATCCCATATTTTAGGTACTTGGAATTGGAATAAAAACTTGGAATCCTCTATGCTTATAAGTTTTCCTTTTACAATTTCTTCAAGAATCATATGTTAAACAAAATTTGTTTCTGTAGAATCATCATTTAATTTAGTAGTATTGGCTGTATTTTTCTTGCTAAACATATACGAATTTTCACAAGATTTAGTATAACGTTTTCAAAACAGAAGTTCACATTAACAACAGTCTAAACGTAGTCACAAATTGAATGAACCTAAAAGTACTTATCGTTTCTATACGCATTGATTACAGGACTCTCTTTTGATTTTGTATATATGTGAGGGTCGGTCAAAAACTCCCTGCAATTTATGTAGCTCTTTATTACCACAATATAAGTACATACTTAATTGCCTTTAAAGTAGACACCTTCGGAATACATACACCTCCTTCACCGCTCCTACCATTACTGGAAACACGGACGAAAGTCTTCTTTTGGTATCTTCCGAAGTTCAGACGTCGCGTTAGTTTTGATCTCTTCTACGATGCCCAAACGAGAAACGGAGTTTTCTTTCCCTTAAGAGGCCTCATTCCGGCGAAATTAAAATACCGCTAATTTTACAGTAATTATGTGGTTTCTTCAAATGGATAAGAGATAATTGAAATATGGAATAATAGCTCCCTAGACAATATTATTTTGCGTGAGGTACCGTTATCACAAGTCACCTAGTGGTTTTCCGTTTTCAGCCGTTAAGAAACGCGAAAATAAATGCCAATTTTCAAAATGGCTCGAAATCGAAAGCAGATAAGTGAGTCGCGGTAACGGTATCTCATGTAAAACGATATTGTCGAGGGCGCTCTTGTTCCACATTTCGATTATCTTTTATCTATTTGAAGATATCACATAATTACTGTAAAATTAGAGGTATGTTAATTTTGCTGGGATGAGGCCTCTTAAAGCATTGCCACCGTAAACTGACTTCAAGGCATCAAAGTAGGTATCTGAACCAGATTTCTCCAATTAACACACAAACTAGATGTTTGCTCTTTGCTCGAGCTACGGCAATGCACAAACTGATCAACATATACTCATCCGTTTAGCTACACTATTCGTAAACTAACTGTTATGACCTGTTCACGCTTGTCATATTGACAACTGAGACACGTAAGGACTTTACTCTACAAAGATTCATTGTGATTGCAATCACAAATGCCAAAACTACAACATTCCGGGAATTTTTTGATTGCCCCCAAGATAAACAAAAAGTATAGACCAAACTAGGTGCACAAATGCTTCCTTTCGGAGTTATAGGCTGCCTAAAACATGAAAAAATGAAGTTTCAAGGTCCATAGCTCCATAACTCCAACGTACTGTAGTCGGGTCAAGACCACTTAGGAACTAATATGTGCACTATCCAAAAGTGTATGTCTCAAAATCCTGGGGTACTTACACAACAATTTTTTTAGAGGTAGTTTGGCCACAGGCATACAATTTGAAGTACTCACCAATTACCTGTTTAAAAATTGTTGCAAAAGTACTCCAGGATTCTGAAACCTACATATTTGGATAGGGCACATACTAGTTCCTAAATGAAGTCTTCACCCGACTACGATAGATCCCATAGTTTTGGATCTATGAATCTTTAAACTTCATTTTTTCATGTTTTCATCAGCCTATAAATCCGAAATAAATATATATATTGTGGCAGAGCCCATATTTAATGATTAATTTTCATGTATTTTTTGGGATATTCATTTTATTAAAGATTTCATTTTTGTTTTGGTGAAAGATTAAAAATACGGAAATAATTAATGTTGGTATAAGTAATCACACAAATGCAATTCTTAGTAAATTCACATGCTTGTATTGTCAGCTTTTTGAAATAACATCATAGCACATTGTTCTCTGTCTGAGAATTCAGGAACAGAATTCTGCAAATGTGTAAACGAGAACAAATGACAGAATTTTACGATCGTGCATTTGTAAAATTATTTTGAACAGAAGACACATTCACGGGTATGTAGAAATTGTCAAGAATCATGAGACAGAGCATTCCAAGTGTTGCGAGTTGTTGATCGCTATGAGGAAACGACCTTGTTTTCCTCAGGAAAGGAGCACACACGTTTCTGACGTCAGGCTACTGTGGCGAATTCCATGGTACGGAAGTTCAAACAAAAACGGAGGGACGAGAGGTCTCGAGACAGAAGTCCAGAGGACAGAGTGAGAGAAGTTCATACAGAAGCCCAGGAGTTGACCTGAGAGAAGTCTAGTTCCGATGTGACTAACCCTTAGTCACGATCCTACTTCATTTAGCAATCTAACGTTCGAGTTATTCACATTGAGTATATTAGATGTGGAGTCCGATCACATCTTAATCGTCGATGACTGCAGCGGAGTGTCGTACCAATTGAGGCACGAACCACGACAGAGATATCAAGCCAGGCGATATCTTACAACCAGAGACCAGTTACGGAGAGACCACCAAGGACCACCACAGAGGCACCAGCTGAATTTGAACCCAGAGGTATGTGTAACTTTAAAGTCAGTAACCAACAGCTCAATGCTTGGTTTGCGTTGCTCAATCTGGCGATACTTCTAAATACCCGTAACTAAAACATCACATTCTACACTTAGACATTTCTATGAGAAATACAAACATCTATTATCAAATTTATATCTGAGTTGTCATTTTATGGTAAAATCCCAGAAAGAATATGTCTGATACATTAACCTCTCGCATAGAAGTAGAAAACGTTCCCACTCATTACAGATGGTGAGTGGAAGGTGACTTCTTCGGTTCACAGTCTCATCCCCGTTTTTAGGCACGAACTGAAGTTGTTTACAATATATATATATATTAAGAAAAAGGAAAGACGCATATTTTCTATCAAGGTTAAAGCATAGCATTGCTGATAATTCCAAACCTTAATTATGAAGAAAACTATATTTGTTTCTTACTTTATTTGTGTATTTATTGCTTCCTCACGCAAGGAAATAATATACCCAAGCCCTCGTGGCTTATATGACGAATATAATTTCAGATCAAGATTTACCTACTGTAAGATTATCTAGCGCATGTTGAAAATAAATTTTGTACTTCAAATGGAGCAACCCTAATGCTCAATAGGCATGTTTCATTGTTTCTGTAGCGTTTTAATACAGGAATCTTCAATTTGTTATTGAGGCTCATTATGCTAACGTTAAATCCCTCCGCTCCATGCTGGTACTCTGACCCTGAAATACCAGATTCTAAACATATTTCCAACATCAGAGCAAACATTTTTGAATTGTGAATGTACTTTCTTTTGGTATTAGTGTAATAAGTGTGACAAAATGCCTTATCAGTACGTACAATAACACAAAGTGCTAAGAGACACCGTTTCTTCGCAACACTAAATAAGAAAAGACGCTGGCATCCATAAGGGCAAAATCTGTAAGTATGCCCATCTGTGACTGGATATGCAACTTTGTTAAGAAATATATAAATACATGTATGAACACTTAGCATGAATACTTTCTTAATGACATTTAAATTTCAAGTTCTGCATTATTCCAGAACTTTAGTTTGTTAAATATTCACACAACATATAAATATTACATCACGTATGAACATCCCATCTTCTGTGTTAGTATACGGAAGGATACTAAACTTAACTATTTAGTTCATTTCTTATCTATGTTTAAGGAAAAAATGAACTCAGTACTGTTTCTAGAATGTAATATCTGTTGCTATTTTGCAGCCCTCTTCATTGTGCCATATTGAACCGTCAAAGGGATCTCGTTATCTATATGCTTGCTGTTCTACATAATGGGCATTTCCCAGAGATCATCAATGCAGTAAACAACAATAAACAGGTTAGTATTTGTTTAACATTAACTTATATTGGAAAACCTATGGTTAGATGGAGATTTCTGAATCAAAATGCAGAGATGGGAAACCAGAGGCGTCGATAGGACGTTTCTGAAGCATCCAAAAACATGGTTGAACCTTTTCCCCAATCATCAAGTAAAATATAGGATGTCGCAGAGCCAAACTGATACATTTCAAAGTTGAATATTGCGCAGGCACGATGACGTGGAGCACAGACAAGAATATACAGACCAAAACTCCGCGAAGAACTGGAAACAAGGCAAACCGTAGCGCCTCTAATAAACGATGATGGAACTAACCAGTCGAGCTGTCGTCAGCAGCGTGGAAAGTTCGAAAATAACAGTCTCTAGTGGCATGTGGTGGGTGAAAGCGTGGTGTGCACAGGTGTGCGTTGTCACCGTGTGCTTTTCCATTTATTTTATCTTTAACCGCTAGTTTGTAGAAATTATTTTAGGATTATGTTCGATAAGGATGTACGAAAATGTTAACTAAGCAATCCAGATAAAATACGGGAAGATACTTTTATAAAATGTACGAAAATATATAATAGTTATTTAGTACGGGTAATCGCTAATCTTATCTTCTCGTACTGCACCTCGCGCTTCTCGTACTGCGAACCTGGCTGAAAAAATACGCTGCTTACAAGGACAACCCATGACGTCACGTTCGAAAACCGACGGCAGCGCCAACCCACTTACGAGGAAACATCGTTCTCCAGCAAACATTGATTGGCTCTTTTGCTGTGCAGACGATACAATCAAATTTCAATAGAGCAGATAGGAAATTGTTCGTCTGTTCATTCTTGTTTGTGATTTGGAGTGTCTTGCGTATATGGAATTGGAAGAGAATTGGACTTCATTTTATAAGAAACAGTGATAGTTACTATGGGCATAGTTGCAGCGTTGAACAACGTGTTTTGCGTTCGCACTTATTGTGAGACTTAGTCATTATTTCAGTTATTACAGTTATTGCAGTTATTAGAAAGCATCGAGTGTTCAGACAACTTTTCGTGGTAAACTGACATGCCTTGAAATTCCGTTGTAACTCTTACAGCGTTCTTATGAAATGGTATTCCATCTTCTTCCAATTCCTCATTCGCAGCTCACTCCCAAGACATTGCACCTCCGCAATTTTCAACTTTGAAATGTGAACAATGAAATGAAATTTTTGAGTTTTACGTCCCACGGATATGCCGGTTGGGCTAAAGGAGACGGTGATGATGAGAGATGAATGAAATGGTGGAATGAAGAAAGTGGGAGGAAACGGGAGAACCCCGAGAAAACCCACGCACACGTTATTTGTCCACCACAAAGTTCACTTGGCGGGAGCAGGATTTGAACCCGAGACCCCTAGCACCAAAGGTGAACGCTCTACCACTGAGCCACCGCGGCCCACTTTGAAATGTGTTATTGGTTCTGCGTCACTCTGTATATTTGTATCTTATGTGGCGAGGTCAGAGCATAAGGGAAACAAGTCCATTTCCGGTCATGTTGGAACTATTTCGTCATAAAAGATTCATGCCTGCATATTATAAATAACTGTTATAATGTAGAAAACAGAGTTCACTTGTCCATGTGTTTAAACGGATCGTACAAACTTTAAGTATCTTTTTCTCACAACTTTGCTTGGTTTCCTTGTGCGCTGAACACCTCATGAGGTATTTGGCCAACCATATATTTACTAGAGTGTGGGGCAGCCAATCCAAAATAGGTGAAACATGGAGAAAGAGGTCTGGTTCTGTTCAGCGCATATTGAAAACAGCCAGTATGCAATTAAGGAAGAGAACTGGGTCTCGTTTGTAAAAGCACACAATAAACGAAACTGCAGAAAGAACAGTAACTTGTTGCTTAGAAAAGACACTAACTCAAGGTTTGTGCTAGTCATATGTCAGCACTAAGTTTCGCAAATATTTTATAATTTAGCCGCTGAAAGCCTTCTTAAATAAAAGCAAGGATACTTAAATAGTTCCAAATATATAGTCTTTCTTTTTTAACGAGAAGCAAAGACACTGGTATGCTAGCACGTACTCCCATTGGGAGAAAGTAGATATTCTGTAATAATCTTTATAGTAGCCAATAAGATTTACGTTATGCGTAGCCTACGTTCATATGTTACAAATATCAGCAATAAATATCCAATATATTAATTTACTTGGAACAGTAAGACAATTGTGTTAACGACATATAGAATTAATCTTAGGATAGTCATGTTATGGTGTATAGCCAGAAGAAAACACTTTCTTCACATTATTGAAATACTGATTAGTGATTGCAGTTTGTACATTATCCTAACGCTGGAGTTTTGGGTAAAGTGTTTAGTCAAACATATGCTACTACTTTTACTTTTTTCTCAGAATAATACTGATATAATAGTTTCCACTTCTAATTCCCATGGGTATCATTTGTCTTAATGTGGTTAGACATTAGCGTTGTAGCTGTTCATTGGAACACGTAATAAGAGTGGACAAGTGATTCTTTACTTACATTTCGGAGAATTTTAATAGCTAAGCCAGAAACTTCTGCTGGAACTTCCTTCTTGATCCCTGTTTCAACTAGCAGTCTGCGAGTTGGTATTCCTATGAATGCAAACGTTTCATAGTTTTTACTGTTATGGCTACAACGCATTCTACTGTGGCTGGAAATTTCTATGAGCATCTATAATAAAGTTTGTTTTCTGTTAAAGAAAACTGAAATTTAAATCCGCCTAATGATGACGGAGACGTTTGGTGAGGAAGCTTTAAGGCAAGCAGTAACATTTGAGTGGTCGAAGTATGTGGAGAATGAAAAACATTCAAGTCAACGCTCATCATGAGCGACTTCGGAAATGAAACTGCATGAAACGCACCTTGAGGACAGAAGGCAGACAATCTATGTCATTTATAAAGAATTGGATTGTCCTGTGGGACATATCAACGTATTCGAGTGGATGAACTGAAAATAAGAGGAAGCCCAGTGAATTTTGGTTCGTCGTCTTTTGAACAAAAGAATTGGGCCTAGATCAAACTATATCATGACCATTGTCCCTCATGTACCAACTCTTCCATAAAATTTGATTCCAGTTTAGAGGGCAGCATTTTTACTTCAGCAAAAGATTCAAATGGGATCACAATATTTATTGAACATTCTACAGCGACCGGACTTCCAACAATGCTTACAATAATGAGAAAATCGCTGGAATACTTGCACACAAGCCGAGATTACTACTTTGAAGGGGATTGTGTAAATTAGGGTATAAATTTGCAGATTTTTAAGGTAAACTTGTCGTAATTTTTGGGAACACCCGCTCGTATAATTCCAGTTTTTCTGTGACAATACCAAGATATTTTACTGAAGTTTTCATCTGTATCCTCGAAACATATAATATTGTTTTCTTTCAGACTGCTCTGCACTTGGCTGTCCGATTTGACGAGAAGGATTTGGTAGGGATGTTGTTGCGCAGTAACTGTGATCCAAATGTCGTAGATAAGACCGGCAATACAGCCCTCCATCTAGCCACTTATTACCGGCACCATGACTGTTTAAAAGAATTACTAAATGAAAGGAATTTTGCACGAAGTTCGTTCAAGCTAGAGAAAGATTTACAAAACGCTGAAGGTAAGTTTCTGTTCCCTTGAACAATCCGCTGAATGTCATGTTGTACTTTTCCTATTTTATTTTTATTTAAAAATTAACTCCATTATCAATTTTGAAGCTAGCATGTGTAGGAAGAAATTCTTGTTGTAAACAACAAAAATGGTATTTAAATAATTTTGATACTTTCAAGATCTTTAGGTAATAGCCACGTTTATGGCTTGCGCACTAAGAACGTGCATCCCTACAAAATAACATGCTTGCATTTAAATTGCACTCTGTGCTAAATCAATCCAGTCATGTTTCTTGCGATTTTGAAGTGTTTCCAACTTTCTTTCCCTCAATGTATAGAAACATTGTTCTAGTCACGTGATTCAAGTCCCATATGTCACTACATTATAACAATTCTCTACCTGAGAGCATGAAATGCGTAAATCCAATTTTGGCGAAAATGAGTTAAAATGGGTTTTGTATATCTTTCGGAGGTCCGCAACGAATGGTAGGTTGTACTTTGTTGTATACGGGCTGATGACGCAATTAACCAAGTATATGACGCAATTATCCCACACAAATCAACAACAACAAACCTTGCACATATCACAGACTTTATAGCAAATTCGTTAGATGTAGGGTGTCGGGTTGATGTAATATATATAGATTTTGAGAAGGCATTTGACAGAGTCAATCACAAGGTACTATTACATAAGCTAGGCGAATATAATTTCTCTTCTCCCTTGATCAAGTTCTTTTCATCATATTTAAATAATCGAAAACAAACTGTTATCTACAAGGAATATAAGTCATCTGATTATATTGCATATTCTGGAATTCCCCAGGGCTCTAATCTAGGTCCATTATTGTTTCTTTTATTCATTAACGATCTCCCTGATCATATATTATTAAGTAACAAATTGCTTTTTGCTGATGACCTCAAAATATACAGTAGGATAAAGACCATCCATGACTGTCTCGATTTGCAATGTGACATGGAAAATATTGCTAATTGGTGTTCTCTTAACAAACTTAATGTAAACATAAACAAATGTAACATTTTATTGTTTACCAGAAACAAAAGTCAAATAGAGTTTGATTACTCAATGAATCAGATCTTACTAAATAGATTAAATTCAGTCAAAGATCTCGGAGTTATATTTGACACGAAACTGACATTTAATAACAATATAGAGAACATAGTTAACGAATCTCTCAAGATGTTAGGGTTCATAATTAGAACTGGAAAGGAATTTAACAATAGTACTACACTAACAAAAATGTATTATGCCTATGTCCGATCAAAACGGGAATATGCTGCTGTGATTTGGAACCCATCACAACAGCAATACAGACACCAACTGGAAAAGGTCCAATCTAAATTTATCAAATACTTGACGTACAAGACAACTGGAGTCTATCCATATTATGAAAATTATCTAATATTAATAGACAACTTCTGTATCCCTACACTTGAACAAAGGTGAAATGTGACAGATTTGATTTTTCTCCATAAAATAGTACAAAACGAATTTAATTATACGGATCTCATATCAACATTAAATTTTCATGTCCCAACACTTAAAACTCGTGCTAATAACTCTGGTCTGTTTTATTGCAAAAATGCAAGGACCAACGTATTATTGAAATCACCAATTTGGAGAATGTGTTCTACTTATAACAAAATATGTATCAAACACAAAGAAATTGACATCTGCAATATGAACTCTATGTTTAAGAAAACTGTTGTAAATGTATTATGTAATACACCAACACTATAATTGGGCTTATGCCTGTTGTGTTGATGGCAAATAAAAAAATAAATAAATATAATGTCGTATGTCCAATATGGGTTTAGGGTTTGGGTATAAGTTTTTTTTTTTTTTTTTTTTTGCTGTTTTCTGGAAAACAAGGATTTGTGACTTACGCACTTCATGCTCTCAGGCACATAATTTTTATTATTTTAAATATTATTATTGGACTTCCAAACCGTGCTATAAATAAGTAACAAAAGATTCTCATACTCATGTCCAGTTGTTAAGCAACACACTGTGAAAATAACACACAAGCGAAGACCAGAAAGCGACGTCAATCTGCGAAATTATATATGGGGCAGAGATGCCTAGGAACCAATCTAAAGGTCAAATGACACAGGAACACAGAAAATAATGATTGTATGGAACATAATCCTGTGGGTGCATACTGTCGGTTGCATATCAGTTCTGTTTAATATCATCAGAATCGCTGCGTAGGATGTCATCACTCCGTGCGGCTGTACAGGTTACACAGTGTGTCCTCATAATGTAGATAAGACCATGCATAACTTTATGTTGTAATGCATCACACTCTTACACAAGCACCTGCAAAGGACAATCAGAGTCCGCACCGGCAATCCTACATCCTAGAGTGTCCTTGGATTAGGTGATCCACGGAGTGTTGTGACCACACCGAAGATCTGATATCGTAGTATACTAATGTTCCTCCGTCGTCTGCGTGACGTGCTGACAGTCATTAGGGTTCATTACATGAAACCTAAGACTATATCCATCACTCAAGAATCGTACATATTGTTCCGGGATAATGTGCCGATAGATCGCATCCTTCTTCACTTCCGATGCACATATAAGGGTGTCCGTGTTCCAAACATGACGCTAGCTAATTTAATATGCCCGACATCGACATAACGATCTTGTTCTACAAAATTGGCTGCTCTCCATTATCTCCGCTGATAACAGACGTCGATAATCACTCTTCACACTGATGACTACAAAGTGATATGATATGATGGCAAGTTCTGATTATAGCAAAGAGTGGATATACAGGGTGCTGATAGACTCGGAATGGTTCAATATCTCGCGAAATATACAGATCAGCAAAACAATAAAAACCCGTGTTAAATAGTTCTGAAAAAGCTACCCAATGGTACCAAACCCAACGCTCTATCTTTCAGATGTAAAAAAATATTATGGAGGAGAACAAACAATTATGAAAATGCGAATTACCAGTTCTGTACTCTATGGTCATACCGTTAGCGTACTGCAGAGGCAGAGGTCCTGAGTTCGATCTCGCTCAAAGCAACCTTTTTCCTTTTGTTATTTCCCCAAATAATAATAAGTTCATACGTTTTATCTTCAGTTAGTACTTTACTCAAGTTACATGCAATACAAATTTGGATAATTGTTTTTCAAACTAGTTTTATAAAGTGGTTCTAAGTAATAACGTTATTAGAGTTAGAGTTCATAGAGTTCTTTCTTTCCAACAAAAACAAACTATCTTTTGTCGCAAATTGTATTTTCTTGTAAGTTAATAAATTATGAACTACTACTTTATTTTTATCGAAGTTACAATGTATGAATTAATTACTTGGTTAAAAAAATACACATAAAAATATTACTCTGACTTTGAATCGAACTCAGGGCCTCTGACTTTGCAGTCCAGTACGCTAACCTATGGCCACAGAGTACGGGACTGATAACGTTCGCATTTTCATATATTTTTGTACCTATTTTGATCAGATTATTTGTGTGTCGATTCAAGTGCCATCCGTAAAGGTACCGTTTGAATTCTGAGTCAAATCTCTGTCCCTTTTTCTGGAAAATCCAAATGTTCCATAATAAGTGGGGCTTTCGATTTAAAATTTTGAAGTTACTCCGTACCCCCAAAGGGGGTAGGGATAGAGGGTTGGATTTAGTATTATTGGATAGTTTTTTTCAAAGCTTTTATACTCGTAATTTTCTTTCTTTGCTGATCTGTATATTTCACGAGATATAAGATCGTTCAGGGACTTTTTCAGTACGATGTATTATGCGAAATATTGAAGCGTTCCGGGACATTTTCCGCACACTCTAGAAAGCTGTTCTTGTAGGTGTAATTCCAATGCTGGCTGGCATTCTGGTCTGATGACGAGAATGGATTTCAACTGCTGGTTAAGGTAAATTTCGATTTGTATTTTTCATAATTTGGATGTGGTCATAAGAAATGAGGAATAAAACTATTGTCGTAAAATCATTTCTTCAATATGTATCAAGTTACTAATATCAGGATGATTAGATAGTCTAGATACAGTATGGACTTCAACTAAATAACTAACTAACTGTATTGCCCATGGAACCCAGAGGTTCAATGCCGCGTTCACAAAAGTTCTCCACTGACTCCTATCCTTAGCCAATTGGATCCAGTTTCTGCTTTGTATTCCTATCTCTATGAGATACATCTGAATATTGTCCTCTTATCTGCGCCTAGGTCTTCCTAATGGTCGTTTTCCGATTGGTCTTCCAGTCAAGACTTTGAAAGCGTTTTTACTTTCTTCCATTCTAGCTACATGACCCGTCCACCTAAGCCTCTTAGATTTGAGGACCCTAACAATGTTGGGTAAACCGTATAAATTATGTAGTTACTCGTTATGAAGTTTCCGCCATTCCCCATTCCCGTTCTTCTTCGGTCCAAAAATTCGTCTCAGGATCTTGTTCTCAAATACTTTCAATCTAAGTTCTTCCATCAGAGTAAGCGACCATGTTTCCCAACCATACAGCACACCAGGCATGATTCTCCTTTTATATATTTTAAGCTTCAAATTCTTCGACAGAATCCGCGACGACAAGAGATATTGAACTGAATAGTAAGACGAATTCCTTGCTGTTAGTCTACATTTAATTTCTTCGTGAATATGATTTTCGTCTGTTAATATTGATCCTAGATATTTGAAAGTATCCACAGTATGAACTTCAGATATTCTAATGTTCAATATCTGTCTTTTCTGAGTATATAATGCTTTTGGATTAAAAGATCCAATAGGGCCGCCGTGGCTCAGTGGTAGAGCGTTCACCTCTGGTGCTTGGGGTCCCAGGTTCAATCCCAGTCCCCGCCAAGTGAACTTTGTAGTGGACAAAAACCGTGTGCGTGGGTTTCCTCGGGGTTCTCCCACTTTCTTCATTCCAACATTTCATTCATAACTCATAATCACTGTCTCATTTAGCCTAACCGGCATAACCGTGGGACGTAAAACTTAAAGATTTTAAAAGATCCAATATATTTCAATCAAAAGTTTTCCGGTACGCCTTCTATCTGGAAAACTACATATAGTGTAGTCAAAACCAAAATATTACGTAACTCATTATGATGTGCTTATTCCGTAGAAAATATGAAAACTCGATTTAGAGGCCGTTCAAAAATTTTGTAGCCCCTGATCCAAAAACTAATTATTGATCAAGATCGCAATCTTTTGATCCATTTTTTTGGATTATTCCTAAAATTTTTGTTAATTCTTCTGTGTTGCTTTTAATAGTAATAAATTCAAACATTTAATATACATTAATTAAAAAACAAAAAATTAAGGAATTGTTGTCCACAAGAATTGATACAGAGTTTTTAAAAGGTGAACAATCTGTTATTGTTACATATACGGTACTTCAGAGATAATGCTCATTAATGCTTTATTTTTGTTCCTCTCGTAGAGTAAGAAACATACTACTATCGATAGAAAACGAAATTTGTGGTGTTCGGAAGAAGGAGAACAAGTTTAAAATATTAATTTTCAGATACAGATGTTCAAGAATCGCTCAGTTTCTTAGTGGATTGTACTGACAGTAGAATGCTTTTTTTCAGTGTTTTTCTTTCAGATATTATAAAGGTAACCAAGTAAGTTCTCTCGCTTTTTCACACACCACCCTGGAACATTGATATGTCAACTAACAAGTAGACCTCACCACTTCGCTGTTGCGTTAGCAAAAGGAAACAACTACTGTCCTAATGTAGGGTTGAATATAAGACACTGACAAAAATTTTAGCTGCTAATGAGCACTAGAAACATGGAAAGACGAAATAGAAACATGAATTTGGGAAAGCCAAATACAATATAATTGGATAGTTGCAAGACCGATATTTTTTAAAAATAGATGGGGGAACAAATTTATGACTTCAACTATGTAAATCGAACTAGGAGGGATGTTTTTATGGCATTCCAGATCATGGCCGCCATCTTGAAATCCGCCATATTGGATTGACGTCAACTTTTTCAAAATAGAAAGAGGGCCATGTGAGGTATCAAACAACAATGATTTTTTCCACCCAATCTCATACACTAATTAGTTTGTCCATATCTAGAACGGTTTACAGCTTACAGCTCTTTGAATGTTGAAAAATTCGTTGTTTGTAGTAGATAACAGATAACTACAGTGACAATGGACATAGCTCCAGAGATAGCATTCTTACTGGACAAAATTAGGGCAATGCAAGAAATGCAAGTCCTCAGCATTCATAAAATGGTCAAACCAGAATTTAGGAGCACCATGAGCACCTAATAAAAATTGAAGCGTCACAAATATCACAAAAGTTAATGCCGGGAATATTGAAAGCGTGCTTCTTCGGCACCTCGAACCATTCGATCGGCTCATCAATATATACTGATTTACAAAATGCTTATTAAATCATTCTCGTGAAGCGATGAGACTGAAATTGATTGTACACAAGGGAATGCAGAGTGACAATAGTATCTCTGTCATGCAGTTTTGAATGGAAATGTTCGTCCTTTATTGCATAATCACATATGGTACGCCTATGTTTTGTATTGTCTAAAAAAATATACAATCAAAGGTTGAAATATGCCGGTGGTACCTTATGGAATTTGTCGCACTTTCACTGATTTCCCAGCTGGAGCTATTGTACTTCACACCTCTTTATTATTAAATAATTCTCAGGTATCCAGCATAAGTGAATTTCTGCTCCCTGTATTCGGCCAATAGCAATTCACATACCACTCTCGCAATTCATGTAATCCCATTTTACCAGATGTTGATGCCAGATGTATTGCCAAGTCTCTGCAATAACTATTAAATCCAGTCTGCAATGTTACAGGCACTATTCCGTTCTTTTCCTGGAGAACAATGAACAGTTTACCAACTAAATTTCCCTTTAAATTAATTAAAGGCATGATTGTGTAGAAATGTGTCATGGGCTTTACACTTATTGTAAGAGCCTCAGTTTTCCTTTTGCCTTTAAGAGTCTTCATCCCGGCGAAATTAAAATACCGCAAATTTTACAGTAATTATGTGATATCTTCAAATAGATAAAAGATAATTGAAATGTGGAGCAAGAGCGCCCTAGACAATATTATTTTGCGTGAGGTACCGTTATCACAAATCACCTAGTGGCTTTCCGTTTTCAGCTGTTTAGAAACGCGAAAATAAATGCAGATTTTCAAAATGGCTCGAAATCGAAAGCAGATAAGTGAGTCGTGATAACGGTTTCTCATGTAAAATAATATTGTCTAGGGCGCTCTTGTTCCACATTTTGATTATTTTGTATCTATTTGAAGATATCACATAATTACTGTAAAATTAGCGGTATTTTAATTTCGCCGGGATGAAGACTCTTAATATCCAAAGTTCTCGGGCGGTGCATTTCAAATTGAAAATCACTTTGGTCAGCATTACAGACATACTTAAACTCAAAATTACGCAACGTCTGTTTGATACTGTGAACGTACTCTTTAGCAGTCTGCATTAAGTGTGACTGGCGCTCATGTTGAAGTCTTGTTTTAAAGGTTGTCACTTTCCGTATCCCGATATTATAATGTCGTTTGAAGTTCAGTAGTCAGACCTCCGAGGCTTTAAACTGTTCATACTCAATATCACGCGCAACGTGGCATGCCATTCGCTGAAGATTACTGTCTGATTGCTGTTTGGAAAAGCAAGATTACTGGAAAAGATTGCTGTTTGGAAAACTACTTCACGTGCGTGGGTAAACTGCACGTACAATGCCTCCTGTAAAAGGTTACATATTGTCTTTTTACCGTGGTTTGGGTATTGTCATGTAATTAATAATTTGTTTCGTCTTCTCAACCGAGAGTGAATCGCGTTTCGATGGAAGTGATGCGTCTGACACTTGGTGTTCTGTCAGCATCTTCGGAATCTGTTGTGTGATTACACCCTTCCGCTTCCACACTAGCTTCTTGATTGTTTATCTCATGATGTGCCTCCTCTAGAATATCTACAGTGTATTCCATTTCGAATTCCAGTTCTTCATCCGCTATGAATCCAATTATGTCATCTGCGATTACTATTTCCTGTTCTGATATATTTGTTGCTTTGTGCTTGAACCGTAATGTCTGCAACTGCTGCAAGAGGTACATGGTAATGTTTGCCTTATTTAACGCCATGGTGTGTCGTTTTTTTTAGTCTATATTTGTTGCCTGCACACACTTTCCCTAACACACACACACACGTATGAACCTCACAGAATTACAGACACAATACAATAAACAAAATAACTATTTCTCAAACACTTCCAAGTTCACGAATAGAACTGACAGTGGGAATAATATATATATATATATATATATATATATATATATATATATATATATATATATATATATATATATATATATATATATATATATATATATATATATATATTTGCACTTGTCTCCTTACAAAGAGTTTGTCGCTGTAGAATGGTACACGATGCAGGTAAGCTCCTATCTTATACCGTAGCTATACGACCAGGAATGCCATTAGCAACCAATATTGCTATTCTCTTCATCGTGCTGCCCCAAATGCTTATAATTACAGTTTGAATTTACAAACGCACACACGAAGTGGCGAGGTCAGAACCACTTTATGAATGCTGAGGACTTGCATTTCTTGCATTGCCGTAATATGTTCTGTAAGAATGCTGTCTCTAGAGCTATGTTCATTGCCACTATAGTTATCCGTTATCTACTACAAACAACGAATTTTTCAACATTTAAAGAACTGTAAGTTGTAAACCGCTCTAGATATGGACAAAATAATTAGTGTATGAGATTGGGTGGAAAACATCATTGTTGTTTGATACCTCACATGGACCTCTTTCCATTTGAAAAAGTTGACGTTCATCCAATATGGCGGATTTTAAGATGGCGGCCATGATCTGGAATGCCATAAAAACATCCCTCCTAATTCGATTTACAAGTTTGAGGTCATAACTATTGTTCCTCTATCTATTTCAAAAAAATATTGGTCTTGCAACTATCAAATTATATTGTATTTGGCTTTCCCAAATTCATGTTTCTATTTCGTTTTTCCCATATTTCTAGTGCTCATTAGCAGCTAAAATTTTTGTCAGTGTCTTATATTCAACCCTACATTAGGACAGTAGTTGTTTGCTTTTGCTAACGCAACGGCGAAGTGGTGAGGTCTACTTGTAAGACGTGCCTGGAAGTTCAAAAATAGTCACCATCAGCATTGATGAACTTCTACAAACGTTCTGGAAGGCCATGTATTCCATCGTGGTAGAACTCTGTGGGCCGTGAAGTGAAGAAAGTATCAAGTGCATTTTGCACCTCCACCAGAGATTTGAACTGGCATCCTCTAAGGTGAATATCCAAATAGTGGAACATGTGACAATCGGACGGTGCAATGGCCGGGGAGTATGGCAGATAAAATAGTGTTTCCCATCCAGGGCCGAGAATGGTGTTCCAGGTCATCTTAGCCGTGGGGCTTAGCGTTGTCCTGTAACAGGAGGACGCCTTTGCGATTAAGTACTGGTTCCAGATTCAGAAGTGCGGTACCAGCTACGGTAAAACTCACTAAACCGAGAAAATTTTATATGAATTTGATGTATCACATGCACCTATTCCCATTTGAAAAATCGAAAATTGAATCCAACATGGCGGATCCAAGGTGGCGGCCGGGATGGGTAACACGTGTCAGAGAAGTAGTACTTGATCCAATTTGTTTTTCATATGCCCACATTCATGTCCAGTTATATCTAAAGAAACTAAAAGCGATTGGAGACCGCTCATTATAATAGTGTATGATTGAATTTCGGATATATGAAGGCCCATAAATATGCAAATTACCCGTATGGGTCACTAAAATTAGTACAATACACATTGAGCCGCGGAGGACTTTGCATTTAAATCAATTTTAGACGAATCCCGAGGGGACACTTCGTGAATATACACTCATGTCAAAAATTATTGTCGCATGTCTATAAATATGTTGTTGTAGGAATATAATTTGGTAACGAATTCGCCCAGTATTTCTTATGATGTTGGTATGTGTATAATCGGCAAAGACGTGTATATGGGAAATTTCATGTGAAAAGAGCAGTAAATACGAACAATAAAACGAAAATAAAATTTTCTTGTCCATTTAGCATCATTTTATTTTACTCATTCTAATTTTCGTATTTATAATTATTTTCTTATGAAATTTACCACAAATACATATTTCCCAATTATACACATAGTATCAGTATTAAAAGTAATCTGGAAAATCATTATCAAATTATATTCTTACAAGAAAACAGTTATAGATATGCGACAATCATTTTGGACATGAGTATACCTTGTTAGACAAAAGATTATTGCTCCTTGTTCCAGGCTATAAGACACCAGCTTTGTTTAGTCATTACTCTTTTTCCCGTCAGTGAAACACAACGATGCTATTCATACTTTAATAAGCACGTGCCGAGTAGGCACATCGATTTTTGTTTTATTTCAGAGTCCCAGGTATCTTTGAAAATTCAAGGAGTCAATAAGAATGAAGTTGCAAGCTAATATTTATTTTGTATAAATAGTTTTCATGTAGTGAAGATCAGAACATTTAATTGCTTAATAATAATTTTATTGAAGAGAAATTGCTACACTTATTTACTTCGTGGGACATATCATGGCTCTAAAACACAAATGAACCCTTTTATTCTCTGTTCTTTACTTAATGTCTGTTCTCTATTAGTGCATAATGAGAAGTTCAGTTCTTACCTTCGTGGACTCACATTTTGTTTCAATCGACTCCATGCATAAGGAAAGACATCTCTTTGTCTATAACACAGGATATTGAACCAAGTAATTTTACATTACTTTGCACGAAAACCAAATCTGCATATATAACGTTATTTTGGGTCGCGATTCTAGTGATCGATTTCGCAGTGGTCGCGCAGCCAAAATATTATATATTAAAACAAGAATTTTAAGAATGACTCAAAAAAATGTATCAAAAGATTGCGATCTTGCCCAATAATTAGTTTTTGGATCTGGGGACAGAAAATTTCTGTACGGCTCCTAAATCGAGTTATCGTATTTTCTATTGAATAAGCACATCATACTAAGTTAACCGATAGTTTGGGTTTAGCTACACTGTATGTAATTCTCCAGATATAGGGCATACAAGAAAATTTTTGATTGAATGAAATATATTGGATCTTGGATCAGAGGTCACAACATTTTTAAAAGGCCCCTTAATAAAGTTCTCGTATTTTCTACTGAATAACCACATCATATTGAGTTAAATGATAGTTTGGATTTTTCTACACTATATGTCGTTCTCAAAATATGGGGCGTACAAGAAAATTTTTGATTGAATGAAATATATTGGTTCTTGGATCAGGGGTCACAAAATTTTTGAAAGGTCCCTTAATCAAGTTCTCGTATTTTCTACGGAATAAGCACGTCGTACTGAGTGAAGTGAGAGTTTGGGTTTGGCTACACGATATGTAGTACTCCAGATATAAGATCTACAAGAAAATTTTCGATCGAAATATATCGGATCTTTTGATCCAAAAAGATAAAAGAATATTTTCAGTTTCGCGCATTGTAAGTTATGAAACATTATCTCCACAATATCTTTAGAACTAATCAACTAGAATTATTTATCTTTTCTCCTTTGTTTCCCATAGTAAAAATAATAATTTCATGAGTGAAAATTTGTGGAGATGTAAGAACGTCGTAATCAAAGTGAGGAAGTTCCAAAGTGTTTATATATTGAATGATAAAATTATTGAGTGTTTGATTTATTAATGTCAGTGTATGATAATGTTATCATGTGTAGAGTGCTTAACTCATATCAATGTGAATTACTCCAATAAATGGCATTTAATATTCTAAATACGTATAATTAATAATATATTTTTCTTTCAATATGTCATGCATGTAGGTTCAGAAATTATACTATAGATATCAGAAAAGTAACCTGCTAGAGAAACTACCAAGGCGTCTTTACAGAAGAAAGACGGATTCGTCTTTAATTGGTTTTGCTTATTTAATACTACGATAAATACCCAGTTATTGAAATTGTACCGACAATCATAAGTGTACCATATAGCCTGCTCTCAGCAGGATTCGATTACAGGACTGCGATTGTAATCTTTCGTTTACAGAGATAGAATTCTATTTTAAAAGGAATTGATTACAATTTTTTTTAGGTGGACTTGCTCCCCTTCATATTGCATCCATGAATAGAGACTTAGATGCAATAAAATTATTCGTGATAAGCGGAGTTGATACCAACGTAAAAGACAGGACCAGAAATAGGACAGTACTGCATACATCAGTTATGTACGACGACATATCTGCGGTAATATATCTCATTGAAAAGGTAAGATAGAATATACTTTCTTCTCTTTGCTATTTAAGTTTGGCGTCCTATTTCAGCGCCTATGCCATACGAGACGTTTACTTAACATTTTATCTTAGGGAGTCAGATCCATGAACCCCCACCAGAATTCAAACTAGGATTTTCCCACCATATACTTCAATATTGTAATGTTTCTGGTAAAATTTAATTGAACAGCCCGGGATTAAGTCCTTCACCTATTCTAATATAAATAAAATAAAGATTTTGTTTGTGTGAGTGTCTGTCTGTCTGTGTGTGTGCTTGTGTGGGACCTGTGGACCAGACGAGTGGACCGAGATTTACCAAATTTTGGTCACGGTTACCTTGGTCTAGTCTCCAGACCAAGATGAAGCGTTCTTTAAAAAAATCGAACCAGAGGGTCTCAGGGGGGATGTTTACCGAGACATGTAGAAGTAGTAGAAAATGACCGATATTAGTGTCAAATTCATAGTTTTCGCGGTCGCTGAGATTTATTTATTTATTTATTAATCTTAATGCCCTTGACAGAGCTACATGCTCCACTTAACAAGTGGCAAGTAATAGAATACATAAGTTAAATTACAAGAAAAATAGTATACAAAATTCTAAGAAAAAATCTACAAATACAAACCATTAAAGAAGTATTAACAAATTATAAGAAGGATGTGTGAATACATGAATAATGCTAGGAATACAAAAAGTAAAAAGTACTAATACGAATAACACAAATAATGAGTAAATACATGAAAAATGAAAAAGCACATTGCTATACATTGAACATTGCTACTTACAATAATTTCGAATTATAGAGATAAATTGATCATAAGGCATAGAAATAACAATCATTATACTCTTCGTAATTAACTGATTGTGAAGACTACACAATCTAATTGCTGGTGAATGTTGATGTTGAATTATATTTGACATGCTTATAGAAAATGGTATATGTCAACATACTTAGATCGATACTATAATCGATCTCACCAGCTATTGACGTACCATACGTCTGAAAGCTGTTTTTTGATCGTTACCTTCCTATTCCTCATCCCGGGTACTCTGTCGTTCCTTCTCAAGAGATCCTAGACGTCAGACTGATCCAGCCAAGGGCGTCTGGTTCTACTGTAAAGGCAACGGGAGTAACTCAACCTAGACTACTATCCAAACGGGTAGTCTAACCTTTGTTCGTATTATCATCTCGTCATCACACAGTTAGGGCCACACTGGTTTGTTTTCGGCCTTCGGGCCAAAGATTAGCATCATGTCCCTGGATACATCACGTGACCTAGGGCATCATCAAGGTCTACCTATGGTAGTAGCCGCTCCTTCTGCCACTACTTCAGGAGCAAAGCGCAAAGGTGCCAATCCGAGTACGAGTCGTGACACAAGTCCTGCTAGGTCGTTAATCGGGAAATCATATACTGACAATCATAAATCACCGCCACCAAAGAAAATTCACCAAGGCGACTTGTCAGACACAGCAAGTGAATCAGGTCTTGTAATGGACCTTGAGAATTTTCCCGAATTAACAGAGACCACTCGGCCACAAATTTATCAGTTTCTGCTGACTAACTTCGATCCAAAGTACTCGCAGGCACACCATCTGTATAAACAACTAGTTAAATACATGCCACGAGCTAACATTAGTCAAATCATACTTACACGTAACGGCACTATCTTACGGACTCCAGATCCAAACTTTCGAACAACCTTGCACAACAAACATGGATTTGAAATCTTTGGGAAAGGTACTACACTTACTCGACTCACTGAAAAACCGCTAAAACAACGGCCCCCACCACGTAAAGAGCCTTTTCTGTCAGTGGTGATTCGAGGCGTTGACACAGATATTACGGATCAAGAAGTCACTGATGAACTTGCATTAGAAGGTTATACCATATCTAAATGCATTCGCATTCGAAACAATAACGGCGCAACATATATGGTGAGAGTACTTACACACTCTCAAGAGACCATCGATGATCTTTTGTCAAATGGAGCATACATCTATCGTAAACGACATAGGGTCGAGCCTTCCAGATCTCAGCCACCTCTTCCTTTACGCTGTGAAAGATGAAAAAAATATAATGCTCATTCTACTGATAAATGTCCGAACCAGCCAATCTGTGGATACTGCTCCGGACCACACAATACGCGCCAATGCCAAAATCTTGCACAACCTCCAACCTGTTCAACATGTCATGAGCAGCATCCAGCATTTAGTTATAAGTGCAAGCAGCGGCCTCCTCCGGAACCAACCAAGCCTGAAATGACTGTTCCTTTGCAACATTACACTAAGTCCATTCCATCTTCTTCCATACCTGCTGACAAACACCAGGCTGTCACCATTGAACAATTCCTTGCTTTCATCACACTCACACTTCAAAATATACATCCTTTTCACCGCCCTCACATCCTCCAGCAGCTCCAATACTCAACACGTGCAATCTTCCATATGAACTTCCATGCTACCTACAGCGGACGTAAAGTATACTTTCATGTCAGTCCACTTGAAACCGAAGTCTAACTCCATCCTCCTCTTTTCACATATCATCATGGCACTATCCTTTATATTTGTTAACATCAGTTCTATCATCCAGCACAAACCACTATTTGCACTTCTACTGCAAGAACAGCGCACTTCCGGTTTTCTTCTCAATGAGACTCACCTTACACCTCGAACCTCCTGCAAGATATCCGGATATTCAATCATAAGGAAAGACAGTACGATGCCAGCTAGACGTGCAAACGGCGGAGTTGCAATAGGGTTTTCCCCTTCTATACCGTGTCGTCATTACGAACTTCCACAGCAAAACCTTCCAGAATATCTAATAACAACTCTATACTTCAAACACTTGTATATCACTTTTGCTACCATTTACATTCGACCAGGTCATGCTATTCCGATAGATTTCTTCCAGTATATTTCAAATAACTTCCAACATTATATCATAATGGCCGACATCAATATCCATAGCAGAACACCTCAGCAGCGACAGGCTTTTCTCAACTTCCTTACAACTCATACAACCGGTACCTTTCACCAGCTACCTAAGCACACCCGGCCATCCTCTCAAACCACACCTGATGTTGTAATTACTTCTACAAACTTGCTATCTTCCTGTACCATAGAAGTGCTAGATCCAATAGGTAGTGATCATTTGCCAATTAAACTTATCATCAATCGCTCCCATCCTAGAGCCTCAAACCACGAACGATTAACACGAAAATCTCTCAACTACAACAAAGCAGACTGGACCGGATATCGCAACTTTTTAACTGCAAAACTTTCTAATATTCCCGAACCTACATCAGAAGACAGCATGTACAATTCTCTTGATCTCCTCACCAGTGCGATCAATCAGGCCTCCACTACTTACATTCCTACATCCAGTTCGAACCCGTATAGTCCGAAATTACCTCCGCACTACCTTCCGCTCATACGTAGATCTCGTCAGTTCTACCGAGACTACGAGCGTACGGGAAACCGAGAGTCATTAGTTCACCACCGGTATATGCAACGCATCGTCACCAATTACATCATCACATATAAACATCGGCAGTGGGCTAAAACCTGCAATACACTGGCTGATACTTCTCATCCGACGCAATACTGGAAGAGATTCAATCAACTCAGTGGCAAACGTAGTATTACAACATATCCACTTCTTCTTCATAATCAACCGCTTGCCACAGATACTGACAAGGCAAATGCTTTCGCCAATTACCTGCAGGATATTTTCACACCGCCTCTGGCACATCCTTATCCCCATCGACATCCCGTCGATCGAATTGATTTCCAATCTCCACACCTCAAGCCTGCACTCTGCCACACCTTGGTCAACAATCAAGAACTCACATCGCCGATTACAGTTGATAACATTCTAAATGTAACCAAACGAAAACGAAATAGTGCACCTGGCATGGACAATATATCTTACAGGCATATTAAAGAGGCCCCTTACTGTGTTCTTCATTTTCTAGCTCTACTCTTCACATTCATACTCCGCACCGGTTTCTTCCCTCTCACGTGGAAAATATCCAAAACTTTAATGTTTCCGAAACCGAACAAACCTACCAATCTCGTATCTTCCTACCGCCCTATTCAATTAACCAGTACACTCAGCAAAATCTTCGAACGAATTCTAGTTACTCGCCTCCACACCTACTGCACAGATCATCGCCTTTTACCTCTCTATCAAGCCGGCTTTCGCCCTCAGTTCAGTATAAATGATCAGCTACTTCGCCTTGTCAACCATATTTATAACCAATTTCATTCCACAAAACCTTCTTGTCTGGTTCTCTTCGACTTAGAGAAAGCCTTTGACACTGTCTGGCACCAGGGTCTGGTTTACAAACTTACGAAATATAATCTGCCTCTCACCTACATACGACTCATATTCAATTTTATCACCGGTCGCATAGCCTACATCTCTATTAACAACGCATTATCTTATCCAGTCTATCTGCTTTGTCTCCACTTCTTTACCTTCTCTATGTGGCAGATATTCCACCTCTTCCACCAACTGTCAGTACTTTTCAATATGCGGACGACACTGCATTTCTGGCACTAGGCAAAACCATACAACAGATCAACAAACATCTTCAGGCAGCTATTGATTTATTCACATCCTGGTGTTCCAAATGGCGACTTAAAATCAACGCCGATAAAACTCAAGTAATTGTTTTTGTGCATCCTGGCAAACGTACTAGGGTTCACCGCAATCCCACGCTGCTAAATATTCATGTTCAAGGAACACGAATTCACGCTTCCAACACAGCCAAATATCTAGGGCTTCTTTTGGACAAACATCTCACCTGGAGACCTCATTTAAAATCTATTCTATCGAAAGCCTATAATCGAATCAACTTACTGCGTCGCCTGACTGGCACCAGCTGGGGTCTTATAGCCTCTACAGTTCTCACCACATATAAGGTCTTTCTCCGACCAGTACTGACTTACGGTTTCACAGCCTGGATACCTGCAGCACCTTTCTTTTATAAAAAACTACAAATCTTAGAACGTCATGCCTTCAGAATCGCTTACCGTATATCCTTACCTAGCCCCACTGCCGATCTCTATAGTCGTATTACTTTTCCCACGCTTCTTTCACATATAGAACATCTTCGCTTGAAATATATCACTGATCGACTGACAATGAACCACCCACTACTCATGGACACAGTACATACTGCAGCCGACTTCGTCACCTTCCCACCATTACGCCCCACCCCTCTCTCTCTGCTTTTTACTCTCTATCGATACACTGTAACTCCGGATCATCCCGACATTCCTCTTCTAGATGCATTTCATCTCGATATTCATTCTCATTTCGTCTTTCCATCACATCATTCACAGTAATCCTACTGTACTAACAGGGCACCAACTGTCTCACATCAATGCCCCGCGTTGCCCCGGGGCGAGAAGATAACTTCACTTGTTATTCTAACATTACCTATGTGTTGTGATGTGTATTGCACTTATTCATTACTTCATACCTCATTCATTTCATCATTACCTTATGCTTATGTTTATGATCAAAAGATCATTAAGTCCAGTGAATTAATATGCTCCTAATAAATAAATAAATAATAAATAAATATCACTTATCCCAACAACAGTACCAGATATTCCATCTTCCTGCTCATCTCTTCCCGAGTCGAGGGCGTAACCCTTGGGTGGGGCTAGCTTCGGCTAGCAAAAAAAATGGTATATGTAATCTCAGCCGTACAGATTTTTACATTTAATTTAATATATTGCAAAATCTCTTGTACATCTACAAAATAATTAATAATCTTATACGATAAAATATCTTGTGTGCACAATCTACGAGTAATTAGCATACAAATAGAAAATTCTAACAACAAGGCAGCATAAGATACTCTATTTAGTTTAGCTGATCTATTGTACTTTTTAACATACAAATAACAAAGACACTTATATTGAACACGTTCTAAGTCTTAAATGTGAGTTTGAAAACAAGGGTTCCAAATTTCACAAGCACATTAAAGTTTACTCCGTAAAAGAGTGTAATACGAAGTTGTGATTGCAGAAACGTCAGTCAGATTTTGTTGTTTTTATGAAAAATCCTAGACGTTTATATGATTCAGAAACTATACACTTCAAATGTAAATTGAATGACAGTTTAGTATCAAATGTAATACCCAAATCAACAACAAAATCATTCTTACCCAACAGAGTTACCCAACGTTGATACTATAATCATGTTTTCTGAACATCTTTTTCTTAGTAAACGTAACGATAGAGCACTTATTAATATTAAATGGTAAATTGTTAGTAACACTTCACTAATAACAAGAATCAAGATCTCGTTGTAGATTGTCAGAATCTGTAATTGAGTTAATCTGCTTGTAAATTTTTAGGTCATCAGCGTAAAGTAACGACTGTGAGAATTTGGTAACAGATGGTAAGTCATTACTGAAAAACCAAAATTATAAAGGACCTGGATTAGATCCTTGTGGAACGCCGTATGATGCTATATAATGGGTAGATTGTGTACAATTGAAAATAACTGTATATTTCCGATTGAGTAAATATGAAGCTAGCAATTTTAATAAGTTGTTAGATAACCCAAAGGAATCTAACTTAGCCAATAAAATAGAGTGATCTAATTTATCAAACGCCTTGGAAAAATCAGTATATACTACATCAACCAGGTGATTGGCATTTAGTGATTCTGATAGGAATTGAGTAAATGAAAGAATATTGGTTAACGAGGATTTTTTAGGATAGAAGCCATACTGGGATGGAGTGATATAAGATTTCAGCTGTATAAAGATTCTATTGTAAAGAATTTATTCAAAGATTTTAGACGGTGTTGAAATCAAAGCAAAAGGTCTGTAATTTTCAATTTGATTCTGATTACCTTTCTTAAGAATTGGAGTAACTTTAGTATGTTTCCAAAGATCAGGAAAAATGCCAGTTGTTAGTATGAGATTACAGATAAAAGTTAATGGATATTGAAGAATATTCGCACAATCCTTAAAAATATAAGCGGGAATGCCATCAGGGCCACTAGATTTAGATGCCTTTAACTTCTTTATTGATGCTATACATTCTGTAACTGTAACATCGTTTATATTAATACCTTGCAAACTGTTTGTTATTACTTATGTAATTTGAAGGAGTAGAAGGCACAAACACACTCCCAAAATAATGAGCAAAACCTTTAGCTATTGACTTGTTATGGTTAAGAATAGTGGATCCATATTTCATTTGATTACAAGCTGTATTTGATTTCTTCTTGCTTTTTATAAAAGACCAGAACACTTTGGGATCAGCTTTAATAGAGTTCTCAAAATTGTGTATATATTTTCTATGTACAGTTAATATCATTGACTTAGATTTTCTACGCAACTGAATAAAGTTCTCCTTGTGAAATAATGACTGGTGTCTTCGTCTTCTATGGAATTCTTTAGATTTCAAAATTAGAATCATCCCAGAAGTAAACCAGGGGGGATAAATGTGTTTAACAACTTTTTTAATGGTACATATTTCGCAACTAAATTATTTAGTATATTGTAAAATTCAGAGACAAAAATATTAGGATTAGTTGAAATGTTTAATATATCCTAGTTTATAGCCTTGAAATCCCTATAAAAATTATAAAAATCTGCTTCAGAAAAATTGTATTCATTGCGAGGAATGTTTATATCATGAGTAGATTTGTAAGCAACAGGTAACTCAAATGTTAATGGTGGATGATGCTCATCTAAAAGAAGAAACGGAAAAATACATTCTTTGACGTCAAAATAGGGGGCAACATTTGTAAGAACAAGGTCAAGTTTTTTTATTTGAGTTAGGTATATTATTAAGACTGCGTAACTCTAAGATAAACATAAAATTATGTAAAGTTAAACATACGGAGTTGCCATTTCAGAGATCGGTGAAAAAATGCGAATCGAAGGTATACATTATAATCGTCAGCCATTAAAATATCACAATTATATATATTCTGCAACTCCTCGACAAATGCCTACAGAGATTCATAAAAATATAAATCGGTGGCAGGGGGAATATATGTTGCTACAAGAATAAAAGAGCAGGAATTTGTATCAATACGCAAACAAATGTTCTCAATATGATTAATGATATCAATATAGAATGCTGTAATGGAACTCTTAACTGCAACCAAAACACCTCCACCTCTAACATTTGGTCTATTCTGCCTATAAATAATATACCTATCATCAAGCAATTCAGAGTTGTATATACTACTTTTTAACCAGGGTTCTGTAACAATAATAACATCAAAACTTGAAGAAAGTACACTCAAATAAAAATTTTCCAGCTTTGGGTTCAGACCTCTAACATTCTGATAATAGAATGATAATGCCTTACATTTACTCATTCCTAGCTGGTAGTAACGCACGAACATGATCTACCGTTCTTAGATTATACACTTGGGTATTATTTGAGGTATTTCTTAACTTTATAGCCCCTGACCATTCAATCCACAAAAACGCAGTTTTTTTCCCTTTGAACCTTCCTAGCTTCAATGAACACTTTTCTGCAATAATGAGTTATGGTTGACATATATAATATAATCTGAATTATAGCCTATGTCAGCACAACAGAGATTTCGTTTAACTTTTCGTCTCTGTAGAAAAGTGTCCTTATCTGTACGCCTAACAAACCTTACAATGATTCCGAAAGCACTCCCTGACACAGGCGATTTTAATCGATGAAAACAATTATATCTCTGTTGATCCTAAGATCGAGCTCAGAACCAATATTACTACCAACCTGGAAAATATCTTCATTAGGTTTTTGAGGGACTCCGTGAATTTCAAGTGTGGTTCCTCGGCCATATTGATCCAGATCATAGAGCAGAGTTTCCAGTGTTTTAACACGTTTCTGTAATAAAGCATTTTCAAATTTCAGATTGTCGATCTTATTCATACACTTATTAATAGACTCACTTAGTGTTTTCAGGAGTTTAGAATTGTCATTTAATTTTTCATGGGCTACATCTAAAGATTTCCCCAGTTCACTTTCAGTTTTCTTCATTTCATTTATTTCGTCTTTAATAGATAGCAACAGTAAACCTGGAGCAACGTTGGGCAATCATCAGTTGGGATCGATGGAGAATTAGCATGAGAACTAAGTCTTATTGTTTTCAAACATTGCTCACAGAGTCACGGTTGATCACCAGATCGCAAAACTTTCTGCTCTTCTTCTTTTAAATTAACAAACGGGCCATGATAAATGCCCTTGCAGGTACTACATTGAATCTTAAATTTTTCGTTCCGTCGTGTAACAATTTTCGAACACTTTCCACAAACACTCATTGTATCTCACTAGGTGATGAAAATATAAAACAATAAAAATAGCGTAAATGATAAGTGAAATGGTATTCGATTATGTGACAATGAATCGGTCGTGCTGAGAGAATAAATAGAACTTAGTAACTGGCAACAATCGATGGTTGGTAAACGTTTGTTTACATTTTGTTCAGTGCAAAAAAAATCACAATTTATCAGCAATCATGCCGAAATAAGAGTTACCAACTAATAAATAGGAGAGAATAAGTACTTACATATTACGGAGCACCACTGAACACTCACTTATCAATCCATGGTTGGCAACTATTTGCCAGATGAATGGTGATACTCTCAAAGACGTTGACTTCCAAATACAGCCTTCATCGGCTGGGAGTTAGAGGTATTTATGTTTTTTTTAAAAAAAAATCGAACCAGGGTGTCTCAGGAGGCGTTTAGCGGGTTATGTAAAAATACTAGAAAACAACTGATATTTTTTCTTTCGTTGTTCAGTTTGTTTAGATATATATTTTATATGACCCATGCGAATAATGGGTGTTTCAATTAGTTTATTACAAAAATAAATCTCTAAATGATTTACATTTTTTTGTAACATACGAAATGTTTTAAAAGTCCAGTGCATCCTCAGAACACAGTATTGACTTAGGAATATACGTTCAATTAGTCAGGTTATAATAGGAACCCCTTCGCTCATTGCAACCTTCCGGGTAGGTGATTATAAGGAGTCTCCTTTGTCCACTGCGACCTCGAGAGACACTTTATAGGATTTCTTTGTAGCTCACCGTATCCCTGGGAGAAAGGTAGTTGTAGGATATCTCTTTCGCTCAATACAGCTTCTAAAGAGAAGGTTTAGAAGGATATCTCCATAGCTCATTGCGGCCCCAGGAGAGAAGTATTGGTAGGTTAATTATCCGGTGTAGACTAATGCTCTTTTTCACTTGTGATCCTCTTTTATGAGTGTCCTCTAAAAGGGTGGTACGTGAGGAGAGGGTCGTCCGTCTTCGGTCCCCTTCCGAACCAACTTCGTGGCTTCCTGGTGTTCTTCTGCCATCGTCTGCTGGTGACAATGTTTGTACACAATATCACGTGGTTGTGAATGAAGCATATGTTTTATAGAGGTTGCCTATACGTGTGTGTAGGCTACCTTACAATATTAATCATTTTTGCATAAAGGATTCCGATGGGTATATTTCTTTCGTTGTTTGTAATCATCAGCTTCAGCAATTCTTTAGCTCTAATCGAATGAAAATATGTTACCATAAAACTGAATTGTTTCTTACATTGTTCTTAGGTTTATATCCGATACGGATAAGAGACTTAACACTGACCTAATGTTGTGTATAGATAGATTTTGTTGAATTAAATTCTTTGTATTTGTAAATAGTTTTAATCTATTTTCAAATGCTAGTTCTTAGAGAAAATAAAAGAAACATGTTTAACTGTAATGTAATGAAGAAAATAAATATTTTAAATACGGAAACATTTGACAGTTTCAATAAGTAGCGTAACTGATCACCATCATAGTCAGCATTTGAAACAATATGCAGAAAATATGATTTTTATACTAAAATGTTGTTCGCGAAAATGTCACCATTATTGCTAGACTGTCAAATGTTTTACTGTAATTTTATTTGTACTAATAATAAACACATGTTATTTATTACAGACAAACATTAATGTGAACCATCGTGATCTGAATGGAATTACAGCATTACACATTGCGTGCGCAATTCAAAGTCCTAAACTTTGCGAGATACTACTCAAGGCGAAGGTAAATTCAACAAGTCTTCCACTTTCTTCTACAATGTACAGAAGGTAGTTTCACCCATATTGTAGTGAATTGCAGGTGCCGCCAGAGGTGGTGAATATCGTATACGTTATTCGTAAACGTGCCGTGACCAAGTACCATATCGTATACGTTACACGTAAAGCAGACAACTATCTACGAGCTAGGAAATAGTAAGGGTTTCAGCGATCATCATGTCTCCAAAAATTCATGTGTGCGAGCATCATGCCGTTTTGGGAGGGCCACATAGTAGCACTTTCAGACTTGAACTATAGGTATAGCTTAATGTACAGAAGAGTGTAAATTCAAAGGTTTCTCAGTGCTTGATAACGGGATGCATATAACCATCCATCGTAGTGTGTATCCACCCTCCAAGACACTATCAACAATCACAAGCTGCACAAGAAGCTACCATCTCCACTACGCACTCGAGACGTCATTGCTAAAGTAAGGTAACTTATAACAAAGAGAATATCCCACCACAAAGTCGTGAAAGAGCATCAGATCTCCGACTGTTACCAACAACCGCGAATCCGATAGAAGTTAGATCTGAAAATTAGGCTTAAACGCCAGATCCATGCTCTAACACCATTCCACAACAGAGAGTGACATGAATATCTGAATGAGCCTAACAAGCTGGTGATAAATGGCGTTATGTCATTCCACTACATGAAGTACAAGTTTATTTGACCGAAGCAGATACGTGCAATTTACTATAGTCCTATAAATGGAAAAGAGCACGTACAATGGATTCGCACGTACTGGAAAAGTTTCGAGTAAAAGATTTGTGAAAATAATTGGTTTCTGTACTAAAGGGAAGCTTCTTGTACATACGCGTATAGTAATATCTAGTGTAAAGGTAAAAGCTGATTATTATATACAATGCGTCTTATATTAGATATACATCCAACGTGTCCTTCCTTTGTATGACTATTTGACATCCAAAATCCACGTTCTATAAAGAAAGGATCAGTAGTCACATTGCCAAAATAAAATGGCCTACATGGTTCATATGGAGCAAGAGACACATCATTAAGGCTTTCCATTTAGACACATCCCTGTGATATAGACAGACGCATCACCCATGGAATTTAGTGCACTTGGGCTATTGCAACGAAACATCACAAAACTCGAGCAGCAATACTTGAGACATTCTGGAAAGTATAAAAAGAGTTGGGTTCAACTGGATCAGGCAGTGCTGAATAGAAGCCTTCAATCGAAGCTCAGATTTCATGCAATTGTTCTTCGCCGAGCCCATTACATTGAACACATTGTGGATGGAAATGTGGTTTTACAGCCCAGGGTAGACGGGTGGAATCCTCTATTATCATATAAGGATGGAACGATCTTCTGTAAAATGAGTAGCGATGTATAGATTATGGCCCTACAGACTACAAAAAGCTATTATATTTGTGAAAATAAATCGAAAATGTTTTAAATGGTAGACTCTCCGAGGTTTCCTTCAGATGCTAAGGTCAAGCAAAATTTCATGATCTGACATCGTCGAAGATAATTTTAGAGCCATAGCTTTAATCTACAGATCCATCAGGTGGAAACGCCAGTTCTTTCCAGATGGAAGTTAAAGCTGGTAGATGTTGACATTAATACAAATTGATTGCACGGATACATAAGGATAACAAAGAAAGTTCTGTCGCTTTATGTGGAGGTCTGTGTTCAATTGGCTCTCACATCATGAGTTGAATGCGAATGAAGATAAGGCAAAGGTCAGTTGTTGGTGTGGGTATATCCAACATACTGCCTGGTTGTGGCAGTTCAGTTACGCCGCAAAATTGCGTAAGGACAGAGTGAACATGGGACCTCCACAGAGCATCATAAGGACGTGTATGCTCTACGAGCTCAAATTGGGGTCAAACGCCCCTGCAGCGGGGCTGAAGATATGCCAGGCCATTGGTGAGGGTGTCGTGACTACGCGAACAGTGCAGTGGTGGTTTAACAAGTTTAAGGACGGTGACGAAATACTCGAAGACGCACCACGTGCCGGAAGATCAACACGTGTACAAAATGAAGATCATCAGGCAACAATTGAGGCGAACAGTGGCCAGACATGTGAGAAACTGCAACTACAATTCAGTGGAGAAACCATTCGGCAGCATCTCCATCAACTTGGGAAGCACTACAAGTTCAGCCGATGGGCCTTACATGATTTGAGTGCGGTCCAGAAGGCAACGAGAGCAGTGACCTGTGTTTCTTTGGTGTCTCGTCTGAGGAAGGAGCCATTTCGGGACAGGGTGTTGACATGTGATGAAAAGCGGGTCCTGTATAAAGCTGCCCGGCGCCGTCATCAATGATTAGCATCCCATGAACCGGTTCCGAAATATCCGAAACGAGCAATGCACCAGAAGAAAGTCCTCCTGCCTGTTGGTGGACTGCTCGCGGCATCGTGTATCGGGAACTTCTATCAGCTGGTCAAAGAAGAAATGCAACTCTGTACTGTCAGTAGTCAAGCCGTGTTCAAGAAAAACTCAAAGCTCTGGAGCCAGCACTTCTGAATGGCATAGAAGTCCTCCTGTTACAAACAAAAACATATACACTAATTCTTTAAATGTGGCATTTCTTCTAAAATGTTAATCAGTACAAACATGCAGATTTGGATTTCTGCTCAAAACGCAAATCAGTACAAACGTGCTTATGGAATGATGTAGTGTTTGAAGAACGTGGAATTTTTCATGAGCAATCAAAATTGGGTTTTTAAAAAAAGCAGAATGATGTCATTGTGAAGAGATCAAGCCACTAACCGAAGTCAGTTTATAATGTAGAAATTAATTGCAGTGCCACTCAAACTAGCTTTTTGTGAGATATTTTTCAATTTCTCATTATGAGTATATCCAACACGTACTTTTTAAATGATTCTGGGGTTTATCTATGAAACTACTCCTACATGTGGGTGTATGTGTGTTTAAGAGAGTGGGAGAGATGAGGTAAAATGATTAGCTCTCAACTATTCTAGTGAAAACAAATTACAGTTATATTCTAGTGTGGTCTGACAGATCCCAATTCAATGGCTTAGTGTCAAAGGAGCGTATCTACAAAAACTGTTTTTTCAAATACGAACATTTCTGATATTATCAGAACTCCAATGTTTCTCTCTGTGAAATTATTATAAATCAAACTTCGTTGTAAGACACGGTAGATCAAATAAAAAGCATTTTGGATTATCAAAACCTAAAATCAAATACGAGAAATCAATTTCTTTTCGCGATTCTGAAAAACTAACTTTTTGTATATACTTTCCTATAACACTAAGCCGTTGAATTGTTCCTTTCGCGAATATTCATTTTTTTTTTATTATTCCATGGCTATGTCAGTGTTGTTTTTTTTTGTGCTTCTTTATTACGAAGTTTCCAACATATATGAACTCGTTGAACGGTTAAATCTCCTGAGAAGTGACGAATGATACCTTGAGAGATTGGATCAACTTTTCCACGAAGACAACGAATGTATTTTTTTTTTTACATTCTTGCTATTTTCATCTTGAGATATAATGCAATGTAAGACTATACTCCCTATACGATATATTACACAAAGATATGGTATCTCCACGTATGCTAAAATAGGCGCACCAACATTATAAAGTATTTTGCAGTTTATGGACTAAAGCTGTAGCAATCAACCTTCTTAAACAACTCTTAAAATTTGCAGCTCTGCTTCATGTTACACACAAAGTTTTTCATTACTATCTAGTCATCTTGCATACGTAATAACGTTACATAGTGACATTCGAGAATTAAAAAGTATACACCGAGTTGACAACACTGCATTATTCACACGTCCACCAACGCCTATAACTTGAAATATATTTTATCTTTGGAGGGGTTATCCAATTTTTCTTTAAAATTCGTTATATCATATTATCGTTGGGAAGCATTCTTTGTAAATAATGGTGTCCCTCTAAAATCGGAATGCGTTAGTCTTACCACCTGGGGCAAGACGAAATACGAACTGAGATGTATACTCACTCAAGTAATGCGTGGAAAGGCGGCTAGATCTGGAAGAAATACTTGCTTGAAAGATATGAGGAAAAGCAAGAAAGGTGTCCCCTGAGATCGGATTTAACCCATACCTTAAACTTAGATCTTAATATAGATCTGTGGCATTGTATTTATTTCCCACATCAGTACAACTATTGTTGATAGTGCTTCAGTTACCAACTTCAGCTTTAACTTTAGTATTTGTTTGTATGAGATTTAATTCAATGAATGTTAATGTGTCTTTTCTCTTTCCCGTAGGCTGATCCCAACTTGCGAAACTACGGCACGAAGTTTGTTCAGAACGAATCTTCAGAGTGGAATCAACTCTTGGAAGGAGAATCAGCTCTCGAACTGGCACAAAGAAATCCGAAAGTAGGTTTAGGTTTTCATTCAATTACTTGAAGCCATTTTTACTTAGTGATATTAGCTCTCACTGTTTGCTCGTTTATGCACACATCCTGACTTAATAGGAAACCAGTCAAAATACAAGTAAAGTACGCATAATCGTAAAACAAAGTAATTTATTTGATTTGATATTTTTGTGCAAGTCTGGCCTTTAATTGCTATTTAAACGGTATTTGTTATGTACACTAAATTCAGGTAGAAATTTAGAACCCCAAGCCTGTACAGCTAGCAGCAAAAGTATCTCACCCACTGACTGCCATAACTCCGTTATGTCAGGTTCTGCACTTTGGCTGTTATTACAAACGCCTGGACAGATGCAACCCAATTTACCCCTAACACTTCAACTATCAGACGACAGTTGGTAAGCCTGTAAAGCATTGAAATAGGTTTCTGCTCTGGATTTGATTCATGAAGAAATTTCTTCATTTTGATATTAATCTCTATTGTTTGGAAGTAAATCGTTCACAAGAGAACAAATCTAGCGTTGGTGGTTATTTGCATACAAATCATTTTTGTGGATTTACACATTTACTGGTCTAGTTTTCGAGAGTAACAGTATCCTGACAACACGAGTTTTATTCCATTACTCCTATCTCGTTTTCCCCTTTCTTTCACAATCAGTTCGCTCCATTCTGGACATAATCGTCATACCTTGCCAGTGCAAAACGCCTTTTAGACTTTTCAATTCATGTGGTCAACACCATTCCGCATTTTTCCTCCCTTGATTTTCAAAGGTTTCCATTTTAAAGAGGCATGGTGAACACCAGATTAGCAATAAAACGCAGATATAAGAACAAAAACTTTCAACTCACACCTGGAATTGAGCCCAGGTCTTCAAGTTGGTAAAGAGACGCCTTACTGACTACGCTATGTCATTTTCCTTGAAGATGTAAAGCGTGTGCTTTCTTAGAAGATAAAAATTACTTCTGTTGGAGGGAATGGCAATTAGTGAACAGTAAAGCTATGCTCAGGGCCAGTAGCGTACGCAGGAATTTATTTCGGGAGGGGTCCAAACTCAATATCAGGGTATTTTATATTAAAATTCCTAAACTTGTCCCCAAAAATTAGGCTAAATTTACACAAAAGTTGGAATTTCGGGGGAGGTCCGGACCCCCAGGACCCACCCCTGCGTACGTCCCTGTGTGTGTGTGTGTATTTCCTTAAAATTAATATTTTATATTTCCACTTGTGGTATTCACTTCAAATTTGGTATACGCATGTATCTTAACGAGGGACATAAAAGGGAAGAAATATATTTTGCAATCATTTCCGGTTTGAAGCAGACACTGTTGTCGCGAGACAAAATGTATTTTTGTTTTGTATGGACAGTATATCGTGAAAATGATGCACAATGTTTCTTTTAGACTCTTTTTCGGGGACACTGCCTCCTCAGAACGCCCCTGGCGAGATCAAAATAATACGTTTATTATACAATAACAAATAGAATGTTATCAGCAGTGCCCCCGGGCTAATACTCTCCCCCCCCCCCGAACATTGCTTCCGAAAGAGACACCGGTGATGCTCCATTTCGAAAGCTACATATGTTTGATTTTAAATACTTCAGTACCGTCTCGAAACTTTACACGAACATACTGCCTCGTTTCGGTACCATCTCAAAAGTTGCCGTGTAAATATATCTTTTTCCTCTATGTATGTAATAATGAAAATATTTTGTTCCCGCAAAACGAACAGAAAGTACTTTGCTAATACGAGGAAATGGAGATAAGAAAAAACATAAAACCATTTAGTCAGGAATAGAACCCAGACCTGCTAATTAGAAAGCTCACACGTTACTTCTGAAACATGCTCATACGTTGATTTATGTTTGTTCTATTATGCTTAACATAGCTCATAACAAGGCAGATCAAGCCAATTCAACAACATGGCAACTTTGCATTCAAGATGGCGACTTCTCCAATGATTTGTTTCTCCATTGAAACTGCCCTTCATCCTTAAGAGTATAGCAAAACATGACTGTCCTATCGTCAGAAACACTTACAATTTTCATGCTTAAAAACTTTTGAACCGCCATCTTGAATCCAAGATGACGACTTTTCCAACATGTCCGATTTTTCCCCTTACTTAAGTTGTAATTTACACACTTGAACGCAATTCCGTGACTCCACCATATCTACAAGTTGTCTAGAATTAGACGCCCCCTTATTACATTCCTAGCACTTTCTTACACCAAAAATCACTATTTTTTTCAATTTTAAGGGCGGATTCGTAAACTACGCATCAGAATAAACATCACCTCGGAATTTCAACGTCCTAGACACAGCCATTATAAATTTCACATTTTTTCGATTTGCGCCGCCAAACCAAAACGAATTTTAATGCTTTTTTTTCTAGCATAAACTATGTTCCTATCTTCATTGTCCGACAAAGCATGACGTTTCTATGATGTGTGGAACCACTCTAAAAACCAGCATTTCGAAACGACGAAAAATCCGACACTTCATTTGCATGGAAAATGTCGCCTTTTTCATGATATCGGAATTTTCCCATTACTCACATCACATGACGAACAAGTATGCAAAATTTGGTGTTTGTATGTTTTGCAGAAGTATACAAACAATTAACTGTGATTCCGACTTTAGAGGTATATAATTCCACAGAAGCGGGCCCGCTACGTACCAGTACTATGTGGGCAGTAAGTAGGAAATCCAAAATCTAAGGAATTGAGTAGTGAGCCTACTGGGCAGGAAACCTGGGTTCGATTCCAAAAACTTTCTCTGTCACTTTTTCTTCCTTTTAAAGTTTATTGAAAATAAGCTTGATTGATTGAAAATAAGCTTGACTCTATTATACGCGGCATTTCATTGCAACCGGACCCGCAACTAAAACTATTAAATCGAAAGGGGCACTTTTCCACGTATCTTATATATTATAACTATGTACGCTGCCGACGAGACAATTTTCAAGAGGTGCTCATTTGTGTGTGTGTGTGTGTGTGTGTGTGTGTGTGTGTGTGTGTGTGTGAGCGTATGTGTGCAGTAGCGTACGAAGGAATTTATTTCGGGAGGTGTCCAAACTCAATATTAGGGTATTTTATATTGAAATTCCTAAACTTGTCCCTAAAATTAGGCTAAATTTACACAAAAGTTGGAATTTCGGGGGAGGTCCGGACCCCCAGGACCCACCCCTGCGTACGTCCCTGCTCAGAGCAGTAACTTGTGGGGGCAGGAGAGCAACTGCCCCTCCATGGAAGTTCCCCGCCGTTCGAGGGGGCCCACTTTAAGACAAAATTTTCTTACTCCATACACGATACGAACATGAAATAATAAATGAAATATCAAACAGGTTCACTACATTATATAAACAAAACAGCACACAAAAGGTAAATAAAACAAAAATGAGTCGTGGAACCATTTCAGTAAAAGATGTCTAATATTAGGGGCCCTAGATATAATATTTATTCGTATGGCTTTGAGATTTGTCAATATTGTCCCTATAATTAATTTATCATGTATGGAACGGGCCCAATGGCGTGCGTGAGAGCCTATAGGCTCCGGGGGGCCACAAATAGTAAGAGAAAGATGGAAAGAAGGGCCCATTTTCGAATTTGTGGGAAGGCCCAAAACAATTTTTTCTAGAGGACCCAAATATTAATGTTTGCCCCCCCCCCCCCCCGAGCCTCAGTAAAATCTAACTTACGGCGCTGGCGAAGTTAGTTTATTAAAAATTTTAATATAAAATTGTTTAAGCAGCTGTCCATCCTTAATTTTAACTCCAGACCCTTCGGCAAAAATCTTGAATAGGAAGTTTATGCAGTTCAACGCACTACATGAGGTTGAAAACGAAAATTGTTTTGTAACTTTTCTTAGTTCATCCACTGTTCGTTTGAACTTTGAAGAGATTTTTCTGTGCATCATACGTAGGTTCTTCAGTTTCTCCTTTATTGTTATTCTTACAGTCGTTTACTCTGTATTTTCGTATGTTGCCCCTCGCAGAAGTAACGTGTCTATCTACCAGTAGATTGCCATATGTCAAGTTCATTTCATTCAGTCAAAAATTTTCTTGTAGACCTTATACCTGGAAAACTATATACAGTGTAACCAAACCCAAACTATCGCTTAACTCAGTATGATGTACTTATTCCGTAGATAACGCAAAAACTTGATTTACGAGGCGTTCAAAAATTTTGTGACCCTTGATCCAAGATCAAATATACTTCATTCACTCAAAAATTTTCTTGTACGCCTTATGTCTGGAGAACTACATATAGTGTATCCAAACCAAAACTATCACTTAACTCACTATGATGTGCTTATTCCCTTAAAAAAAAAATACGAAAACTCGATTTCGGGACAGTTCAAAAATGTTGTGGCCCCTGATCCAAAAACTAATTATCGGCCAAGATCGCGATCTTTGATGCATTTTTTGGATCATTCCTTAAATTCTTGGCCAGGATCACAATCTTTTGATCCATTATTTTTGATTATTCCAAAAATTCTTGCTTTTGGAATATTCATCGCATATTGATAAGAATTTTTTCGTCCTTAGTTTTCAAGATATCAGATTGATTTATGACAAGCATTGCACACACCATTTAGTATTTTTCAAGTAATGTTGAGATCTGTATGTTAACACAGGACCAATCCAGAGGAGCCTAAATTTGAAAAAAAAAAAAAAAAAAGATTTTTCAGGTATATATTACTGACATGCAAATGGTAGAAAGGTTGCTTTATTCTGAGAAGAATGAGGTACTAACCATGACTCTAGGATGAATAGTGATGACGTATAGCTGCTTGACTGAAATTTAAAATTTACCTTAACCCTTTATTTGGCACGGTTGCTCTCAAGCAACACCGCATTCTATTGTTTTATCCGCACGAATTATAATTTCAGTGATCATTTAATTGGCATTTATTGCTTTCATACAATATCCATATACATGATTTACGGGTCATTTCTTTAGATACTTGTAATCTTCGTCAACAGGGGACAGTCAAATTTTGTATTGTAGAAGCTTTATCTCCTACGTTCCGCGAGAGTTCTTTTTCTTTTATTTTTTTTATTTGTGGTTTCTTGCTCTGTAGGAAAATATTTCAACAAAACTGCTGCTAATTACTGAGAGTATTCTTACGATATCTTACCACAATAGGGCAATGCTGCTCAATAGCTACATATAAGACCTATTTCATGGTAATTTTGCTTTGATATAAACACTAGGGTGGGCCGAAAAAACTCATTTTTTTATTTCGAAGTTGTAATAGCGCGGAAAAGTTGCGAATTATATAGACAAAGAAAAATAAAAAAAATATCAAAATCGGTTGACATCTGCCGGTCGCGCATAGACCCTAAAGTTTGACCAAATATGAAAAAAAAAATCATTTTTGCGATTATTTTTTTAAATTTTTGAATTAAATTTTTTCGTAATTTAATAGTTTTTAACGTCTTCAAATAGAGCCTAAAAACATTGCATTTTAATTTGGTTTAGATCAGTTGATATCTTCCGGTCGCGCATAGGGCCTAAAATTTGTCAAAATATTGAAAATGTTACATTTATACGAGTTTTTAAAAAAAATATCTTTAATAAACTGTTTTCAAACATAATACTTAAAGTATTTTTATTTTTGAACATAAGAACATTGTTTTATTAAGACGCGAATAAATTAACAACTTCCCATTGCGCAATGATCCCAATGCTATAGAAAAACAGTACCTAAAAAAGATAGTCCTGTGACATGATGGGTGATAACAGTAACAACGTGCATGGTACTTTTTGACTTGCTCTATATTTAAAAAGCTTAAATATTTATTTAAGTTGCAATGAGGTTTTTAACAATAAACTTACTTTTATATAAAAAAAGGAAGAAACAGAGTTTTGACTAAATAGTCCATGTTAGTTGAACCTGTCCAGCGTCCATTAGTACTCTTCTCTATTTTGTAGCCGAAGGTACTTTGAAGACTGATTTGCTGGTGAATTGTGCATAGGTGATCTGGACAGCAGAGTGGTTCTTATAAATGCATCTCGTGATTCAGCTTCACAAACTTTTCCTGAGGCTTCCGTGACGAGTTTTACACAGCGTTCAGCAGCTTGCGTGTGAACTGGGAATTGCTTGAAAGTAATATTCCAACCAGGGATTGAATCACTGCCGATGTGCAATTTGATCTCGTCGTCACTGATTTCTGCCAACAATGGTGGAGAAAATAATTCACAGTCCATCCAGTTGATAATTTCTGAGTATTCTTGCGCATTAAAGTTGATTTTTGGTGGCATGAATGTTCTCCTTCTTGCATCTCTCTGCCTTGCCTTCAGAATTCTTCGCAGTCCGAGCTCTCTTATGTGTTTCCTGTCATCTTGAGTCATGGCTAACAGTAAGTGTTCTGGGTGGGCGAAAAAAACATTCCGTTCGATCACAGGGTTGACAACATCAAGCAAAGGTTTTGGCAAATACCTGGTAGACTGTACTGCTTGGTAAACAAGTTTCGGGCCGTCTGTAAAGTGTTTACTTGTTTTGATAGTAAACCACATTGGCATGTATGATTTTAATATAAACAAAACTAGTTCTTGAAGTTCAGGTGAGGGGCTTTCTTCACTAATGTACAATCTGAAAGTTCTGTTTGCTTTTGTCAACACCTCGAATGTGATAAGTGCCCAGGATCTCGTACAGCCAAATCTTCATTACAGATTCCTGATTTTATTGCCTTTGATATATGAAGTAGGTATTGCTGATCTTTGCTAAGCACGTTTCTGTCTATCTCTGGGATCTGACAATCAATACTCTGGAAGTTAACCACCGGAAGTTTTTGGCAGCCTACGAACTTTTCACCGTTTGGCCCTTTAGAACAACTAGGCCCATCCAGGTGCTCAAACATGTGGCGGAATGGTAACTCATTAAAATGAAGTAGGCAAATTGCCCATTGTACAGGTTTTCTCAAATGAAGTTCAACTCGGCGAACCAGATCAGTTTTCCAACCTGTATTCACAGCAGTACCATCACATCCGATGAAAATTAGATTTTCAAGAGAAATACCACGCTCAGACAGGTAAGAAATTACAGACTTGACAATATTTTCAGAGCTTCCAGAATTTGGAGTAACATGGCCAACGTACAGTGAGCCGTGTTCTTGAACCAGCGTGTAATGCTCTTCCTTAATAATTCTACGAAACCTTTTTGAATGAGCTTAATAAATATTTAAGCTTTTTAAATATAGAGCAAGTCAAAAAGTACCATGCACGTTGTTACTGTTATCACCCATCATGTCACAGGACTATTTTTTTAGGTACTGTTTTTCTATAGCATTGGGATCATTGCCCAATGGGAAGTTGTTAATTTATTCGCATCTTAATAAATCACAATGTTCTTATGTTCAAAAATAAAAATACTGTAAGTATTATGTTTAAAAACAGTATATTAAAGATATTTTTTAAAAACTCGTAAAAATGTAACATTTTCAATATTTTGACAAATTTTAGGCCCTATGCGCGACCGGAAGATATCAACTGATCTAAACCAAATTAAAATGCAATGTTTTTAGGCTCTATTTGAAGACGTTAAAAACTATTACATTACGAATAAATTTAATTCAAAAATTTTAAAAAATAATCGCAAAAATGATTTTTTTTTCATATTTGGTCAAACTTTAGGGTCTATGCGCGACCGGAAGATGTCAACCGATTTTGATATTTTTTTTATTTTTCTTTGTCTATATAATTCGCAACTTTTCCGCGCTATTACAACTTCGAAATAAAAAAAATGAGTTTTTTCGGCCCACCCTAATAAACACCCTGTAACCAAAGTACAAAAAGACTTTAAAAAATTACGAAATTATGATCAGGAAGACAAGGTTCAAATATAAAAGCAGACTAAATATTTAAATGGTCATGCTATCAATATTTGCCAATTAAAGGGTTAAACATCCCAGAATTTCAGAAGGGTTAAAAACAAGTAGTTATGACTGTAATATATACGGTGATGTCCAAACAAAGAGCATTAACTGAGTTAATATTTTTTTTTCTCTTTGTAGTTGTATGAAGTTTTCCAGAAGTTTATTTCTGGACAGGAAAATGTAGAACCTGAAGTCATAGAAGTGGAGGAGGAGCCGAGCAGCCCTCAACCACAAACAGGTACGAATCACAAAATAAACACTCTTCATTTTAAATTGAAAATGATACATAGATGGATAGAATGGGTGACTGGAAATACTTCAATGTACTTACCAAAGATACCTGTTGATTGGGATTTTCGGGCTCGAATCTATCGAAGCCTTCAAATTGTGATTTTGTAGCATCCTCAGTTTGTAACAGAATAATAAGGGTGGTAATTGTAAGGTTTTGTTTAATATGTACACTCCGCATCAAAAAAATGCAACAACTAACGCCGTGCAGCTAGATCACTCCATATAAACCTTCTTATCCCATAATCGTGTCTGGTAAAGAGATCGCCTCTCTCTGCTTCTTTGTGTACATTTGAAATGCGTAATAATCTGATGTAGTGCCTCTCTAACAATCTAACTCAATGTTGAGTTGGCAACACTGTTGATCTGGTTTTACTGCAATGCACGCCAAACTAGTTGCCTTGTTCATCTTTGTATTGTGCAAGAATTCAGCCTTTTTGATTTAGTAGTTTAAAAGATGCAAGAACCATTCTTGATAAATGATGCAGATGTAGGGGAGACCGGGGACAATTGTAACGCGGGTCAATTGTAACATTGGCCATTAATTGTAGAAGTGAGTTTTGAAATACCGTTTGTACATGTCATTGGAGTCACTCATGCAAGGTGTATGTGGGGAGTAAAAAAGAGCTTCGTTAGTAAAGTTTGGGAGACTGGACAAGGAGAAACGTGATTTTGACAGAGTTAAGTAAATTTTTAACTGATTTATTTTTATTTTCTCTTGATAGATATGCGTTTACTGTAAACAAATACCCTGTGCGTGTGTAATCTATGTTTTCTGCTTAACAACGTGGATACTGTGTTTCATGCTTTGACTCAATGTAATTATGAGAAATCATAGTATTTATCACTGACCTTTGAACGGGTACAAATGTAACATGGCGATTGGGGACGATTGTAACACGTTACAATCTTCCCAGACAAAGGTGTACTGAAGCATTATGAAAATAAACTAAATATGATCGACGATAATACAGTTGATGTAATTAATGAAACAATGTACACCTTGTCTCAAAAAGGTTGAGCGCATTCTTTATTGCTGTTTCGAGGCAAAAATTTTCTAAGTCCAACTTCGGGTATCTTCGGGAAAAAGTAAACCAGGTTCGAACCTCGAAGCCAACCTTTGCAATCGGGAAAAATCTTGCAGATGTGTTTTTCTTCTTTTAAATATAATAAGACTTGTTACCAATTATATATAAAAAAGCAACATTGATTGAAATACTTAATGATACAATATTTCGAAACTGTATTAATGCCAGCACATGCTTGTTTGTCATTTTGCTCTCCATACTTAATGGAATATTTAGATACGTAAACGAACCTTTCCATATGTAAAAGAATGGTGAAAGTTAAGACAGAACATAATTCTCTCCTGAGTACTAAAATAAAAGTCAAAGTAGAACAAAAACAGCGTTTGCAGTGGATATGAATGTAATTATTATCTTAAATACCGCTATATATCGCTAGAAGTATTATTCGAGTAGCGCTTGTGTTAGCTCAGACGTTCGTGAGACTTCGTGCTATTCACATCGTCTCTCGCTCGCTGACTGTTAGTGTTGTAACACACGACGAGTCGATTTAAGTTTGTGTACTGTGCGATTATCTTAGTGGGATATTGAATTTATTAGTGTCTTCTAGCTCTTCATATATTTACTTCTTCGAGTGATTTTGTGGTCGTTCTACGACGAAATTTCGACATGAGTTGTTTACGTGAAAATACCTTACGTATAAATTTTGGTCAAGTAAGTCAAAAGCCTTCTACAATTTTTGTCCATGAATGGATCCGAAACACGTTTCAATTAACCATAGATCAAATACACAGCATTGAACTGGACTATATCAAGAAACAACTGTATATTAAGTTAGTCAACAAGGTTCTGTGTGAACGAATTCTATCTTCTACTCATGGTGAAGTCAAATTCACCGATAGTGACAAGGAACATTTACTTCCTATTGATCTCGCTGACAACAGTATTACCGTCGTTAAGGTGTCTTTGTGCCCCATGGAACTTAGTAATCAACAGTTAACACGAGTGTTTTCTCAGTATGGTGAAATACAGTCAATCCTAGACGAACAGTATTCTGCGGATCATGTCTATGTCACCCGTACTGGACGTAAATTAATTAAAATGAAGGTTAAACAAAATATTCCTTCATTTATTACTGTGTGTGGTTTGCGCTTCTTTTGTAGTTATTCCGGTCAAATCCAAACTTGCGCGTTGTGCAATTCACAGGACCATTTTGTTCAAGAATGCCCCCGAAAAAAAGGTCCGCCCTTCAAAGTTCACCCGCCAGTTCGCAGTTCTCCACTGCCACCGCTTCGTACCCCTTATAATCTCCCACATGAAAAGGTGTCTCTGCATACTGATACCTATACGGAATTTCCTCTGCTCACTTCTGCTCACCCTGGTATTTCTTCAAGTCATGACGTTCCAGCACCTGAAACATCCCCCGATCCCGTCATTCGCCCCGACTTACGAATGGAAGAAGATCGTACTACTGACCCGGAAGTTATTGCCCCTCTGGAATCTACTGCAGTACCTCCGTCTACTCCTGAATGCAAAGCCCAAGAAATTCTCAAGGAAGGACAACTAGCTCAGGTAGGTGACCAACAGTCAGTAAAAGATTTACAAATGGATTCTAGTGCTCCCATGGACCACGATAATCAGTCTGTTGTGCCATTGGTAGCCGACTCGAATACCACCCGTGACCGGAATGTGCAATCACTCACCAGTGAATCCGATCTTAGTGCCCCTGTATATGAAAAACGTAAACTTTCCAAATTAAAGGCAACTGTTACTGGAGTTTCAAAAACTTCTAAAGGAGGTCGTTCTTCAGATGTTACACCTGTTTCAGGTGCACGAACACGGGCCACCTTGAAAAAGTTGAAAGCTGGTACCCCTGTTGGGGAAGATTTATAATTATCTTCTTTGTATTATTGTGGTATCTTTTTCAGCCCTTTATGCAGTGTTTACCACTTCGTTTCACTTTCTTTTTGTTTATGTATAGTTTTAGTTTTGCCTCCATTAACCTAAATGGATTTACTTCTCCTGTTAAACAAGAAGCGTTAAGATATTTTATTTACAAAGCAGATATTGATGTGTTGTTCGCTCAAGAAGTGGCCCTTCCAGAATATGGTTCTCTTTCCAATCATACATGCTATTCTCGTTTTACAGAGAATGGGCTAGGTACAGCAATTATCTATCGTAGTGATCTAGCTTTTAAGACAATTAATGAATACCCAAATGAACGAATCTCCCTTGGTATGCTTGAACGCATCAAATTATGTAATATTTATGTCCCCTCTGGTTCTCATAACAAGAGAGAGCGCCAAGATTTCTTCAACACTGACCTTGCTCAGGCTCTATTTAATGGTACTCACCCTTGTATATTAGGTGGAGATTTTAATTCCGTTTTACAACCCATTGACCAGACTCCGAACTTTAACTTTTCTCCAGAACTCCAGCGCATAGTAAATACGTATGATTTAGTGGATGTGTGGCGTCATTTTCGACCCGCTGAACCAGGTCACTCATTTCATACTTCACATTCATCTAGTCGCTTGGACCGTTTTTACATAAGCCGCTCACTTGTTGCACAAGTGCGCAATATTAAGCTCGAACCTGTTTGTTTCAGTGATCACTATGCTCTAATTATGAGAATAACCCTACCAGTATCCAAATTTTTGAGAAGTAGTCCCCTTTGGTATTTTAACACCTCTATACTTATGGACCCTGAGTATCAGCATTTAATTCGAGAGGAATGGCGGATTTTGTTTCCGTTAATATCACGCTATCAGGGCAAACTTATGTATTTTTGGGATAAGCGAATTAAACCTAGATTTCGATCCATAAGTAAACAATATTGTATTCAACGGACCCAGGCATACAATACTCAATACAACTATTACTCTAGTCTTCTCAAAGAATACATGGAAGAACAATTACGAGGCCGTCCGGTCAGGCCTCAAATTCAAGAAATCAAAGCGCATTTATTGTCGTTGCATAAACAACGCATGCGCGGTTTTTTTGTTAGAAGCAAACTTGTCCAGGCCGATGACACGGAACAAGCTAACATCGTACAAATTCACAAATAACGACTCAGAGGCAAACAAAAGTTAATTTCTTCTATTAAGGGCAAGGATGGCCAAATTTATGAAGGTTCGCAGGTACTTCCCCACTTTGTTCAGTATTATAAACAATTGTATACAAAACCTAATGTATACACGACTCCAAAAGTGCATTACCACCTGCAATTCTCCTTTTCCTGCAATAGCAGGCAACCCAAAAATCTCGGCGCTTCGGTTGGTTGCGAATTCGAAAGGCGTTGGACCAAACCTCAATTTTGTAATAAATATATCAGAGTGGCAAACTGCAAATAAGAGAATAAAACAAATTGTTAAGAATGACAATTTTATTATCGTGACGTAGTTGGATGACATCAAAAGTTACAAAATGTTCTTACTTAAGCAGTTCAAACAAGATGAATGGCAGGAAACAGATATCAGAGGGAACCATTTCTGTCCTTCGCCCCCAAAAAAGAATTTTATAAGAAAAAGAGTTATATAATGCAAAGGTTTAATATAAAAGCCCAAATCAAAATTTAAAATGTTGACACCCGAAAGGCAAGAACAACTGAAACGAAATGAGTGCAATTGTGCACAGATATTGCAGACGTAAAATGGAGGAATACAGGTTTCGTATTTTAATTTAAAAAACGGTTGGGTGGGGAATGGGCCCCTCCAAACATTTGATCACGAAACATCAAAAGTATTGGTAACAGTATGTCAGATGTGTGTAAAGAACATGAAGAATTGCAGCGAAAATTTACGTATGGACAATACGAAAAAATAAACGAATACGTTTTTTATTTTCTGCGGAAAAACGGTTTTAGGGGGGCAAAAGCCCCAACCCAAAATTTTGAAAGTTGACTCCCAAAAGGCAAAAAGAAATGGGCCGAAGTAAACGATATTGTGGACAGATATTGTAGACGTAAAATGACAAAAAAAAAAGGTTTCGTATTTTACTTGAAAGACCGCCTGGGTGAGGCTCGAACGCCTCCAAACTTTGATCACAAAATATCAAAAGTGCTAGTAACAGTATGTCAGATGTTTGTAAAGGACATGAAGTATTGCAACATAATTTTGTGTATGGATAATACGCAAAAATAGACGAAAACTTTTTTTTTATGTTCTGCGGAAAAACATTTTAGGGGGCAAAATCCCCAACACAAAATTTTGAAAATTGTCACGCGAAGGCAAAAACAAGTGAACCAAAGTGAATTAAGTTGTGCACAGATATTGTAGATGTAAAATGACAAAAAACGGGTTCCGTACTCCTGCAAAAAAGGATTGGGTAAGGCAAAGACCCCTCCAAACCTTTGATCACAAAATGTCGAAAGTGCTAGTAACAGTATGTCAGATGTGTGTAAAGCACATGAAGACTTGCAACGAAACTTTGTGTATGGACAATACGCAAAAAATAAACATATACTGTGTTTTACTTTCTAAAAAACCGGTTTTGGGGCCCCTATTCAAAATTTTGAGCTTTGACGCCCGAAAGGCAAGAAGAAATGAACCAAAGTGAAGAAGTTGTGCTCAGATATTATAGACATAAAATGAGGGAATACGGGTTTAGTATATTCCTAAAAAAAGGATTGTTTGGGGCACTGACCCCTCCAAACCTTTGATCACGAAATATCGAAAGTACTAATAACAGCATGGCAGGTGTGCGTATAAAGGACATGAAGAATTGCAGCATAACTTTGTGTATGGACAAAACGCCAAATATAAACGCATACAGTTATTTTATTTTCTGCGGGGAAACGGTTTTTAGGTTTTCAAAAAAACTCGCCAGAAAATTTTGAAAGTTGACGCTGAATGCTAAGAGGAAGTTAACCAAAGTGAATGTAATTTTGCACAGACATTGCAGACGTGAAATGATTATACGGGGTTCGTATTTTCCTCCAGAAAACGGTTGGGTGGAGCACCAAACCATCAAAACCTTTGATCACGAAAAATCAAAAGTGCCAGTAACAGTATTTCAGATGTGTGTTAAGAACATGAAGAATTCCAACACAACTTTGTGTATGGACAATACGTAAAAAATAAACATATACTGTTTATTATTTTCTGCGAAAAATCGGTTTTCGGGGGCAAAGTCCCCCACCAAAAATTTTGAAAGTTGACACCCGAAAGGCAAAAAGAATGAACCAAAGTGAATGAAGTTGTGCACAGATTTTGTAGACATAAAATGAGGGAATACGGGTTAAATATATTCCAGGAAAAAAGGGTTGTTTGGGGCACCGAACCTTTGATCACGAAATATCGAATGTGCTAGTAACAGTATGTCAGATGTATGTAAAGGACATGAAGAATTGCAACATAACTTTGTGTATGGACAATACGCTAAAACAAACGAATACTGTTGTTTTTATTTTCTGCGGAAAAACGGGTTTAGGGGGCTAAAGAGCCCACCCCAAAATTTTTAAAGTTGACTCCCGAAAGGTAAGAAGAAGTGAACCAAAGTGAATGAAATTTTGCACAGATATTGCAGATATAAACTGAGAGAATACGAGTTTCGTATCTTCCTCTAAGAAACGGTTAGGTGGGGCACGGATCTCTCGAAACCTTTGATCAAAAGTGCTAGTAACAGTATGTCAGATGTTTGTAAAGAACATGAAAAATTTGAACGAAACTTTTTGTATGAACAATAGGCAAAAAATAAACGAATACTCGTTTTTTTTATTTTCTGTGGATAAATGGTTTTAGGGGGCTAAAGCTCCCACTCAAAAATTTGAAAGTTGACGCAAGAAAGATAAGAAATGGACCGAAATAAATGAAATGTGCACAAATATTGCAGAGGTAAGATGAGGGAATATGTGTTTCGTATTCTTCCTGAAACAAAAAACTGGAGTTGACCGAGGCTTTGAGGGGCGAGAGGGGTGGACCAAAGCAAATGAAATTGTATGTAGTTATTGGGTATGTAAACTATGTCCCTTCGTGTTTCACATGTGTCGTCTCTCCATCCGATTTCTTTAAATTTTTCAGATCAACTACAAGCACAAACAGTAGGCTATATCGTTTTTATAGTATTTCAGGACGCACTTTTAATCCTTATAATGTTTTTGCGCATAAACAAAAATACGTGTCGATTAATTTCTAGTTTGCTCTTGATCTGCCAAAATTGAAGCAAAACGGATAGGGAAACTTGAGAAACACGAAAGGGCTTATTTCACATAGGGTGTATATAAAATCTGCACACAATTTCATTGCTTCGGTCCACTCCTTCCTGTGCTATTACGGAAATATTTACTTTTTTTCGGATGGAGCCTAGGCCCCAACACTGTTTTTCCGCAAAAATTAAAACACGCTTCATTTATTGTTTTGGAATATACGAAGTTTCGTTGCAATTCGAAATATTCTTTAGGAACGTCCGACATATGCTTATTTGCAATTTTGATATTTAGTAATCAACGGTTTATAAGGTCCGTGCCTCTCTCAACCGTTATTTTCCAGGATAATACGAAACCCAATTATCTCATCTTACGTCTACAATATCTGTGCACAATGTAACTCAATTCGGTGCAGTTCTTCTTGCCTTTTGTGTCTCAAATTTAAAAAATTTGGGTGTGGCTTTTGCCCCCCTGAAAACCATTTTTCCGCAGAATAAGAAACCGTATTCGTTTTTTTTTTTTTTTTTTTTGCGTGTTGTCCCTACACAATGTGTTGTTCCAATTCTTCATGTCCTCCAAGCACTTGTGACATACTGTTATTAGCAATTTTAACATTTTACGATCAAAGTTTTGGAGGGGTCTGTGTCCCACCTAAACGGTTTTCTTTTTTTAAAGAAAATAAAGAACCCGTATTCCCTCATTTTATATCTACAATATCTGTGCATAGTTTCATTGACTTCGGTTAACTTCCTCTGGTCTTTTGGGCTTCAATTTAAAAAACATTGGGTGGGGCTTTTGCCCCTAAAACCGTTTTTCCGCACAATATAAAAAAACCGTATTCCTTTATTTTTTGCGCATTGTTCTTACACAAAATTTCGTTGCAATTCTTCATGTCCTTTACACACATCTGACATACTGTTACTAGCGCTTTCAATATTTCGTGATGAAAGTTTTGGAGGGTCCCGTGCCCCACCTAACCGTTTTTTTAAGGAAAATACGAAGCACGTATTCCCTAATTTTGTCTGCAATATGTGTGTAAAATTTCGTTTACTTCTGCTCAATTTCTTTGCCTTGCGGGCGTCAACTTTCAAAATTTTGCGTGGGGGCTTTTGCCTTGTAAAACTGTTTTTCCGCAGAAAATAGGAGACACGTATTCGTTTATTTCATGTGTAATATCTATCTGCCAAATTTTATTAAAATCGAAGTGTTACACATCGGAAGTGTTGCTTTTTAATTTTCTAATATTTCTTTAAAATTTTGGAGGAGCGGTGGCTCAGTGGTAGAGCGTTCACCTCCGGTGCTTGGGGTTCCATGTTCGATCCCAGCTCGCGCTGTGTGAACTTTGTGGTGGACAAACACCGTGCTCGTGTGTTTTCTTGGGGTTCTCCCGTTTCGTCCCACATTTTTCATTCCACCATTTCACTCATCTCTCATCATCACCGACTTCTTTAGCCTAACCGCCATAAACGTGGGATATAAAACAAAGATTACATCTGATTTTTTTTCTTTAAAATTTTGTGAACAAATAGTGGGAATTAAAGGTTATATAAGCGAAAAATTGAGATCTATTGCAAGTTTTGGCTCCTTTCAACATTGAAGGAAATGACGGCACAGGTATTTAGATTGAAGGTAGACATGAAATTTGAAAGTGATATTTCACTATATTTCTGTCATCATTTTAATGCACACTGTAAAGTTCTTAAATGCTAATTAAGTCAGAATTTTGCATCCAAATTAAGTTGCAACAGATTAATTGTTAGAAAACCAGAATTGGCAATGCGAATTTATGGTTAGTCGATACTTTAGATAACATGGAAAAAAGTTGAAGAGTGTAACCTAAGTGTGTGGCCAAGTAGGTTGCGAGGCGATATAATAAATTGCATGTCTTCTACTCGCCAGAGTCCACCTCAACCGTTTCATTTTGTTTGAAAATAAAACACTTTTATCATGAGTTACATTAGCCAGTGGTGCCCCCCCCCCTTAGGTCCATGACGCACCCCCCGCAATTGTCTATCCATAGGTATTCTTCCATGAAAAAAATATTTTCGATTAATTTTTACCCCCCCGTCAAACATATTTATATAGATTTTTAACCCCCCAAATATTTCAATGACGCAGTTTGCGTCATAGCCCCCCTTGTGGGCACCCCTGCATTAGCATACACCACATGAGTGACAATTTTTATTATGATAGAATATACTATGAATTTTAATAGAAAAGTGCAGACACTCGATAATTATTACGTAGTAGGATTTCAATAGATTCAGTGCTTGATCGTACCGTGTGTGAACTTATGAAATAATTATCGCCCTTCACTTGACGCACTGGTATACACTGGATAAAATGGGTTTCAATCCTACTTTATTTACACTGGATAAAGTTGGCAACTATGGTTTAGTCCCTACCTTGATCATATCCTGGTTCGGCGGCTAGGTTTCCGAGACGAGACGAGACGTCTCTTGAAATGCCTCGTCTCGTCCCATGTCTCAAAAGTTTGAACACAGTTTTTGAAAGTGTTCAAACATTTATTAACTCGGAATAAATTATTGCCTTCGAAAGTATACCAGCGTTTATTATTTCAAATGAGGATTATCCTAAAAACAAGGAATACCTAAAGTTTTTTTTTTTTTAATGATTCTTACAAACAGGTTTCATTTCCATTTTCCAATCGATTCAAGTTTAAATATTTTGTGATAGTGTTCCAGATTCAAGTAAAATGTTAGACCATGCATCGAGATCAGTGTTTCAGAAGATTTCATTCCGAGGGCTGGTGGTTATATGTATGTATAAAAATCCTTTATAGAAATACAAGTTCTCTTAATGCCAGTTTCATCAGTGACTAACCATTGTTTGATGAGTTTTCTCGTTCCGAACAAAGATACAAACGTGTCAGCCTTTTTCTGTCTGAGTTTGAAATGATGTTGTTTTGACAATAAAATTTAATTTCTTTTTATTGTTTTATGATGTTATTCGAACCAAAGCCATTTTTGGAATCGGAAAGCCACATAGGTCGCATTTCTTAATAATTTATTTCATACGCACTACGGATAGAACTACTGATAGCATTTTAATTACACAGCACATAGTTCTTTGACATAGAGGGAAATCTTTGGTTATAGCAACATCCAGTATTACCAATGGGGATTTCCCTCATCCCCCTTGTAATTCGCACACCGTCAACAGATATAGAACATTGTTGAACATTTTTCGAACCACTTCATCACACTCCTGGCCTTGTGACATGGTGCATTTTCTTGTCGAAAAATGGCACTTTCGTTGGGAAACATGGTTGTCATGAAGGGGTGTACGTAGTCTGCAAGCAGTGTGCGATACGCCTCGACCGTCATTGTGCCTTGCTCGAGCTCCACTAGACACATGGATGCTCACATGAATGTTCCCCAGAGCATTATTATTATTATTATTATTATTATTATTATTATTATTATTATTATTATTATTATTATTAAAATCAAATATCACGACATTAATTATTAGTTTTAATTAACTAAATTGAGCTGAAAATTAAATCTTGATTTCGAAAGATTAACTATTAAGTTTATCCGTTCTGTACCTTTCTAAAGTAATAAATGCTGGAATTGGTTTCAAGGCTTTTTCTGAGTGAATACTTTCTTCAAAATAATATTGAAAATTATAGAAAGATTTTCGAGACATTCGAGTGGAGTCGAGATTTTTACGAACAGCCTCGACTCGACTCGTGCCTCGATTCGAAAATTAGAGTCGAGAAATACGTTTGTCTCGACACGTCTCGAATTTTACAAAGTGTGTCTGGACTCGAATTCCAGTCGAGATTCCAAACATGTCGACTCGTGCGCATCCCTAAATATTCATATTTTAAATGTGCAATACTACCTCGCGAAAAATGACACCGAAGTTAATTTACCAAAGTCTACTTTCTTCTTGTTAGATTAGTGATTGTTGTTTAGGATAGATTATCCAAAGTCAGATATGGTTATGTATGTTTACACTTTCGTTTCTTTTTTTCAAAATGTATTCCTATCTATTCCCATTTATTATTAATAATTTATTTCTTGCATTTATTAATAACTATCTGAAAAACCCATTATTCGCATGGTGGCTGTATTTGGAAGTCAACGCCTGTAGTAGTATCACCGTTGATTTCAGCGAGTGCCAAAACTATGGATTTGACATTAATATCGGTCATTTTGGATTATTTTTATGTGTGGGTATCCCCCCCGGTACTCCGACCCGTAACCAAATGGGGTGATTTTGGAAGTTAATGCAATCGGAGTTTCACCATTGATCTCAGAGACCGCCAAAACTATGAATTTGACACTAATATCGGTCATTTTCTACTACTTTTACATGTTCCTGTAAATGCCTCCTGAAACCCCCTGGTTCGATTTAAAAAAAAAGAACGCTTCATCTTGATCTGGGGCCTGGACCAAGGTGCCCGAGATCAAAATTTGGTAACTCTCGGTCCTCTCGTCTGGTCTCCAGGCAGCACACAGATACATATAGGGATGCGCACGAGACGAGTCGAGACAGGATTTTCCTGACAAAATTCGATCGAGACACGGCTCTTCCAATAGTGAAATATACATTTTTCCAGTCGAGACATCACTTTTACAGCACATTTTCGAGACCAGACAGCCACAAATCTTGTCTCGTGCGCATCTCTAGATACATACAAACAGACAGACAGATACATAAACAAACTTTTTATTTTATTTATATTAGATTAGGTGTATTTCAAACAGTGTTTCTTCCAGAAGTGTTTTTAAGGGGCACTGCCCGCCCGGAGCTGTGAGAGTACCCCCGGAAGAGACCAAAATAATACGTGTATAATATAATAATAAATAAACTAATATCAATAGTTTCCCCCGGAATACGAAATGTGCCCCCCGGGAATATAGTTTCTGAAAGAAACACTGATTTCAAACACAACAGATAGAACCAACGGCGCCGACTTTCCAAAATGTATGTGGGTGCATATCAATGGCGGGGCGTGTTATATGTTTTCAGGGGAGTCTCGATATCTTTTTAATTGATTTCTTTTCAGTTAAAATCTTTTATGAACGCTGTCATAAAGGGCTGTGCTGTGATAAAGTAAAATATACCGGTAATAAAAGTTGGGACTGTCCTAGCTCAGTCGGTAACACGGCTGACTTAAACGTAAAGAAACAGGTTTAAACCCGTGATCAAGTTTAATTACTGTAATGCATATTCTTAACATATACAATCGTGATATTTAGTGTATATTTTCAACAACTTACATGATGCACAATGAGTGCAAGAAGCAGTGATATTATCAATACGTTACCAAAAGAAAATATTACATTCATACAAATTAAAATGAAAAACTCATCATAAAAGAAAATACTTTTAATGTTATTGCAGAAAGAAATTGCAAGGATTTTGCTGTGGACATAAAGTATAAAGAGACTAATTTAGTGTGTTTCTTGGTCGCCTTTGCACAAACAAACTTGAAACAAACAATTATGCTTTAGAGGTTAGAAATTTTAACTTCCATCTCGATGTTTTAATTGTTTATTTTTTGATAGTGGCAAGTGAGAAATATTTATTTTATTATGTTTCTATGAACCTAAAAATCTTGCCTGCAGCGCCCTGACAAGATTATTTGTGTAAGTGCTGGAGGGCCTGGAGCCAGGGAGCACCTACGTAGTCGGCGCGCATGGACAAAACAACCCCTAGCATTTCATTCACAGCATATGTTTGTTTGGCATAGAACGTTGCTACTATACTAGCGAGTTCCAGCTAGTTAAGCCTTTTATTAACAGCCGGAGGCAGCATCCTGTTATATCGTTGTAGTGAGTCGCGTGTTAAAATACTCCTAGTATCAGCGTTTTCATTCTTCTATTGACCTTGAAGGACAAAACAAATGCCTTTCGAGGAATACGAGTTCCCTTTAATTCATGAAGTTGAAATAGAAATGACCTTCCAACCTATGCTGGAAGTCTTTCTAAAACGAGCGGAACGAGCGAGCCATTTATCAAACGGCTCGACGTCAAAAACTGACTCGTCTCGGAACTCGATTCGAGAAAATTACCTTTGATTCGACTCGAAACTGGACTTGAATTCGAGTCGTGTTTTAGCTCGACTCGTGCCCATCCCAAGGCATTAGAAAAAAGGGCAGCTTGTTATTATTCTGCTAAACTAATTATATAATAATAACAATATTGTTATGTAAAATTAAAAATACAGAATATAGAGAAGCGTAGGATATGCAAACTGATCTGAAAGAACTCCAATATTACATACCATCAACAAACTATTTTCTAGTAGTACAGCAGGCCTGCTCATCAGAACACAGTTTATTCATATTAACCCCTTACTGTATATCGTTAATTATGGTACCCTTGTTTTCAGTGTGCGAATTACCGGGGGAATGAGGGGGATTTGTCCCCCTCAATCACATTTTGTTCCCCCCCAAGATATCAACTGAAGTATCCCCACCAGAGATCTTCGCTTTTCCCCCAAAAAACATGCTTAGTATAACGCCAAATTTCACTGATTCTTGTCATTTCTTGTAAGTTTAATCTGCTAGCCGTATTTCAAAATGAGCGATGTAAACTGTTCAGTATTGGTCATTCTAATTTCCCCACTATTTTCACCGTTGCTTAGTTTAACTATAATATTATGACTACAGTTGTTACTTGCAACGGTATCCTCATACCCTTCAGTTCGTCGTCGTTCGTGAATATTGAATGCAGTAATTGTGCATAACAAAGTAGGATATGGATTTATAAATGCTCTTAGTGGTTGGCCAAGAAGTAAACAAATAGCTTCCTCCATCATACTCGGGCATGTCATATCCATCCTCTACATTTGTATCGATTACCATCTTGTTTTAATTTGTTATATTTCATTTTAGTTTGCAAGTTTGCATAATATTTGTAATATCCAATAAATAGAACAAGTGGATTTAATAGAACATAAGTGGACTATTATTGCTTGAGCATCACTGCCTTTTACAGTTTACGGAAATGAACTTTTGACACTGTACTCAAAATCTGAGTTCTGCCTATATATTCTCTCGTGGCTATATGTTAGTGTATATACTTACCAGGCACGTAGCCAAGGTGTGGGTCCGGGAGGTTCGGACCCCCCCTTCGAGACCAGAAATAAAAAAATAAGGAAGGATAAAACAAAAAGAAACGAGAAATAGGAAGAACCAGCATTAAAAATAAAAAGCTAAAAATAAAAATAATTTTTCATCATCGCTTCTCTGTAGTACGTATTAAACATGTTATTTCAGAAACGGTTTTGAACTGCTCCTTTAACTTGTCATTTGGAACAGACAGTATTTGACGGATGTTAAAAACAAAAAGTTATGTGGAAGAAAGTTCCGTTAACATTTGATTCAATAGAGAAAGGAGCGCAAGTATTGTAAAATATTTTACAAGACATTATTGGATACATACTTCTTTAAAAATAATTGAGGTTATAATGAAAGGAAAATTGTTATATTTGGATGAACAGAAGGAACGTAGATATTGTAAAATTTTTAAAAATCTTTTTAATATTCTTTTATTCGACATTTCTTCACAGTTTGTTACTAAAATTCTTACTATCATGTCCTCATTTTATTGTCCTAACAAATAGTGATCAAGCCCCTTGTGTGATAACCACAATATTTCATATCACACTGCCCCCCCCCCCCCCCCATTACGAAATCCTGACTAAACGAACCAATACATGTTACCAGTAAAATAGTTTAGAATAATCAAGCTGGTGTGGATAACCACAGTATTTCATGTCTCGGAACTCCCCCCCCCCTATTACGATATCCTGGCTACTGCCTGTACTTACGATGCGTCCGTAGTGAGCAGACACGTTAGTGAAAGTGAGTAAGAGCATAAGATTTGTTTTAGCATTTGTTAATACGACTGATTCTCCGTGTCATTCATTGTCTGTCTGTGTCTGTATAAGCACTTCAACTGGAGCGGGCCGTTTAAAGTTAACCCTTCACTTTCTATCTTTCTTTTCGCTATACAGTTTGCTGTCCACGCCAATAATCTTGTCTGGAAAACTTCAATGTAATATTTATACTTCATTTGATAGCATAGAACATAGTGAATCAACTCAGCTGTAGTAAAGTAATTATAAGTGCTGATTTCCTGAGCTCTATCATAGACTTGACTTAGGGATGCGCACGAGACAAGATTTGAGGCTGTCTCGTCTCGAAAATGTACTGTAAAAGGAATATCTCGAGTCGAAAAATGTATATTTCTCTATTGGAAAAGCTGTGTCTCGACTCGAATTTTGTCAGGAAAATTCTGTCTTGACTCGTCTCGTGCGCATCTCTAACTTGACTTGATTTTGAGTTCAATTACAATTGTAATCATCTTTTTCTTTTAACACAAGCAAAGCACGAAGTTTCGAACACGGGTCATCTGGGTGGTAGTTCTGTACGGATTCAATGAACTACGGAATAACGTAGTAGAAACTCCCTACTCTGTAAATATATATTGCTAATATTCGTAAGTTTCAAGCTTGTAAAAGAACGTAGCTGTTTTGTCTTTCTATTAAGGTTTACGATATTTCTATCGTATCTTGTCTGAGTTGCAAAACGAAAGATAATACATTTATCGATTTATGGTTAGGGATTGATCCTTTAAAACATTTAATTATTTCGAGAGGTGATAGAAAGATACTATCCCTCGAAAAACATGCATTTTTTTGTGACAGATGAGAATACTTCTTCAAGTTTGACTATTGAATTCATATAGTTTGGAAATCTTCGTTTCACACCGTGAAACGATACTCACTTCTTTTAGTTTGGTATTGGTACTGGTAACTCGTCTAATATATGAAACAAGTTGACACTCTTAGTCATAGAATAGAAACTTGTAGCAATACACGTTGAAACCGTACTTGGCTAACTTCAGCTACTTCTGGTTTGAATAGGAGTTGGTGGAAAATATTCTAGTGATGCTGAATTCTTGGAGGAACACTTTCCTACGACCCTGAATTGATTGTAAAAAAGCCGTATCTTGATATCTCCTATGTTTTGATTCCTGGAAACAAGAATTGAAATAGGAAATAATAGTTAATTTGAAACACTTCCTGTTGATCGTAAAAAAAAAGCCGTATCCTGGTATCTCCTATTGTTTTGATCTATGGAAAAAAGAATTGAAATAGGAAGTAATAGTCAATTTGAACCACTTCCTGTTCCGGTAGGGTGTTGTCAATAATTATGGTATATTGCTTTGAGACGCTAAATCGTTTGGACAATGATGTTCTAGCTATGTGTTACTGTTTTCGTTCTATGGCGAGGAACGTTCAAACAGAATATGGCTAATTTTAACAAATTCTGCTTTGCTCAAAGCTGCCATGGAGAAGGAGGAAGCTATTATTGAGATGATGAATCGATTGTAAAAAGCTACTTTTTAATATCTTTTAACATTTTTGCTCTACGGAAATCAGTATTGGGACCGAAAGCACTAGTAAATTTGAACAATAACCAGCTGTGGTAGAGTTATATGAATAGTAACGATATATTTGTTGAGAGGCTGAATTGTTTGCTTCAAACTGTTTTTCGCTATCTGCTGCCGTTTTCGTTCTATAGCGATAAACGTTGAAACCGTTATTGAAACCAGAGTTATAGTAAATTCTAACTACAGCCGAATTTATTGGAGTATTGTAGATAATCATGATATGTCGTCTTTAGACTCTAAATCATTTGCAGAAACCACTTCTCAATATCCGTTACCATTTTTTTTATATATATTGACAAACGTTCAAACCGGAAATGGCTAATTTGAACCAATTCCGGTTTGAGTAGAATGTTAACGAAGGAAATAAAATCTATTCTTTGGACACTGAATTAATTGCAAAAGACCACATCTTGAAGCATTTACTATTTCTATTAGGCGGGAATTAGAAATTGAAACCGGTAGTAATAGTAAATTTCAACCATTTGTGGTTTCGGTAGAATATATTGGATACTCTTGATATTGGCTCTAGATGGTAACTCGTTTTCAAAAACAAGTTCTCGCTATGTTACCGTTTCATGCTATGACGATAAAAGTTGAAACTGTTGTTGAAACCGGAAGTAATAATAAATTTAAACCCTTTTCAATTTTAGTAAAGTATTGTGGATGATCATGATATGTTGCCTCTACACGCGCAATCGTTTACAAAAAAGTCTTCTCCCTGTGTGTTGCCGTTAAATGTTAGAACCGCAAATTGATAATTTGAACCACTTCTGGCTTGAATGTAGAGTTAACGGATAAGATGGAACATATTCGTTGGATGCAGAATCAATAGCAGAAAATAATTTCTCTATACCACTGTCTTTGCTCTGGTATCTGTCGACAGCAGAGCCCTGCACGGGCCGGGAGCGCCCGGTTCGGCCCGGAATATGCCCGTCCCGGCCCTGCCCTGCCCGTTTCAAGTAATATCAAACTGCACAGGACCCAAACCGGGCCGAACCTGGCCAGGCATATTCCGGGCCGAACCGGATCGGGCACATTCCGGGCCGAACCGGGCCCGGCCACTCTGAAACACGGATCGGAAACTAATATTGTCAACCTTTTTTTTTAATGTCCTCCAATACTCCTGCCTTTGCCGTGATCGTACGATCTTACTGTCAGCCTATGCTAATCGTAATGTGTTTGGGAAGCTGACTCTTTATTCAAGACTGCAAAGTACTGTAATACTACCACTATTACTACTTCTACTACTACTACTACTTCTACTATTATTACTAGGACCACTGCTAATACTACTACAACTGCTACGACTTCGCGTCAGAGTTGACATATCTGGTGGTACCGAATTTACCTTCTAAGTACAGAATAAAATGGAGAAACGCTAGTTATTATGGCCGTTCTGCGTAGAATGTGAACCGATGCTTGATCTACGATGGACAATGCTGGCTCAGTAGGAAAAACACTCACATCAGGTGTTAGAGGTAGTCGGATCAATCACTGCTTGTGCTATGTGAGCTTTGTTGTGGACAAACACCGTTTGCTTGCGAGTTTCCGGGGTGGTCCCGTTTCCTCCCACTGTTTTCATTCCACCAATTCATCCCATCATCATCCATACGGCCTGATCCGTAGTTACCTAAAGAACGTATAATAAAGTTAAGTACTTGACCTACTAAGTAGTATTTGGTACGCTACCATAAGACCACGCAGGCTAAAACCGAGAACTGGCGCGCTCATAAGATCAGTACAATTTGTAGTAATGTTCAATTAACAAGGCAAATACCAAATAGTGTAACATCTTTCTGTATTGTTTATAGTATGATACTACAAATATAACAAAATATAATGTTTGTTATCACCAAATAAATCACCAAGATGCCAGGGTCGATTAGGTGTTCGTGGAATGGTGGCTCAGTGGTTGAACGTTCATCTCTAGTGGATGGGGTCCCTGGTTCGATGCTAGCTCTCGCCAAGTGAACTTTGTGGTGGACAAACACCGTGTGTGGGGGTTTCTCGGCGTTCTCCCGTTTCCTCCCACTTTATTCATTCCACCATTTCATTTATTTCTCATCATCACCGCCTCCTTTAGCCTAGCCGGCATAACTGTGGGACGTAAAACTCAAAGATTTCGTTTTCATTGTTTTGTTTTCGTATTACTAGTAATAGCTGTCGCATTAGTATAGTAATGAGTAGTAGCAGTAGTAGTAGTGGCAGCAATTGTGGAATTAACACTAGCATTTGTAATCGTAATAATAATAGTAGTATCAGCTGTAGTAGTTGTAGTATTAGTATCACATACGGTGTAACAGTTTTACATATCTTCTCTGTTACTTGTAATGCACTAATGAGCGTAGTATAAGACTTTTAAGTCCATGAGCTGTATTATTGTATAATAAACATGGCTGGACAGAGCAAGCACAAATAACAAATAGACAGACAGAATAGGGACATAGAAATTAAACCTTGGGTAACCTTTCACACGATTTTCCTATTCGAGAAGGAGAAATAGACATTGCAATATTATGACGACACATTTCTCATTTCCCATTGCATATTGAAGGATTGACTTGACTTATCAACTTGGTTGTTCTCAGGCCGGTTACGCCCGGTCCGTTTAGAGCCCGGCTCGTCCGTGCCCGGCCAGTTTAGTGTCCGGCCCGTTTGTGCCCGGCTCGAGATTTGGGCCGGCCCGGATCGGGTCAAGCCGGACACTGAATACAGATCCATCCAGGCCGGGCCGGGCCGGTTTTTGGGCCTGGGTTTGCAGGGCTCTGGAACTTTTCCTACTTTTATGCACAGCATAGTTTGGAAGTTTAAAACCTGTCCTTGGTCCCATAAATATTATTAACACTAACATATCAATGATACTCTTGTGTATAATTCAAAAAGTTAGCCGTGAAATTTAATCCAGATTGGAAGTAGTTGTGGATAGGCCTCTTGCTATAACAGATTTGTGGGTATTCAGATAAAACCAACATAATCTTTCTATTTCACAACGGGTGAGTAATGCATAGGTCATTTCTACTGTATATCAACTTCACGGACCAAAGCGACTTGTGACTTCATGAAAAAAACATTTGTTGGTTCTTCAAGGTCAATAACAACAAAATACTAAGAGTACACGCGACCCATTACTTCGATAGAAAAGGCAAATTCAACAGACGTATTTACGTATAAAAGACTAATACCCTCCGGCACTTAGTAGAAGGCTTAACTGGGTGGAAGCAACATAGCAACGTTCTATGCGAAAGAACGCTGTTTGTTCTATCTGTTGTGTGTATGAAGCACGAGTTTGCTTGTGTGTCTGTCTGTGTGCGTCCTGGGGATCAGATGAGTTGACATAAAGTTACTAAATTCTGATCACGGATACTTTTGTCCAGGCCCCAGACTAGGACGAAGCGTTTTTTTAAAAAAAATCGAACCAGGGTTCTCAGGGGAGGGGTGCATTTACCAGGACATGTAACGATATTAGAAAATGGCCGATTTTGTGTCAAATCCATAGTTTTCACGGTCGCTGAAATCAATGGTGACACTTCCATTAGCAATAACTCAAAATCGGCTACCATTTTTTGCGGGCCGGGATCACCGGTGGGTTGGGGTACCGAAACACGTAAAAATAATCCAAAACGATCTATATTCGTGTCAAATCCCTAGTTTTTACGTTCGCTGAGTTGAATGGTGATTCTTTCAAAGGCGTTAGCCCCTAAATACAGCTGGAGACGCGGTGGCTCGGCGGTAGAGTGTTCACCTCTGGTGCTTGGGGTCCCGGGTTCGATCCCAGCTCCCTCGAAGTGAACTTTGTGGTGGAGAAACAGCGTGTGTCATAGCTCACCGACTCACTGACAATGACTGATTTAACACGTTTGATAACAGCGCGTGTAATAGCTTATATATACGCAGTTGATATAGCGTGTATACCTGTAGATAAGTGGGTAGCGTGTGTAACAGTTGTTCTAAAAATTCTGTGTTCGAGTCGTACCCTAGACTGAATTACATTTTCTTTCAAGGAATTAAACACTATAAATGATGTTCGCGTTCGGTGCTGAAAGAGATTTATCCTATGAAGGAAGAAAAACCAAGACAGGCCCAGGGGCAGGGGGAAAGACGCAGACTGTGTGTTAAAATTTAATTTATTCCCATGTCTTTTGCTCTTTCCTTTCCCTCTTTCCTTTTTTCCCATTTTGTTTAGCTTTCTATACTTTTTCGGTCTCTGCATGATGCGTATTATTATTTTCGTTTTCCTTGCATTAATTTCTCTCTCTTAGAACTTAACGCGAATGGAATATCTGCAGATTTATCTCGTGGTTGTTTCTCTAAGTGATGCTCTCAGATAGCAATACTTTTCCCTCCAAATGGAGGAATATGCAAGACTACTGTACCATACGCGCACAACCCTTATGGGACTATGGTAGTGAGTTGCGCAGTTTGAGCAATACGCACGGATAAACCACGCTTACATTTATGTTTATTAAAATCTCATATTAGACTTACTCCGCAATACAAACTTTTAAGAAGTGCTCCTTTTTAAATTCTGTACTTCTTCTTCTTCTTCTTCTTCTACTTATTATTATTATTATTATTATTATTATTATTATTATTATTATTATTATTATTATTATTATTATTATTATTATTATAGCAATAGCAATAGCTATATGAAGCAATTATCTCGGCCAACTTGGTCGGGCCCCGGTGGCTCAGGGGTAGAGCGTTCACCTCTGGTGCTTGGGGTCCCGGGTTCGATCCCAGCCCCCACCAAGTGAACTTGTGTGCGTGGGACAAACACCGTGTGCGTGGGTTTTCTCGGGGTTCTCCCGTTTCCTCCCACTTTCTTCATTCCACCATTTCATTCATTACTCATCATCATCTCCGTCTCCTTTAGCCTAACCGGCATAGCCGAGGGACGTAAAATTTAAAGATTTCATTTCGGCCAACTTGGTTAATACACACCATTCATCAACGGATAGTTTTGGAAATGAGTCTTTTACAACAGTTGTTAGCTCAATCGCTAGAGCGCTGACTCATAGATTCAAGTGTTGTGAGTTCGAAACTAGTCCGCGTCAAAAGATTTTTTCTGATTTAATCCTTTAGATGGAAATGTTTATCTATTCACTTTTATCTCGTAATTCTGGATAGAGATGTTTGGATGTGAAAAAATATACTAGAATATAAGAAAAGAAAGATAAGTTACGTGATATCTTTTGCAATTTTTAACTATCTTTTCACCTATCTAGGACGTTTCTGAAAGTCCAGACTTCTATATCTCCTTTCCGCTCTCTTACGTGTCCTTTAACTACGTAATTCCTACACTTATTTCATAAATCATATATACATATATTGCAGATGTATCTCTTTCTCTTCTCTCTACATCATGTCTGGAGATAAATGTTTTGACAACACGTTACAGACACGATTTACAAAAAAACAATACGATCTACGATATCAGTGATACATGTTGTGGTGTTTACCATATAAAACAATAAATAGAAAAGCTGAGAATACGAATCTTTACAGAGATGACAGTGCACTGATGCTTCAAATCCGTGTCTTTACTCCCTATAGCTATGTTGATTCCCTAGTCAAAATAAAAACTCTTCAAAATTAATCAGAAATTCTTATACAACTATCCCTTCCTTGGAGCACCCCGCGGTCACATACCCGTCACGGCGATGTAACGGTACTTTTGATGACGAGGATAAAAATACGCATACGTCAAAAGTCCCTTAAAAAATGGAAAATTGCAACGAAACTTCGTATTGGTACTATTTGCAAAACAATAAATGAATCGTGTTTTATTTTTTGCGGAAAAACAGTGTTGGGGCCTATGCCCTATCCGAAAAAAGAATTAATAATACCGTAATAGTGAAGGAAGGAGTGGACCGAAGGAAATGATTTTGTGTAGATATTATACAGGGTGGTCGTGCATCAATGACGGAAAATTCGGGAGATGAATCTACAGGTAGAAACAAGCTAAAAATGTCATATGAACATTGGGTAAATGCGGCTTCGTTTGGACGCTAGACGCGTCTGAAATTTAACTTTGCGAGGCGGCTATTTGCAATATCATAAGAACGGAAAGAAATACGAATGTCGGGTCAAAAGATATCCAAGCAAACCCCATGCGAAGAATCCAATTATGCATAAGTGATGGGGAAACAGTGGCGGCGCTAGAGGGCGGCACAAAGAAAGTGAATGTAACATGGAGAAAAGTGAACAATTTACACTGAAAAATTGTAGGAGGGGATGTTACTTGAAACATGCAGCAACAAATGTTAATGAACAAAGGCAACAATGGCTACGTTGTAGGGACATTATGGGAGGCGGAATGTAGAAATACAGTATCTTTGTAACGGAAAGAAATAGGAATGTCGGGTCAAATTTGGCAGAGAAACCAAATTCAAAGAATTCAGTTATGCATAAGTTATGCAAAGCAGTGGCGGCCCAAGGAGCACAAAGAAAGTGAATGAAACGCTGAGAAAAGTTCTAGCACAGATGTTGTTCTCGGATGAGGCATTCATACGGGATGGCATCACAAATGTCCGCAATGACCATCGATGGACATCCAACAACCCGCATGCAATTGTAGAAACGAAGCATCATCAGCGTTTCCAATTCCATGTGATGGTTGGTATTATTGATGACGACGTTGTGAAACAACACTTCTTACCACAGCTATTGAACGCATGCAATATCGTATCTCCAGTTTTTAACCTAGGGCCTAACTATTCTAGTTAAAGACGTGCCACTGAGGACACGGCAGTGTATGTAGTTTATGCATGGTGGCGTCCTTCCCATTCATGCCCCACTATGCGTGCATATCTGAACGAAAAATTCCACGCAGGTAGATAGATCGTGGAAGCAAAGGAGTATGGCCCCCACGTTCACCCGACCTGAATACCCTAGACTTTTTTTCTGTGGGGTTACATGAAGAGTCTTGTGTGAGATGAAGAGTGCCAATGGCTCGTGCTTGGCATTGAAGATCTTCGCTAGCGCGTATGAACTGCATTTGCCACACTACGACAAACTCCAGCGTTATTGCCAAAAGTCAGAGAATCCTTACGCCATCATGTAACTGTCTGTCTCGAAGAACAAGGAGGACATATTGAACACCTTCCTTAAGACAGCATTATGTTGACCACGGTAAGTACAGTACCTCTTGCTTTTACAGTACACCGGGCCTCATCTTCCGTACGATTTACATGTATCAACACTAAGAGTGTTTAACAGTTCCTTTGTAGCTCCCATGCGCCGCCACTGTTCCGCAGTACGTGCGCATAATTGGATTCTTCGGATGGGGTTTCCTTTGATATCTTTTGACCCGACATTCTTAATTCTCTCCGTTACAAAGATACTTTATTCCTACATTCCGCCTCCCATAGTGTCCCTACAGCGTAGCCATTGTTGCCTTTGTCATTAACATTTGTTGCTGCATGTTTCAAGTAACATTCCCTCCTACAATTTTTCAGCGTAAATTGTTCACTTTTCTCCATGTGACATTCACTTTCTTTGTGCCCCCTTCTAGCGCCGCCACTCTTTCGCTATCACTTATGCATAATTGGATTCTTCGGATAGGGTTTCCTTTGATATCTTTTGACCCGACATTCGTATTTTTCTCCGTTCTTGTGATATTGCAAATTGCCGCCTCGGAAGGTGACATTTCAGACGCCTCTAGCGTCCAAACGAAGCCACATTCACCCAATATTCATATGACATTTTTAGCTTGTTTTTACCTGTAGATTAATCTCCCGAATTTTCCGTCACTGATGTACGACCGCCCTGTATAGATCCTATGTAAAATAAGCCCTTTCGTCTTTCTGAAGTAACCCTATCAGTTTTGCTTCAAATTTCGCAGACAAGAGCAAACTGGAAATAAATCGACACGTTTTTTTGTTTATGCGTATAAACATTCTAAGGGTTAAACGTGCCTCCTCAAATACTATAAAATACGCTATAATTGTGCGTGTAGTTGATCTGCCAAATTTAAAGAAATCGGATGAAGACATGACACTTGAGAAACACGAAAGGCAATATTTTACATATCCAATATCTACATACAACTTAATTCGCTTCGGTTTACTCCTCACGCCACTCTAGGCCTCGGTCCACTCAAGAGTTTTTTTTTTCTTTGAGGAAAATACGAAACACGTATTCCCTCATCTTACCTCTACAATATTTCTGCACATTTCATCTACTTCGGTCCACTTCATTTTACCTTTCGGGGTCAAATTCCAAAATTTTAGACGGGGGCTTTTTCCCTAAAAAGCGTTTTTCCACCGAAAATAAAAAACGCGTATTCGTTTATTTTTTTGCCTATTGTTCAAACACAAAGTTATGTTGCAATTCTTCATGTCCTTTACACACATCTGACATACTGTTAGTAGCACTTTTGATTTTTCGTGATCAAAGGTTTGGAGGGGTCGGTGCCTCACCCAACCGTTTTCTCCAGGAAAACATCAAACCGGTATCCTCATTTTACGTCTGCAGTATCTGTGGAGAATTTCATCCACTTGGGTTCATTTCTTCTTGCCTTTCGGGCGTCAAATTTCAAAGTTTTGGGCGGGGGCTTTTGAAACCTAAAACCGTTCTTATGCAGAACATAAAAGCCCGTATTCGTTTATTTCTTTTCGTATTGTCCATACGCAAAGTTATGTTGCAATTCTTCATGTCCTTTACACACATCTGACAACTGTTACTAGCATTTTTTATATTTCGTGATCAAATGTTTGGAGGGATCGGTGCCCACCCAACATTTTTTCGAGGAAAATACGAAACCCGTATTCCCTCATTTGATGTTATACACTGTCTGTGCAGAATTTCATTCACTTCGGTTCACTTTAACTTGCCTTTCGAGCGTCAACTTTCAGAATTTTGGGTGGGAGCTTTTGCTAAGTAAAACCGTTTTTCTGCAGAAAATAAAAAAATCGTATCCGTTTACTTTTTGCGTATTGTCCATACACAAAGTTACGTTGCAATTCTTCATGTCCTTCACACAAATCTGACGTCCTGTTACTAGCACTAATATATTTCGTGATCAAAGGTTTCAAGGGGTCCGTGCACCACCCAACCCTTTTTTCTCGGAAAATGCGAAATCCGTATCCACATTTTACGTTTGCAATATCTGCGGAAAATTTCATCCACTTGATTCACTTCTTCCTTGCTTGTCGGACGTCAACGTTAAAAATTTTGGGTGGGGATTTTTGCAACCTAAAACCACTTTTACGAAGAACATAAAAAGTCCGTATTCGTTTATTCTTTGATTATTGCCCATACACAAAGTGTCGTTGCAATTCTTCATATCCTTTACATACATCTGACATACTGTTACTAGCACTTTAGATTTTTCGTGATCAAATGTTTCGAGGGGTCCGTGCCCCACCGAACCGTTTCTCCAGAAACATAGGAAACCCGTATCCTCCTTTTACGTCGTCAATATCTGTGCACACTTTCATTCACTCTGGTTCACTTCTTGCCTTTCGAGCGTCAATTTTCAAAACTTTGGGTTGGGGCTTTTGCCCCCTAAAACCGTGTTTCCGCAGAACATAAGAAACCCGTTTTCTTTTATTTTTTGCGTATTGTCCATACACAAAGTCATGTTACAATCTTTATGTCCTGTACACGCATCTGATATACTGTTACTAGCACTTTTGATATTTCGTGATCAAAGTTTTGGACGGGTCGTTTTCCCACCCAACCGGTGTTTTCAGGAATATTCGAAACCCGTATTGCCTCATTTTACGTTGACAATATCTGTGCACAATTTCATTGATTTCGATTCACTTGTATTCACCTTTCGGGCGTCAACTTTCAAAATTTTTCTTTGGGCCTTTTGCCCCTAAAACTGTTTTTCCGGAGAAAAAAAAACGTATTCGTTTATTTTTGCGTATTGTCCATATATAAAGTTTCGTTGCAATTCTTCGTGTCCTTTACACACATCTGACATACTGTTACTAGCATGTTTGATATTTCGTGATCAAATGCTTGGAGGGGTCCGTGCCCCACCGAACCGTTTTCTCCGTTAAAATTCGAAACCCGGAATCCCTCATTTTACGTCTGCAATATCTCTGCACAGTTTCATTCACTTTGGTTCAGTTGTTCTTGCCTTTCGGGTGTCCGCTTTGAAAACTTTGGGATTGGCTTTAATATTAAACCTTTACATTGTGTATTTTTTTCTTTTTTATGAAATTCTTCTTCCGGGATGGAAAGAGAGAAATGGTTTCCTCTGATATCTGTTTCTTGCCATTCATCTTGTTTGAACTGCTTAAGTAAGATCATTTTGTAACTTTTGATGTCATCCAACTCCATCACAATAATAAAGTCGTCATTTTTAACAATTCGTTTTATTCTCTTATTTGCAGTTTGCCACACTGATATATTTATTACAAAATATAGGTTTGGTCCAACGCCTTTCGAATTCGCAACCAACCGAAGCGCCGAGATTTTTGGGTTGCCTGCTATTGCAGGAAAAGGAGAATTGCAGGTGGTAATTCACTTTTGGAGTCGTGTATACATAATGAAGATGAATCTCTTTTGGACTTTATTCCTCTAAACCTAGATGTAAATGCTCAAGAGTATCTCAACAGTCCCTTCACACTTGATGAAGTCAAGAGATCAATTCAATTAGGGAAACGTGGTAAATCTACTGGTTTTGACTCTTTACCATTAGAATTTTATATTACTTTCATTGATATTCTTGCCCCGTTTCTTACAGACCTCTTCAATGAATATCGAGATACCTGTACCTTAGGGGAATCTCTATCCACGGGTATTACTGTATTAATCCCTAAACTGCCTAACTCTAACTTCATAGACAATTATCGTCCTATCAGCCTTTTAAGTGCGGACTTAAAAATTTTAACACGATGTCTCGCGCTTCGTATGAAACAATATGTGGGAGAGTTATTAAGTTCCTGTCAATATGGACATGGGCAACAAGCTTTAATTCATGAAGCCTTAGCTAACATAAGAGATTTTATAGCCTATCATGAGACTGCCTCTCCTACGCCCTTTGCTATTTTATCTACCGATTTCTCGAAAGCTTTTGATAGGGTATCACACGAGTATCTTTTTAAAGTTCTACAAAAATTTGGTTTCAATGGCGCCTTTTTGTCCATGCTCCAAGGAGTATATCATAATAGGACAACTAAATTAAAACTCAATGGTAGTCTCAGTTGTGTCATTCCTTTCTGTAATGGTATTCTTCAAGGTGATAGCATGTCGAGCCTTTTATTCAGTTTCTCGGTTGCACCTCTCATATACGCGGCACAAACCAGACTCACTGGCATACAAGTTTATCAAGCTTCCATTTCTGTCGCAAGTTATCTTGATGACGTTCATTTCTATGTTAACAGTATTTCTACCTTAGAAGATATTCAGAGCCTTTTACACAGGTATCAACAAATTTCTGGAGCGATTTTAAATAAAGACAAAACAAAACTACTATGTATACACCCCGAATACCGGACTACATACAGTTCGCACTATACGATTGCTGACTCAGTTAAAATCCTAGGTATTGAATGGTTCAATAACACCGAACAAACCATTCACTACAATTCTGACATAATTGCAAACAAAATACGTGGTCTTCTAATACAGCATAACCCTCGCAATATGAACCTGATCAGTAGGAATTCATTTCTCAAACAAAAAGCATTGAGTCTTTTGTGGTATTTCTGTCAGATTTTCCCTCTTCCCACAAAAACATATAACTTCCTCAACAGTCACGCTTTGTTCTTTCTGTGGAAACACAAGCTGTTGAGAATTGCACGTGATCAACTTGAGCTTTTACCAGCTCAGGGTGGCGTAGCTTATGTAAACATAGCCCTCCAGGCAAAATCACTACTGCTGAAAAGAAGCATTGAATTGTTTACGAACGATAGGGTCAGTGTGTCGTCATCTGTTCTCTCCGCATGTTTAGGTTGCATTGACCTTGAAGCTCCGATTCATATTTTTCCTTGGGGAATTAAATTCCCACACTTGTGTGAACCCGTCTTAGATATCGCTTATGCATTAATTGAACGAGCACAAATTGAGTTAATGCCTGTCAAAGCACTCTACCGACATCATCTCAGAACGCAACATATCGTCACGCCCCACATTCAATTGAAAGAACCACAACTACATTGGAATTTGGCAAAATATTAATGCTCCCTTTTTAACTACCCAGCAAAGATCTCTTTGGTATTTTATCGTTAATAATAAATACGAAACGCGAGACAGACTATATCAGCTCGGTATAATGTCTTGTAATCTGTGACTACTGTCATAATATAGATACTCTTGAGCATCGCTTCCAATACTGTACAGAGATTCAACATATATGGAACAAATTTAGTACACTCATAAGTAAGATTTGTCATTCTTCACCATCTCATATTACTGCTACAGATGTTCTGATATATCCAGATTTTAACTATTTTCCTAAAGCAAAAAATAACAGTGTAGTCTGGCTCGCTGCATATACGCTTCTTTATGTGCTCACTACACATCGACCATATCATGTCGATGTGTATTTGTCTTATTTAAGGTACCATTTGCAGCAAATGAATGTGCAGTATAAACAACACTTCGCAAATTATTTTGTTGTCTTAGCTCCATAACAATTCTGTAAACTTTTCAGATTTGTAACCAATTTTTTTTTTAATCAACTCGCTCTTGTATTGCTTTTATAACTGTCCAATGTACATGTGATAGAACTGTTAATAAAGAATTTAAAAAAAAAGCTCAGTGGTACGCCGTTGGATTTCAAATCGTAGGGTCGAGGGTTCGATTCCCATCTGAGGCAATATTTTTTATGAAATTCTATTTTCCGCAATGCATGAAAAATTATATAAAATAATTACATTAAAATACGTCAGTTGTATATATATATAACATATAATCATTGCAGAACATACTGATTATTATGTTTAAAATATAACGTGTTCACAGTACGTTGGTATTCTATGATATATGTGAATGTTAAATACAAATTAAGAAAATAATATCATCGCAATAAATAAATTATGTAGTGTATTTATTTGCAGCTATTTGCCATATAGGGGTTACTTCTGAACATTCGTATTACAGCATGTCATTGATATTCTTGAAAAATTATCCGAGGCATAAAAAGAGGGTATAAACAGATAATCCAAAGTCGGAACGCTCGCAAGAAATTCATGAACCCCAAAGGTCACGTGAGCAGACTGGAATTGTCCTTATGAAGCATGCCACAGCAGAAGGTCTTTACATAGATTTTCAATTCAATACCTGATATATGCTTTTGCAATGTGGAAGTGGTGATGCCTTTGGTCGGTCTCTCCCACTTTCTCGCTCGCTCACTCTGTATTTGTGTATATGAAAGTGGATGTATGTGTGTGTTTCGACATAATTCTGATATGTCTAGAGCAATTTTAACCATATTTCTTACAATCTGGAAAAGAGTACTGTCGGGATATATATCAAAAATGCTAGAAAAGGATCGATATTAGTATCGAATCCATAGTTTCGTGGTCGCTTAGGTAAACAGTTCTACTTTCAATTGAAGTCCAATTAAGCTCCCATTAGCACCCAGGGTGGTTACGTAGCGACAAAAAAATATCGAAATCAACCAATATTAGAGTCGAAGCGAAAGTTTCAGTGCCGCATTTCCCATTAGTCCAGCTAGGCCCGTGCCTAGAGGGCAACATATTTGAAGAGCGAAAAGTTTAAAATTTTAATTTTTTTTCGTATGAAAAAGTTAAAAAATCGAGAGAAAATATACTATTTCATGAACAATCCTCTTTTACTATTCTAATATATTTAATGATAGCGTAAGAAATCTGAAAATAATTCAGAACATGTTTCCCATTTATTTTTTGTTACGTAATTGTAGCTGTAGCATCTAGTGAGTGGTATTTAACTGCAATAAATTCACTAATTAAGCATATTCGAATTAAGTTTTATTTGTAAGTTAGGGATCAAGGGACGGCGAAATGTGTAGTTATTGGGAGCGCCGAGAACAAAAGTGCGTAGGGACGCCGAGCTTCTAAATGCAGCACTGTTCGCTAAATGAATTGGCAGAAATTTTAATGCCATTAAAGACCAAATTTAGTCCTAGCAGTGGCAGTATCCGTTTGCTGTCCTAGGAGGAATGAAAGGGACTGACATCAAAATTATAAAAAAAGACCTACATTAGTGTCGAATCTATAATTTTGGGGGTCTCTTAGCTAAAGATTGGAACTTCAGATGCCATGTAAGTTAAGCCCTCATTAACACAATGAAGGAGTTTGTGAAATTTGTGACATGTAGAAATAATTGAAAATAACCAATGTTAGTATACAACCCATATCTTTCGTGGTCGCCAAGTTCATTGGGAGCAGTTCTGATGACCTTTAAGTTTAAGTTCAACTTCCAGTAAGAGTAAGATCCCCCAGCACATCTAATAAGGAGAGCGTAGTTCTGAAATGTCTGGGACAACCTTTACCAAACTTGGGGAACATATTACTTTCAATCTAAGAAGAAAATATTGTAGTAGTATGAAGTTATGGAAGTTGGGAGGTGTGACATGTAAAAATAATGTAAAACGACTGATCTTAGTGTTTTATCCATAATTTTCTCGGTCGTTGAGATGCTCCCAATGGAGGTTACATCCAAATTCATCCCCATCTTCACAGGATGATGGCCTGGGAGAGCTAAAAATAAAATCTCAAAAATTACTTAAATATTTGTCGAATTCATAGTTTTCGGGGTGAGAAAGCGTTTCTAATAACTTTGGAAGGTAATTTGTACCCACGTCAAGATGGGCTTTTTAATCATATCAATTTCTCACCTTAAGAAGAAATTACCATTACAATTATGATATTAAGCCAACCTTCGCAATCGATGAAAAAATTATGTGGATGTATGTTTCGTCTTTTAAATGAAACAAGACATGTTAAAATCAAAGATGGAGTGGGTCAGTGGGTCGGTTGGTAAGTGGGTGAAATGGGTCAAGATTTGTGAGTGGATCAGTGGATTGTGGGTCAAAAGGACGTGACCTACTGCGAAACACCACTCACCGTGACTCACACTGGCCCACCCGGTGGCCACCCTTTTAGTCCAAAGATATTTCGTCCAAAGGACAATTCGTCCAGGGATGTTTAGTTCAAAGCACATTTCGTCCAAAGAACATTTGGTCCGGTAACGCTTGGGGGTCAAGGGTTTGTTTCTATTAGAAGAGTAAAAGTGATTCATATAACATTATGACTCAGTAGCTTCTTATTTCTAAAGGAAATTTGAAATAGAGATTTATTCCGCAATTTTCATTTTGATAGAACAAATAATGCTGAGATATTCAGAAAAACGTAAACGCCTGAAAACAATATGGCCGAACAACAGGAGTGAGGGAAAGGTTGTAGTGTGAAGTATGTTGCTGTAATAACTGCTAACATGACATCTAAAATTTTCATGTTGTGAATGAAATAGTTCTAAAATAAGTACCGGTAACTAAAATTAATGGAGTTTAAATTTGAGTAAGTTAAATATTAGGTATTCAAATCCTTGTGTTAGAAAAGTGAAAAATTATGTGTCAAGTATCTTTGAAGAAATACTGAGAATAAAAAAATACACATGTGTGAAATATATTCTTAGTGTCCAAAGATAACACTCTTAAACAGTCACATTCTTGGCTGCAACATTGTGAAAAGTGATTGACAAATATAAGATGAAAGTTGGAACATTTCGTGTAGAATATACGTATCTTTTCAGGTTAACCACAAGTCTGATTTCTATTTGTAGACTATTGATAGTGTGTAACTTCGGCAGACGTTTCTACATAATTAGTGAGTTGTATGACAAACCAGAATTGTTAACTTGTCTTGTATTTTTATTTCAGTGTTACTCCTTATGCAAATATAGTATATACTTATGCTTTCATATTAATTTTCTCGGTACAGCACAGTACATTTAAGATATCCATTGCAAGGTCTCAAACCAAATACAAGATTCACATGACCATGCGGAGGCAATGTTGTCCGCAAATGAAGAGGGAGTATGCTCTTCAAAGGGTTGTTTATCATTTTGGGAGGTGAATTCCTTAACCAACGAAGCTACAACTGTATTTCTGCGAAGCTAAAACTGTATTTTTGTAAAATTATTAGTGAAAGCAAAGAAAGGTGGCCATTTAGTTTTCAGGCGTTTACGTTTTTTCTGAATATCTCAACATATATTTGTTTTATCGAAAAGAAAATTGCGGAATAAATCTCTATTTCAAAATTTCCTTTAGAAATAAGAAGCTACACAAGTAACACTTCCCAAGTGTAACACTCCAATTTTGATAAAAATTTGGCAGGCAGATATTACACATAAAATAAGTAAATACATGTTTTTTTTATTTTCTGCGGAAAAACGGTTTTAGGGGGCGAAAGCCCCCACCCAAAATTTTGAAAGTTGTCGCCCGAAAGGCAAGAAGAAGTGGACCGAAATGAATGAAATCGTGCACAAATATTGTAGACGAAAAATGAGGGAATACGGGTTTCGTGTTTTACTAGAAAGAATGTTTGGGTGGGGCGCGGACCCCTTTAAACCTTTGCTCATGAAATATCAAAAGTGCTAGTAACAGTATGTCAGAAGTGCCTAAATTTACATGAAGAATTGCAACTAAACTTTGTGTATGGACAATATGCAAAAAATAAATGAACACGGTTTTTTTATTTTCTGCGAAAAAAGGGTTATAGGGTGCAAAAACTCCCACCCAAAGTTTTGAAAGTTGAAGCCCGAAAGCCAAGAAGAAGTGGACCGAAGTGAATGAAATTGTATGTAGATATTGGATACGTAAAATAAGGCCTTTCGTGTTTCACAAGTGTCTCCATCTGATTTCTTCAAATTTGGCAGATCAACAACAAGCACAAACAGTATAGTGTATTTTATAGCATTTCAGGAGGCACCTTTAACCCTTACAATGTTTTTCCGCATAAAGAAAAACACGTGTCGATTAATTTCCTGTTTGCTGTTGATGTGCCAAATTTGAAGCAAAACGGATAGGAATACTTCAGAAACACGAAAGACCTTATTTTACATAAGGTCTCTAAAACGTCTACCCACAATTTCATTTGCTTTGGTCCACTACTTCCTGCGCTATTACGGTAATATTTAGTTTTTTTTGGAGGAGGCCTAGGCCCCAACACTGTTTTCCGCACAAATTAAAACACGTTTCGTTTATTGTATTGCGAATTGTCCCTATACGAGGTTTCGTTGCAATTCTCCATACTCTTTAAGAACCTCTGACGTATAATTATTTGCACTTTTGACATTTCGTAATCAACAGTTTAAAAGGTCCGTGATATACGCAACCATTTTTTTAAAGGAAAATACGAAACCCAATTACCTCAATTCACGTCTACAATATCTGTGCACAGTTTCATTCAATTCTGTACACTTCTTCTTGCCTTTCAGGCCTCAAATTTCAAAATTTTTGGTGGGGGATTTTGTCCCTTAAAACCGTTTTTCCTCAGAAAATAAACTCGCATTCGTTTATTTTTTGCGTATTGTCCCTACACAATGTGTCGTTCCAATTCTTCATGTCCTTTAAGCACTTCTGACATACTGTTATTCGCACTTTTGATGTTTCACGATCAAAGTTTTGTAGGGGTCTGTGTCCCACCCAAACCTTTTTCTTTTTTTCAGGAAAATACGAAACCAGTATTCCCTCATTTTATGTCTACAATATCTCTGCACAATTTCATTCACTTTGGTTCATTTCTTGTGACCTTTCGGGCCTCAAGTTTCAAACTATTGGATGGGGGCTTTTGCCACCTAAAACCGTTCTTTCGCAGAAAATAAAAAAAAAACGTATTTATTTATTTTTTGCATATTGTCCCTACTCAAAGTTTCGTTGCAATTCTTCATGTTCTTTACACACATCTGACATACTGTTATTAGTACTTTTGATATTTCGTGATCAAAGGTTTGGAGGGGTCTGTGCCCTATGTAACCATTTTTTCCAGGAAAATACGAAACACGTCTTCCCTCATTTTACGTCTGCAATATCTGTGCACAATTTCGTTCACTTCGGTCCACCTCTTCTTGCCTTTCGGGCGTCAACTTTCAAAATTTTGAGTAGGGGCTTTTGCCCCCCCCTAAAACCACTTTTCCGCAGAAAAACACGTATTCGTTTATTTTGTGTGTAGTATCTACCTGCCTATTTTTTCAAAATCGGAGTGTTACACTTGGGAGGTATTACTTGTGAGTCATAATGTTATATGCATCACTTTTACTCTTCTAATAGAAGCAAACCCTTGACCCCCAAGCGTTACCAAATGTTCTTTGGACGAAATGTGCTTTGAACTAAACATCCCTGGACGAAATGTCCCTTGGACCAATTGTCTTTTGGACGAAATGTTCTTTGGACCAAATATCTTTTGGATCAATTGTGTTTTGGACGAAATGTCCTTTGGACCAATTGTCTTTTGCACCAATTGTGTTTTGGACGAAATGTCCCTGGACCAAATGTGTTTGGACTAAATGTCTCTGGACGAAAATCCTTTGGACGAAATGTCCTTTGGACCAATTGGCTTTTGGACGAAATGTTCTTTAAACCAATTGTGTTTTGGACGAAATGTCCTTTGGACCAAATGTCTTTTGGACGAAATGTCCTTTGGACCAATTGTCTTTTGGACAAAATGTTCTTTGGAGAAATTGCCCTTTGGACCAAATGTGTTTGGGCTAAATGTCTCTGGACGAAAATCCTTTGGACGAAACGACCCCCAACTACCCTCCGTCCCATTCTGTTCTGCGCATTGTAGACAGCATCTTCTGAACACTGGTGAGCTTGTCTACGTTTTACTTTCAATATCTCCATTTTTCTTCTTCCGAATCTCCATTTCTAATGAAAAAAGCTCAGGCATTTTTGGATTTTGATATTTGCAATTGTAAGAGTGGCAATAGCAATAGGAGTTCAATTTTGAGATACAGCTTGTGAGCTTTTAGAGAAGCTAACTGCTGGAAAAAAATTTTGAATCACCTGTAATATATGAATTATTATACCTAGTATAAAAAACTGAAAGTAACTATGTCTGCGTGATTATCACGGTCAAATTGCAAAGTCAAATGAAATGACATTTGGTATATAATCAGGCCCCAATCCCAACTGGGAAGTTATCATACGCATATCACTTTCATTATAACACATATCCTTAGTGGGGAGTAGGTGTCCGAATTTTTTGCGAAAAACTGAGTATATTACAAGCTGTTCAACTTAGAGAGCTTAAATTCAGTATATAACTCTTTACTAAAAATAAACAGAACGTGTCCTGGCATTCGCCCACCATGACCCACTCTGACCCACCACCAACTATAAACAACTCTGAACCATTGTGACCAACTCCGACCTACTAAAATACATCGTCATTAAGTTTGATCCATTATCCACGCCATCCTCTCTACTGACTTAAGATGTTATATTTGTAATAAACCAATTTTTTCCAGTAGTTAGCTCCTCTAAAAACTCATAGCCTGCATCTCAAAAGCCATGCAGTAAGTCCTATTGCCATTGTTACAACTGGAAATATCAAAATCCAAAAGAGTCTGAACTTTCTTCATTACAACCAAATGAAAAAAGAAGAAAAATGGAGGTCTTGAAAGTAAAACGTAGACAAAGTTGCCAGTGTTCAGAAAATGCTATCTAGAAGGCACTGAGCAGAATGGGTTGGTGGGTCAATTGGTCAGTGTGAGTCACAGTGATGGTGTTTCGCAGTGGGTCACGCCTTGCTGACCTACGATCCATTGACCCACTCATAAATCTTGACCCATTTAACTCACCGACCAACTCAATCTCTGATTATACATTTAGTATATCATTTAAAAGACGAAACATACATCTACACAATTTTTTCTCGATTGCGAAGGCTAGCTTGATACATATACTAGTTGAGATGGTAATTTCTTCTTAAGGTGAGAAATTGATATGATTAAAGAGCCCATCTTGAAGTGGTTACAAACTACATTCCTAAGTTATTAGAAACGCTTTCGCGACCCCAGGAAACTATTACTTCGACAAATATTTAAGTAAGTTTTTACAATTTATTAATCATATCTCCAAGCCCCTCATCCTGTAAAAATGGGGATGAATTTGGATACAACGCCATTGAGTGCCTCACTACTCATCTCAACGACCAAGAAAACAATGGATAACACTCTACAATCAGTCATTTTACACTATTTTTACATGTCACTCTTCCCAACTTCGATCCCTTGAGGTATATGAATTCCACAATATTTTTTCCTTAGATTGAAAGTAATATGTCTCCCATGTTAGGTAAAATTGCTCCAGACATTCCGGAGTTTCGCTGGAATATACACGTATACATACATCAAAACATTTAGAGCTGTGTGAGCAATGCTTTTAATGTTGCTCCTGTAAATTCAAAATCCAGGAGGCATAGTCGCTCATACCAAAACGTGGCATTAAAAGACATTGTGTTTGTAACAGTGTCACGAACTCAAACTATGGATTTGACACTGATCTCAGTCACTTGAGACATTTTATTTTTCATCCTTTATCGCCCGCCATAATAATGGGTTTTGAATCAATTGAATTGATTTTGAGTTTAACGTCCCGTCAGCAGTGAGGCTATATGAGACGTAGACCTACTAATTAACGCGAACTATATGAGCTCTCGCTGGGGGCCGAATCTGGGTCTCCCATGCCGAAAGCGTGTACGCTATACGCTTAACCACAAAGGAGCTTTACGATGAGAGTTAAATTTGGACTTTAACGCTTTCGGAGTTGTAATTATTAATTTCTGCAACAACGAGAACTATGGATTCGACACTAATATCGATCGCTTTTACTTTATATATATTGGCGGAGAGAAAGGGACCACATCCATATACAAAAGCCTAGCAGATTATTGAACTGAAATCCTTTGGAAAGAAATCCTGTTCTGCCTTCTTTCTCGAGTATAAATAAGTCTCTTAGACATGACTTCGTGTTCGTAAATTTCCTGTTTACATAGTTTTGGGGATCGGGAGTTTTGTGTCTGTAACGAAGATTGGAATTTGTATAATAATTTCTGTTTATACCCGAATAGTCTCTTTACCTTTCAGAAAGCGTAAATCACTTGCTGTAATGAGAAAATTCAGAAGTAACTTCCGATGACAAATAGCTCCAAATAAATACACTACATAATTTATTCATTGCGATGATATTATTTTCTTAATTTGTATTTAACATTCACATATATCATAGAATACCAACGTACTGTGAACACCTGTTATATTTTAAACATAATAATCACTATGTTCTGCAATGATTGTATGTTATATATATACAACTGACGTATTTTAATGTAATTATTTTATATGATTTTTCATGCATTGCGGAAAATAGAATTTCATAAAAAATATTGCCTCAGATGGGAATCGAACCCTCGACCTCACGATTTGAAATCCAACGGCGTACCACTGAGCTAACACAAGCGCTAATCGAATAATACTTCTAGCGATATATAGCAGTATTTAAGATAATAATTACATTCATATCCACTGCAAACGCTGTTTTTGTTCTACTTTGACTTTTATTTTAGTACTCAGGAGAGAATTATGTTCTATGTCTTAACTTTCACCATTCTTTTACATATGGAAAGATTCGTTTACGTATCTAAATATTCCATTAAGTATGGAGAGCAAAATGACAAACAAGCATGTGCTGGCATTAATACAGTTTCGAAATATTGTATCATTAAGTATTTCTATCAATGTTGCTTTTTTATATATAATTGGTAACAAGTCTTATTATATTTAAAAGAAGAAAAACACATCTGCAAGATTTTTCCCGATTGCAAAGGTTGGCTTCGAGGTTCGAACCTGGTTTACTTTTTCCCGAAGATACCCGAAGTTGGACTTAGAAAATTTTTGCCTCGAAACAGCAATAAAGAATGCGCTCAACCTTTTTGAGACAAGGTGTACGTATTGAGTATGCATTTCCGAGGCCACAAGTACGTAGGGAAGGGCCCGACCCACTAGAAAATCCTTGGCGGCCTTAGCGTGTTTGCACACAATACCGACAAAATCGGATGAAGCCCCGATAATATCGGTGTCGGTGTCGACGTACTTTGCACACGTCGCCTACAATATCAGTGGAAGCCCCGACAATATCGTTGCCGGTGATGAGCGACACACAAAACATCTTGTCCATATATGAAAACAAATAAAAATAATAATTGGGAAAATTATTTTTTAAAACAAGGACTACAAAAACTGTTCTGAAGAGGTGTGGAGGACGGTACAAAACTTAGAAAAAATAGTCCTATGCCTAAACATGTTTAGATTTAACAGTGCCGTTTTAAATAGATGCTGTAAACATATTATTTTCGTTTCGATGAGAATTGATGCTGCGGTACATGGCAAACTATATTAGTTTTAATTTTTGTTGGAACACTGTTACATATTGTATGTATATTATTGTGTTTCCCATGCAATTAACATTAATGTCATAGTAGATTAAATTATAAGATTCGAATTAGTAATTCCGTTTTACATTGCTCCATACATACACTGGCGCAAATCCCGGGGGGATGAAAGGGACATGTCCCCCTCAATCTTGGAACTGGGGAGATTGCCCCCTCCCTCAATAATCTGATTTGAAATGTGTTTTTTGGGAGAGAAATTTGATTGTGTCCGATCGTCAGAAAGGAAAGTGAGATGAAATTAATGTCCACTCAGAATAAGCCTCAAATCTGGCCGCCTCCCAATGTTGAAGACAAATCTGCTCCCCTGATCCTCCGCAGCATTGTTTCTCGACAACAGAAATATTTTGAACATCGCTATACATATAATATGGGAACGATCTTACCCCCCAATGTTAAAGAGAGATTTGCGCTGTTTCATACATACCTCTCGTTTCTCGTTTCTTTTTGTCCATGAACTCAAAATCCTGGGCAAGGCTTGCATAAACTTTTCGCCATGCTTTTTGCTTTTCAATTCTGTCCTTGAAAGAGTCTGTTATCTTATCCCATATGCAAGGTCTACATTCCACAAGTTCAATAAAGGAAATTAAAACGGATCAAGCCCATTTACAAAAATTCAGTCAATTTCTTTCCTTTTATTTTCTACAAAAATCCTATTTTCAATTATGTATAAAGTCGTGTGCCTGATCTTGACAATAATGAATTGTCGAAACTGAAACTCCATTGTTATGAATATATGTTTTGTACGAGGAGATATCGTAAAGTTTTAATGATCATAGTAAAAATTCAGTATACAGGGATTGTAATGATTTGTAATTGTTAACCCTCTCTATGTAGTCACCATCCAGATTTACACACTTCTCCCAGCATTCCCTCACTTTTCGAATATCGTCATTGTAGAAGTCTCCACATTGTGCTTTAAGCCACTCTTACGCCTCATGAATGACATCATCTGTGTTGTCAAAATGGCGACCACGCAATGGATTCTTCATTTGGGGAAACAAGAAGAAAACACTGAGTGCAAGGTCGGAAGAATAAGGCGGATGCTGCAATAGCTGGAAGCCACATGCCCTTGGTTTGTCGACAGTAACTTAAGATGAATGAGCTGTAGCATTGTCAGTTAGAAGAAAAACGCCTTTTGAGAGCATGCTGCGGCATTTCGTTTTCAGAGCATTGCGCAATTTGTTCAGGAGATTGCTGTAGTCATTTCCAGTAACGGTTTGTCGTTTTGCAAGGTAATTTCTGAGGATTCTTCCACGAGAATTCAAAAAAAAAAAAACAGACAGCATGACCTTCCCCTCTGACTTTTGCATCTTTGCCTTTTTGGGAGGGGGAATCGGCATGCTTCTACTACATACTCATGGTTTTGATCTTCGGATCTACTGATATATCAACGTTTCATCCATGCTTACCAGACGCCCGAAAAGATCTTCTTCATCTTCTAACAGCGTCAACATCTGTTGGGAAAGGTCACGCCGTGCTTGCTTCTAAAAAGGTATCAGCAAACGAAGAACCCAGCGCGCAGATACCTTAGATATGTGAAGTTCGTCACCGATAATTTTCCACACACTACCATAATTAATACCAGTCTCATCCATAATCGTTTGGATTGTTACACGTCTGTCTTCGGGGTTTAAACACTCCACTTTCTTCGCAGTGGCCAAATTGTTCTTCAGGGATGGTGTTCCAGATCTTGGGTCGTCTGTGAGAAACATATGCCCAGTTTGGAAGATCCTTTTCCGCTTTACAATGGTGTCATAAGATGGACAGACATCACCACGCACACCCTTCAACTCATTATGAATTGTCTTGCATTATTACTCTTCAAATGCAGGAACTTTATCTCATTATGAGCCTCAATCTTATCCATCTTGCACTTCAGTCACTTTTGGCACACCCTGTAAAAAATAACAATCATTAGGAGTTAATTTCCATAACATCATCCACACAAGAACCAAAGATAACCTTGACAAAATTTCATGATCATTTCTTAATAACTTCCTGGTGATAATTAAAACTTTACGATACCCACTTGTATGTTAACGTTATCCTAACTATATCTGAATGTAAAACTATATAAATTGACATAAATTAAAGAGGAAAAGGTACTTCTGGTTGACTTGGAAAGTTGAAATTTGGCATGATATAGCTTTCCGGGACTAACCGAGAGAAAAATTGACAAAAGTGGATATTTTTTAATTTAGGGGGTCCAAATGGGGGATGAAGAATTTCCCCATGTTTTTAAATGGCTTTTTTGACCTATAAACTTGTGATTTAGGTACTTGGAATTAGAATAAAAGCTTTAAATTTGGTATGCTTGTACGTTCTTGTTAGCACTACTCAGTAAAACAGTAAAAATAAAAATTTCCAACTTAAGAGTGGTTTTATGGGGAACTGCAAAATCTTTCTCATGTTACTTAAGTGAGACACCTTTTACACTCCAAAATTATTAGGCACTTCCTGTAGGGCAACAATGATTAAATTTGACATGGTTATAGCTTTTCGGGACTAACCGACAGAAAAATTGTCAAAAATGAATATTTTTAATTTGGGGGGGTCTAAAGGGGAGATGAAGAAATTTCCCATGCTATTTAAATGGGCCTTTCTTCGACCTATAATATAATATATTAGGTACTTGGAATTGGAATACAAACGTAAAGTTCGGTATTCTTGTACGTTTTTTCGTTAGCGTCACCTAAGTGAATTAATAAAAATAAAAATTTCCAACTTTAGATTGGTTTATGGGGAACTGAAAAATCTTTCCCATGTTATTTATATGGGACGTCTTCTACACCTCAAAATGTTTAGGCACTTCCGGCAGGATTAGAATGATGAAATTCGACATGATTGTAGCCTTCCGGGACCAACCTACAGGAAGATTGTCAAAAGTGAATATGTTTATTTTTAAGAGGTTTATACGGGGATGAAGGAGCCCCCAGCTAAGCAAATACAGGAAATAGGAAGAGCAAATTCACGAGATTCAGTGTTGATGCAAAGGCTGCTACGTAAGAGATGCGAGGAATCTGGGGGCGGAGCCACCAGCTAGCCAAAGGCTAGTTACTATAAAAATGTACGTATTTTGCATTTGTGTATATAGATCGGTGGAAATCTAAATTTGCATTCGCATTCACTGTAAAATTTGTTTAGAATAACAGAAAAACATGGAATAATATGAATTAATACTTGTGAGAAGTAATATCTGGAAGTCAAAAAGTATTAGAATTAGTGGTATTACCATAGTCGAAGCATTTCGTAGAACCTTATATTTGAATCCCGCTGTGATTCTACTTCATTTCTGACACACAATCTTCTCACAGATTATTTTTACCAATCTTTCACAAAGATCTTGTCGTCCATGACACCATATTTCAGACTACTAAGGTACATCACCCATATTAAACTTATTGGTATATCGCACTGGCGCAAATCCCGGGGGGACGAAGGGGACATGTCCCCCTCAATCTTGGACCTGGGGGGGGACTGTCCCCCCCAAATAATCTGATTTAAAAAGTGCTTTTTCGGATAAGTGTCATGATTTGTGTCCGACTGCCCCAAAGGAATGTAAGATGAAATTGATTTCTCTTGGCTTTTCCATTTTTTTAAAAAAAGAATCGTATTCTGTAGTATTTCAAACTGAACTTCGTGCTGTAGTGAGTTTAGTAGTCTCATCAATATGTATTAATTCCACTTCCGCTATTTGGGCACAAATTGCAATAAATGCCAGAGGAGGATATGCCCCTCTCCTCATGCTGGAAAGTTGTCTCAGCTGTAGGTACGGGCACAAATTCCGGGGAAATGGGGACACATGTCCCCTCCAACATCGGAACTGGAGGCTCTCCCAATAATCCGATTTCAAAAGTGCTTTTTGCAGATAACTGTGATGAGTTGTGTCCGACTGCCACAAAGGAAAGTGAGATGAAATTTGTTTCTCTTGGCTTTTCCATTTTTAATGAAAATGAAGGCGTGCGACTGTGCGTGACGTAACCTGATATGAAATCTTATCTCCTCCTCTCCCCTAGGCCCTAGCACACGAAGAGTATATAGACTATCCAATGTCAGTAGAACCCATCTTTTCAGTAAATGCGCATTTAATCTATTTGTAGTAACAGCCTAGGCATCTACTCATACTTCTTAAGCTAACTAACTCTATAGCCTATGGAACCCGGAGGTTCAATGCCGCGTTCACAAAAGCTCTCCACTGACTTCTATTCTTAGCCAACTGGATCCAGTTTCTACTTTGTATTCCTATCTCTGCGAGATCCATCTTAATATTGTCTTCCCATCTGCGCCTAGGCCTTCTTAATAGTCGTTTTCCGATTGGTCTTACCGCTAACACTTTGAAAACGTTCCTACTTTCTTCCATCCTGGCTACATGTCCTGCCCACTTAAGCCTCCTAGACTTGATGACCTTAACAATGTTTGGTAAGCCGTATAATTTACGTAGATCGTCGTTATGAAGTTTCCACCATTTCCCATTCCCGTTCCTCTTGGTCGGAATATTTCTCTCGGGATCTTGTTGTCAAATACTTTCAGTCTATGCTCTGCACTCAGTAAGTGGCCATGTTTCGAAACCATGCAGAACAACAGGTATGATTATCGTTTTATACATTTTAAGCTTCAAATCCCTCGACAGAATTCGCGACGACAAGAGGTTTTGAACTGAATAATAACACGAATTCCCTGTTTTTAGTCGACATTTAATTTATTCGTGAATATGATTTTAGTCTGTTAATATTGATCCTAGATATTTGAAAGTATCCACTTTATGAAAAGTATTATTTAATATTTTAACAAATACATAATTTTTACGTATTACGGTCCCGACGCACTTCCATGTATTTAGTTTTCTCTGCATTTACTTCTAAACCCATGTCCATGCAAGCACGTCTAGTAAGACATCTGCATTTCTTTCTATTTTTCTCCTATCATCCCCTACTAAATTTACATAATCAGCATACGCATAACCTGGTGAACACCGTTCAGCTCTAGGCCCTGGTGGCTATCTTTGATTTTCCTTATAGCGTATTCCAGGGCAAAGTTGAATAATAATGGCGACATTGTTTCAGGCCATTGTCGACGTGAAAGCTCGTGGCCAAAAATGTACCTACCCGGACTTTACTTTGGGATTCATTTAAACATGCCTTAATTGATCTAATTAGCTTTTTCGGTATTCCAAATTCTGTAAGAACGTTGTACAATGTTTCTCTCCTAACCGAGTTATAAGCCTTTCTAAAATCAATAAATAGTTTATGTACCGGACTACTGTATTCTCGCTTGTTTTCGAGTATTTGGCGAATGGTAAATATTTGGTCGATAGTTAATCGATTTCGTCTAAATCCACACTCTTAATCTCCAAAAATTTCATCTGCGTATGGGGTCAATCTTGCTAATAGAATGTTTGAAAGGATTTTATAGGATGTTAACAGAAGAGAGATGCCTCGATAATTATTACAGTTAGTTTTGTCGCCTTTCTTGTGGATTGGAACAATGATTGATTCTTCCCACTCTTGTGGCAATTCTTCTTTGTTGTAGATAAGGAGAATGAGTTTATGTATGAACAAATTCCCTGGCTCTGGATAAGTAGAGTAACAAATAAAACACAGTTCTGACCAGAGCAGAATGAAATATATTAAAAACTATACTTACAATGTTACAGTTTCAAGGACCTAACGTCCTCTTCATCAGACACAAACACTGAGAAAAGACATGTGACAGCAGATCTTATATACATGAGAAAGTGAAAGGCCACGCCCCTTCTTCTCTCTCATTGGTCGGAGGGAACCAATGAGGATAAAGTTACTTACGCGCAAACAGAAAAATATAATGAGCCCTTTCACTTTTTCTAACAGTTCCTTAATGAGATGACATACAAAGAAAGTAAATAACAAATAGAAAATATTAAATAAGAAAAAAAAATATATATATATAACTAAATATATAAATTTAAATAATTAAATAAATAAATATTAATACCTTATATGCACTTTTCTTGTTCCTTTTCTATTACATCCAACAATTTCTCCCATTGCTCGTGTATATTCATACCGCTTGTCCAATTCATTAGGTTCTCCTCTTGTTCTCTCTTTATTCTTCTAGCCTCTTTCCACTTTCTAATAATCTTCCTCTTCTCTCTCTCTAAACCCCTAGCTCCCTCCCAGTCTATTTTATGTCCCGTTTCCTTCACATGTTTGTATATAGCATTATTATCCCTTTTCAGTCTAACATCATCCTTATGTTGTTTTAATCTGTCCATAAGCCTTTTCCCCGTCTCCCCTATGTATTTCATGTCACACTCACTACACTTCACTTCATATATCACTCCTTCTTCCTGCTCCTCTATATGATTTTCCTTCCTTTTCCTTTTCTTCCTTATGCACTTCAACAAAGTTTCTCCTCCTTTTCTATAAGTCTTCACACCACCTTTTCTTAATAACTTCTTCAGCACTTCGGTCTTTTCGCCTATGCTCTGAATGCCGTACCACTTCTTGTCTTCCTCTTCTTTCCTATCCATATTATCTTCTTTTCTCTTTCTCCTAAACTGCTCTATCCTATATCCATTATTGTTCAATTGTTTGTAGAATTTTTCCAAATCTTTTTTCTTTCCCTCTTCCTCGCTGTTGATGTTTTCTATCTTCCTTTCCATGTTCCTAATGAAATTCTTTTTAGTTGCTTTGTCTACATCACTTCTCCAGTGGCAATAAATACCTGCCCAACACGGTTTCTGATACCAACTAGTAGTCACTTTCTCACCTTGCTTCTCTATCTTCATATCCATGAAATTGATAGAGTTGTTTTCTTCAACTTCTAATTCTAACCTTATGCCTTTCTCTTGGTCTTCTATACTTTCAACATATTTCTCCAGTTGATTTCTATTCCCTGTCCATATGCCTAAACAATCATCAACATACCTGCAAAAGAACAGTAACTTTCCTCCTGCTTGTTCTGTCACTTTTTTCTCCCACTTGTTCATTACTATTTCCGCTAGAACTGGACTCAGCTTGGATCCAATGCTTAAACCTTCTTTTATCTTCACTAGTCTTTCTCCAATTATGCAATAGCTATTTTCCCACAAAGTCTTAAGCGCTCTTATAACTTTCTCTTTTTTCCACTGACTTATAACTTTCCCTTCCAACTCCTCTTCTATTGCCTTTATGACATAATCCCTTCTTATACTGGTGAACATGGCTTTAACATCTACACTAAACATTAACACCTTCTCCTGATTCCACTTAATCTCATCTATCCTCTTCCTCAATTCTTCCGTGTTCTTCACTCTGCATGTCTTTTGTCCTTGTCTGATTTCGTCCATTATCTCTCTTAGTTTCTCCTCTAGTGGTTCAAAATAGTTACCTCTGCAGTCCAGTACTGGTCTTAGCTTCACGTCCTTCTTATGTATTTTCGGAAAACCTTTCATGACAGGAATCCTTCCTTTTTCGTTGATCATCTTTTTAATCCCCGCCTTTTTCCCTTCTTGTACTATCTTTTTCAACACTTCATCTTTCATGTCCTTGTTACCGACTTCCTCATATGTCTGATCACATAACTCCTCTAGCTTCTCCTGGTACCATCCTTTCTCCATTACTACCAACGCGCCTCCTTTGTCCGCCTGTTCCACTACGATATCCTTTCTTTTCCTTAATCTTTTCAGTCCTTCCTTCTCTTCTTTCCTTAAGTTACTCTCCTTCTTGTTCATATTCTGCCTAACAATCGACAATGCTTTTTTCCTTATTCTCTCTCTCTCGTCCTTATCTTTTATGTCTACAATGGCTTGTTCTACTGTGTACACCAATTCCTTCTTGTCCACTTCTTCCTCTTTAACCTTAAATTTATGTCCTAGACTTAAGCACTTCTCCTCTTCTTCCGATAAAACTATGTCACCTATCACTACCACTCTGTTCCTATTATCCTTTTCTTCTCTCCAACCTAACAATCTTCCTTTGTTGGCTAATCTGGTATTAACTTTTTCTTCAAAACTCCTTTCCCATTCTCTTAGATCTCTTATCACTGCTTCTCTCATAAAAATACTAACACCGTCCTTTATATGTTCCATAAGTTGGTTAGACACTTCCTCACTTGTTTTCACTTCCTTACTTCTTTTCCTTATGACGTCCCAGATAACTTCTTTTTCAATTTTCTTAATTAGTTTCTTGAACCTCACTGATTCACACACTAATCCTTTCTTTCTCACCCGTAGACCTTTTGGAGTAATTCCCTCTTCCAGACACCTCCTCAAGAACTTGATCTGCTGCACATACGAGATTTCCTTCCTCCTTTTGTCTTTCCACGTGTTAATCCTCCTTTTCAGACTTGGAGGTAGATCATAATGAACAAACTCCATGGCTCTGGATAAGTAGAGTAACAAATAAAACACAGTTCTGACCAGAGCAGAATGAAATATATTAAAAACTATACTTACAATGTTACAGTTTCAAGGACCTAACGTCCTCTTCATCAGACACAAACACTGAGAAAAGACATGTGACAGCAGATCTTATATACATGAGAAAGTGAAAGGCCACGCCCCTTCTTCTCTCTCATTGGTCGGAGGGAACCAATGAGGATAAAGTTACTTACGCGCAAACAGAAAAATATAATGAGCCCTTTCACTTTTTCTAACAGTTCCTTAATGAGATGACATACAAAGAAAGTAAATAACAAATAGAAAATATTAAATAAGAAAAAAAAATATATATATATAACTAAATATATAAATTTAAATAATTAAATAAATAAATATTAATAGCTTATATGCACTTTTCTTGTTCCTTTTCTATTACATCCAACAATTTCTCCCATTGCTCGTGTATATTCATACCGCTTGTCCAATTCATTAGGTTCTCCTCTTGTTCTCTCTTTATTCTTCTAGCCTCTTTCCACTTTCTAATAATCTTCCTCTTCTCTCTCTCTAAACCCCTAGCTCCCTCCCAGTCTATTTTATGTCCCGTTTCCTTCACATGTTTGTATATAGCATTATTATCCCTTTTCAGTCTAACATCATCCTTATGTTGTTTTAATCTGTCCATAAGCCTTTTCCCCGTCTCCCCTATGTATTTCATGTCACACTCACTACACTTCACTTCATATATCACTCCTTCTTCCTGCTCCTCTATATGATTTTCCTTCCTTTTCCTTTTCTTCCTTATGCACTTCAACAAAGTTTCTCCTCCTTTTCTATAAGTCTTCACACCACCTTTTCTTAATAACTTCTTCAGCACTTCGGTCTTTTCGCCTATGCTCTGAATGCCGTACCACTTCTTGTCTTCCTCTTCTTTCCTATCCATATTATCTTCTTTTCTCTTTCTCCTAAACTGCTCTATCCTATATCCATTATTGTTCAATTGTTTGTAGAATTTTTCCAAATCTTTTTTTCTTTCCCTCTTCCTCGCTGTTGATGTTTTCTATCTTCCTTTCCATGTTCCTAATGAAATTCTTTTTAGTTGCTTTGTCTACATCACTTCTCCAGTGGCAATAAATACCTGCCCAACACGGTTTCTGATACCAACTAGTAGTCACTTTCTCACCTTGCTTCTCTATCTTCATATCCATGAAATTGATAGAGTTGTTTTCTTCAACTTCTAATTCTAACCTTATGCCTTTCTCTTGGTCTTCTATACTTTCAACATATTTCAACATAAAAGAAGGTTTAAGCATTGGATCCAAGCTGAGTCCAGTTCTAGCGGAAATAGTAATGAACAAGTGGGAGAAAAAAGTGACAGAACAAGCAGGAGGAAAGTTACTCTTCTTTTGCAGGTATGTTGATGATTGTTTAGGCATATGGACAGGGAATAGAAATCAACTGGAGAAATATGTTGAAAGTATAGAAGACCAAGAGAAAGGCATAAGGTTAGAATTAGAAGTTGAAGAAAACAACTCTATCAATTTCATGGATATGAAGATAGAGAAGCAAGGTGAGAAAGTGACTACTAGTTGGTATCAGAAACCGTGTTGGGCAGGTATTTATTGCCACTGGAGAAGTGATGTAGACAAAGCAACTAAAAAGAATTTCATTAGGAACATGGAAAGGAAGATAGAAAACATCAACAGCGAGGAAGAGGGAAAGAAAAAAGATTTGGAAAAATTCTACAAACAATTGAACAATAATGGATATAGGATAGAGCAGTTTAGGAGAAAGAGAAAAGAAGATAATATGGATAGGAAAGAAGAGGAAGACAAGAAGTGGTACGGCATTCAGAGCATAGGCGAAAAGACCGAAGTGCTGAAGAAGTTATTAAGAAAAGGTGGTGTGAAGACTTATAGAAAAGGAGGAGAAACTTTGTTGAAGTGCATAAGGAAGAAAAGGAAAAGGAAGGAAAATCATATAGAGGAGCAGGAAGAAGGAGTGATATATGAAGTGAAGTGTAGTGAGTGTGACATGAAATACATAGGGGAGACGGGGAAAAGGCTTATGGACAGATTAAAACAACATAAGGATGATGTTAGACTGAAAAGGGATAATAATGCTATATACAAACATGTGAAGGAAACGGGACATAAAATAGACTGGGAGGGAGCTAGGGGTTTAGAGAGAGAGAAGAGGAAGATTATTAGAAAGTGGAAAGAGGCTAGAAGAATAAAGAGAGAACAAGAGGAGAACCTAATGAATTGGACAAGCGGTATGAATATACACGAGCAATGGGAGAAATTGTTGGATGTAATAGAAAAGGAACAAGAAAAGTGCATATAAGCTATTAATATTTATTTATTTAATTATTTAAATTTATATATTTAGTTATATATATATATATATATATATTTTTCTTATTTAATATTTTCTATTTGTTATTTACTTTCTTTGTATGTCATCTCATTAAGGAACTGTTAGAAAAAGTAAAAGGGCTCATTATATTTTTCTGTTTGCGCGTAAGTAACTTTATCCTCATTGGTTCCCTCCGACCAATGAGAGAGAAGAAGGGGCGTGGCCTTTCACTTTCTCATGTATATAAGATCTGCTGTCACATGTCTTTTCTCAGTGTTTGTGTCTGATGAAGAGGACGTTAGGTCCTTGAAACTGTAACATTGTAAGTATAGTTTTTAATATATTTCATTCTGCTCTGGTCAGAACTGTGTTTTATTTGTTACTCTACTTATCCAGAGCCATGGAGTTTGTTCATTATGATCTACCTCCAAGTCTGAAAAGGAGGATTAACACGTGGAAAGACAAAAGGAGGAAGGAAATCTCGTATGTGCAGCAGATCAAGTTCTTGAGGAGGTGTCTGGAAGAGGGAATTACTCCAAAAGGTCTACGGGTGAGAAAGAAAGGATTAGTGTGTGAATCAGTGAGGTTCAAGAAACTAATTAAGAAAATTGAAAAAGAAGTTATCTGGGACGTCATAAGGAAAAGAAGTAAGGAAGTGAAAACAAGTGAGGAAGTGTCTAACCAACTTATGGAACATATAAAGGACGGTGTTAGTATTTTTATGAGAGAAGCAGTGATAAGAGATCTAAGAGAATGGGAAAGGAGTTTTGAAGAAAAAGTTAATACCAGATTAGCCAACAAAGGAAGATTGTTAGGTTGGAGAGAAGAAAAGGATAATAGGAACAGAGTGGTAGTGATAGGTGACATAGTTTTATCGGAAGAAGAGGAGAAGTGCTTAAGTCTAGGACATAAATTTAAGGTTAAAGAGGAAGAAGTGGACAAGAAGGAATTGGTGTACACAGTAGAACAAGCCATTGTAGACATAAAAGATAAGGACGAGAGAGAGAGAATAAGGAAAAAAGCATTGTCGATTGTTAGGCAGAATATGAACAAGAAGGAGAGTAACTTAAGGAAAGAAGAGAAGGAAGGACTGAAAAGATTAAGGAAAAGAAAGGATATCGTAGTGGAACAGGCGGACAAAGGAGGCGCGTTGGTAGTAATGGAGAAAGGATGGTACCAGGAGAAGCTAGAGGAGTTATGTGATCAGACATATGAGGAAGTCGGTAACAAGGACATGAAAGATGAAGTGTTGAAAAAGATAGTACAAGAAGGGAAAAAGGCGGGGATTAAAAAGATGATCAACGAAAAAGGAAGGATTCCTGTCATGAAAGGTTTTCCGAAAATACATAAGAAGGACGTGAAGCTAAGACCAGTACTGGACTGCAGAGGTAACTATTTTGAACCACTAGAGGAGAAACTAAGAGAGATAAAGGACGAAATCAGACAAGGACAAAAGACATGCAGAGTGAAGAACACGGAAGAATTGAGGAAGAGGATAGATGAGATTAAGTGGAATCAGGAGAAGGTGTTAATGTTTAGTGTAGATGTTAAAGCCATGTTCACCAGTATAAGAAGGGATTATGTCATAAAGGCAATAGAAGAGGAGATGGAAGGGAAAGTTATAAGTCAGTGGAAAAAAGAGAAAGTTATAAGAGCGCTTAAGACTTTGTGGGAAAATAGCTATTGCATAATTGGAGAAAGACTAGTGAAGATAAAAGAAGGTTTAAGCATTGGATCCAAGCTGAGTCCAGTTCTAGCGGAAATAGTAATGAACAAGTGGGAGAAAAAAGTGACAGAACAAGCAGGAGGAAAGTTACTGTTCTTTTGCAGGTATGTTGATGATTGTTTAGGCATATGGACAGGGAATAGAAATCAACTGGAGAAATATGTTGAAAGTATAGAAGACCAAGAGAAAGGCATAAGGTTAGAATTAGAAGTTGAAGAAAACAACTCTATCAATTTCATGGATATGAAGATAGAGAAGCAAGGTGAGAAAGTGACTACTAGTTGGTATCAGAAACCGTGTTGGGCAGGTATTTATTGCCACTGGAGAAGTGATGTAGACAAAGCAACTAAAAAGAATTTCATTAGGAACATGGAAAGGAAGATAGAAAACATCAACAGCGAGGAAGAGGGAAAGAAAAAAGATTTGGAAAAATTCTACAAACAATTGAACAATAATGGATATAGGATAGAGCAGTTTAGGAGAAAGAGAAAAGAAGATAATATGGATAGGAAAGAAGAGGAAGACAAGAAGTGGTACGGCATTCAGAGCATAGGCGAAAAGACCGAAGTGCTGAAGAAGTTATTAAGAAAAGGTGGTGTGAAGACTTATAGAAAAGGAGGAGAAACTTTGTTGAAGTGCATAAGGAAGAAAAGGAAAAGGAAGGAAAATCATATAGAGGAGCAGGAAGAAGGAGTGATATATGAAGTGAAGTGTAGTGAGTGTGACATGAAATACATAGGGGAGACGGGGAAAAGGCTTATGGACAGATTAAAACAACATAGGATGATGTTAGACTGAAAAGGGATAATAATGCTATATACAAACATGTGAAGGAAACGGGACATAAAATAGACTGGGAGGGAGCTAGGGGTTTAGAGAGAGAGAAGAGGAAGATTATTAGAAAGTGGAAAGAGGCTAGAAGAATAAAGAGAGAACAAGAGGAGAACCTAATGAATTGGACAAGCGGTATGAATATACACGAGCAATGGGAGAAATTGTTGGATGTAATAGAAAAGGAACAAGAAAAGTGCATATAAGCTATTAATATTTATTTATTTAATTATTTAAATTTATATATTTAGTTATATATATATATTTTTTTTTCTTATTTAATATTTTCTATTTGTTATTTACTTTCTTTGTATGTCATCTCATTAAGGAACTGTTAGAAAAAGTGAAAGGGCTCATTATATTTTTCTGTTTGCGCGTAAGTAACTTTATCCTCATTGGTTCCCTCCGACCAATGAGAGAGAAGAAGAGGCGTGGCCTTTCACTTTCTCATGTATATAAGATCTGCTGTCACATGTCTTTTCTCAGTGTTTGTGTCTGATGAAGAGGACGTTAGGTCCTTGAAACTGTAACATTGTAAGTAGAGTTTATGTATCTTGTTCCACAATTTTTTGCCTCCAGCTAAAATTAACTTAGCTGGAATTTCGTTTACACCCGAGATTTGTGTTTCTTTAATTTCTTTATAGCGATTTTTACTTCTATTTGATTGGGTTCTGGAATATATGGTTCTGCGGTGTGTATCTTCCTTTCTCCACGCACATTAGTTTTTGGCTGCGTGTTAAGCAAATCGTCAAAGAAATCTTTCCATCTATTTAAAATGCTATCTGTATCAGTGAGAACTGTTCCATCAGCTTTCTTTTATATATAAGGACGAGGTTGATAGCCTTTCTTAAATTCGTTGATCCCTTTATACATGTCCCGAATGTTTTTTATTTTTTACTATTATCTTCAAGTTCCTAAATTTTAGCTTTCAAAATATCGCGTTTCTTTGTTCTAAAAGTTTTGGAAGTTCCTCGCCTGATGTCTACGAAATTTTGTATAGTTATTTCATTCGGATTTTGTAGCCAGCGTAATTTTGCCTGTTTTCTCTTCTCTGCTAGTTCGAACCATGGTTTGTTCCTACGTATTTCCGCGTGTCCCAATTTTTCTTTTGAGAGAGGATGTTTCGTAAGCAAAGAAAAGAATTCAATTGCTGGAATATTTTTCTCTATAATCTTAAGGTTACATCTGTTAAGTAAAGAGTATGACATGCGTCAGATTTCTGAAACGATTCCTGTAATGTTATTGAGGAAAGCAAAGAAAAGAATTCAATTGCTGGAATATTTTTCTCTATAATCTTAAGGTTACATCTGTTAAGTAAAGAGTATGACATGCGTCAGATTTCTGAAACGATTCCTGTAATGTTATTGAGGATTATAATCATTTTGCTCAAAGAGTATTTTTGCGTCATACATAATTGATATTCTTTCTTCATAGTTTTGGGGAATTTGGGGACTTCGTCATTTATATTATTATATTACTATAAAACAATTTTAACGTGGATCTTTGTGGATGCCTAATTAGAAACATACCAATTATAAATATGCATGTATTCAGATTTCAGAATGTTTTCACGGCAGTGATTTTAATACTGATATGTACTACTACTTCATCTACATCACCTAATATATAATATACTCTACAACAGTTGATCAGATTCATCTACCGTAATATGAGTTTCATCTCCCTTATCTAGAATAAGCCTCAAATCTGCCCACCTTCCAATGTTGAAGACAACCAATGGCGTATTTAAGATTTTCTTTCGAGGGCTATGCCCAACACAAGGAAGGAAGTGGGCAATTGCCTACCTGAGTTTGAGAATTAAATATATTTTAATTTATGCATAAATTGAAGTTATAATGGCAAGAATTACAGATCGATAAATCCTATATGATGTGATACAAAAATTTAGAAGTGAGTCTAACCCTTTATTCTATTCATACAAGAAAAAGAAAGCATCCTCTTGGCCGTTCTAATTTCCCGGGCTAATTGTTCCCCCGTTTTGATTTTCTTTAATTCAAACATTTCCTTCTTTTAAAAATAACTAAACGATATAATTGTTCCTTTGTTATAATAACTAAAGTCCTGTCATGTTGATATCCGCGCATGTTGGTGTGGAACACTAGTTTCCCTTATCAACTCCTCTTAGTTTTGGTGTTACTGATGACGGCCGACTTGAATCACAACTGACAACGGCCGATAAAGTATGTAGTAACGTCAAGAAAAAGAAACAGAAAAATAGAAAGGATGGCAGAAAGAACAATTAAGGACGCAGTTCTTACATGGAATGAAATTTGACAAATACAGTATTATTTCTGAACAAAAAGCATAAGAAAATGGAAAGTCAATGACATTCTTAGAAATGGTAAGAAGGATTATTGTTGTACGTGGAATGCCTAAAACTAACAAATTATTTCGAGGGGAGAATGAGCCCAATAGCCTCCTAAATACGTCACTGAAGACAATTCTGCTCCCCTGATCCTTCACAGCATTGTTTTTCAACTTCATAAATATTTTGAACATCGCTTATATATATTATATATATATATATATATATATATATATATATATATATATATATATATATATATATATATATATATATATATATATATATATATATATATATATATGGGAACGTCTTACCCGTCCCCCCCAATGTTGAAGACAGATTTGCGCCTATGGTATATCGTGGTATGATCTGGCCGTTCATCTTAACAGCCACAGTATATACTACATCTATCACAGTTATCAACAAGAACCCTTATCCAAATATGTTAAGTAAACTAATTACACATTCTCCTCTCCAGCTTCAAAATTGGGAAATTTATTTAATTCTTCCCAAGTGCCCACAGACAAAAGATAAAATTAATCACTGTCTTCAAGTCTTACAACATCTCCTCTCCTTTAGATATTTCCTTTCTAAATCTATACCACAAAACAACCTTTGACAATTTCAGACATCGATTTTATAACATTTTTCTTCATTACCACTGTCAACTATTATTAATATCTTGATTAAATTTCTTAACAACTCTTTGTATTTCTGCTTAAAATTTTGTTCCATTGTTGGCCTCCTGACCTTTACGTACGTGTGTATATTTGTTTCGAAAGATTCGAATTCCATTTCTCTTTCCTCATCTTCAAATATTTTGATTTTACTTTTTTTTTATCTTCTTCCAACAGTCTAGCACAAAATGATGGTACTGCTTTCGTGCACAGTACATATAAAATCTGGGGTTATGAATTATCAGAATTCCTTCCCTGAATTTTCCCTGAGTTTCAGATCTTCACCACTTGTCTTTGTCTATTTTCCAATTTTAGTGTCCTTTGTCACATCAGGTAGTAATATATCCTCTCCTAGCACTTATATAAACCAAGTGGCAAAACCTTAGTTTGAAACATATTCTCTATAATCTGAAGAACAATAATGCCCATAAGATGAACAAGTTTGACATTTTCTACATTTTGCAGCGTATTTTCTTCATGTGCCAAATTATATTCAATCCTTGATATAACAGAATTTGGCGTAGTTTAACAATTTTCAAAATAAATGCTACATTTCATCCTTGCTCCGTTACTTGTTTCCTCGCTTCGGGAGTGCAGGAGTAGGCGGGGCCAGATTCATGGACATTAGCATGCTACCAACTCTTTCATAAGGATCCAGTATCCGAAATCTGGCTTTCATCTCAACTTTATTCTTCAACTGAAACCGGAAGTAGTTATAAATAGCAGAAGATTCGATTTCAATACTGATTTTTGTATAGTAATAATTGCGAAAGTAGCAAGAAATTGTGTTTGATATGGATTCAGCGTCAAATAAACAGCTTCCGTCTCTCACAATGTTCCCCTATTATAGCCAAAAAATATAGATTTGTTTCAATATTGAATTCACATAGTTTGGAAATCTACTATGAGGTGCATCCAGAAAGTAAGTTTACCACGCGTCTCATAGCTAGGAAACCGTACGTTGCGCGAAGCGACTGCACGCACGTGAGAGAGTAAGGTGCATGCGCCAGCGGAACTTTCCTAGTGCTCTCAGAAGCGTCGTGGTTGAAGATGGACGTTCATATTGCATCTCCTGCCGTGTGTGAAATGCGAGCAGTGATAAAGTTTTTTAATGCACAGTGCAGAGCGCGGATTGAAATCCATCGTCAGCTGTGCCAGGTCTATTGGCCTAACGTAATGAGCAAGCAGATGGTGCGTTGCTAGTGTAGACCATTTGCAGCAGGACGTCAAAATGTACATGATGAGAAGCGCAGTAGGAGGCCAACCGTCATCACAGACGACCTTGTGGACCTTGTTCAGGAACGCATCGTGCAGAATCATCAAGAGATTCCTGTCAGGTCAGCATCAGCATTTTCAGAATGACGGAGAGGCGGAGGAGGTTGTCAAACAGTGGTTTCAATCTCAGGCGTCCGAGTTCTATGACAGAGATATAGACAAGTTGGTCCCACGATATGACAAATGTCTGAATTCCGGTTATGAATATGTTGAAAAATACCTAACACATCTTGTATCTGGTACAATAAATGTTTCCATTCAATTGTGTTTTGCTTCTGCTCAACGCCTTTGGGAAACATACTTTTTGAATGCACCTTGTATTAGTATTAGTATTATTAACTTATTAATAATATTATTGTTATTGTTATCTTTCTAGTTGAACAAGGAAATCATGATCAGCAGTGTGAGAAACGTTTGTCTGGCTTTGAACGAACGTGAAGCAATGGCCATTATAAATGAAATGCTAGCGACGTAGCTGGACAGTGTGGAAAACGCCGTTTGAAACAGGGATAATGGAGAAACCCAATAGTGCCTTCGTGAATAATTCACCTAGTAAATACAGAATTATTTTTTAAAATGGACTATTACTGGTACAGACAGGGTAGTCAGTAAGAAATCGCTCAAAGACTGATGTCAAATCTAAGAGAAGACAAGTGATATGAATGATACCTGTAATTAGATTTATAACATTCCATTTGGGGAATAAAATGTATTTGCTACCGCACAAAACTTTCTATGTCCAATTTCTTAAACTAAATCATTTTGTGCTGTGAACATTAATGCAACATTTTCTTGTGAAATACGAAACAAGATTATAAGCCATTTTCGCAAAATTTCACCCAAAGAAAACTCACCCCCCCCCCAATTAAACTACTTCTCGTATTTTTTATAGGGAAATAATAAAATATACTAGCATTATTGATGGAATATTTGATTAATTGATTTGAGTTGATTTTTTTTTAGTTTAACGTCCCGTCCAGCAGAGAGGCTATATGAGACGTGGACCTGCTGATTAACGTGGAATCCAAACCATATGAGCTCCCTCCGGGAATCGAACCCGGACCTCCCATGCCAAAGGCTCGTACGATGGAATGTTTGAATATAGAATAAAATTGCAGAAGTCGTATTTCTGAAAACTGTTTTAAAAAAAACTCACCGCAAAAATGAACTACACCTCGTAAATATTTTCAGGTCAAATGAATCATGCCATATTATCAGGAAATTAATGACAATTATTTATGACCTTTAAACAAAATCACCTGAGTCGTTTCTGAGAAAGAAACTTACCCCAAGAGTAAAGTACCCCTTCTCGATGTTTTACAAATAAACGAATTATACCATGGTATGAAGTGGGGTTTGAAAGCTTGATTTATGAAATATAAACAATATCTTTAAAACCGTTTTCAAACAAAAATCTCTTTGTTTTTACTTTTACTCTGCAGCAAAGTACCCTTATTTTGGGGGCTAGAAAGGAAATTCAAAAAACAAACATGGAGAAAGACATAAAAATCTTGAGTTAAAAATTTGCTTGAGATACGTTGAACGGTATTGCCTCTAGGTGAGTGTATATTCAGATACCTTGAACAGTATTGCCTCTGGATTAGTGTACATTCAGATACCTTGAACGGTATTGCCTCTAGGTGAGTGTACATTCAGATACCTTGAACGGTATTGCCTCTGGATTAGTGTACATTTAGATACCTTGAACGGTATTGCCTCTAGGTGAGTGTACATTCAGATACCTTGAACGGTATTGCCTCTAGGCGAGTGGACATCAGGACAAAAGGACGAATAGACGAACAAATGTTGAAGAACCACTTTCTCTGTATCTATAGGCTATGAAACATCTAAACACGTTGAAATCTCTCGAATTCGATTTTCTCAAGATCACCAAACTATCTTCTCTTCTTTCATCTCTCAAAACTAATTAAAAGGTGCGGGCCACCACACTAAACTTTCTCCATCCAATTTCTTACACTAAATCTCGGAGTGATGCAATTATTAATGAAAAATTTTCTTGTGGAATACGAACAAAATTATAAGGCGTTCTCGGAAAATTTCGCTCCCCCTCCTCTCAAGAAAAACACTCTCCAAAAGTAAACGCCCTCTTGTACATTTTTCTACAGGAAAATGACTGATATAATATATTATGGTTATTGGTGAAATAAATATAAAATAAAATCGCAGAAATTGTATTTCAGAAAACTGTTGAAAAATCTCACCCAATGAGTAAACTACCCCTTGTAAATTTATTCGTAAGAAGTAATATAAGCAATATTATAGAGTTATTAATGAAATATTTACTTATGAAATATGAAACGTCTAAACATATCAACAGATGAGGTGTTTTTGAGAAAAACAACTCATCCCAAGAATAAACAACCCCTCGTATATTTCATAACTTATCCGCACACTTTGGAAGAACTACAGGCCAACATTCAACAAATCGTAGATAATATTTCACGTCCAACTATAGAATGTATCTAGGAACATGATCAAAATGGTTCACATGTGTGAAGCAGTAAATGGTGAAGCGTTTTCAACATATTTTGTAGTACCTTCTTTGATTTCGTGACAATTTGATCACCTTGTAGAGTTTGTGTAGTAAACATAAGAACAAAATACGAGAACAACAAATTAAAAGCAACACAATATTGTTATGTACTGTCACCATATCTGAGTGGAGTGGAACCAGAAAGTTATTTTAAGGGAAGTCAGCGCTTTAATACTAATTTTCTACAGTCCCAAGTAGCACAGGATTGAATTCTATCCGAATGCAATAGGTAATTGAATTTAAAACTGCTGTCTTAATTTTCTACTCCATCAAATGCTGACTTGAATCAGTTGTTGTATTTTCTTTTCTGGTAACACTTGCCCCGAAATCCTAACAAAAATTGACATTTAAAACCAACATCTGACTAGGGATGATTCCATACCGGGACCAAGCAACTGCGGAAAACCTATATATCGTCTAAAAGCTCTTGCCATGAGAAGTACGTAACCGTATTCAAATCACGGACAAACCCACAACCTGACCCTATAAAGAATGGGTGTGTTGGGTGTGCATGGCATATTCGACAGAATAAAAATACATGTTACGATTATGTTTATACCAAGTTTTATCTCTATATATGCAATGGTCATTCCACCATTCGAGAAAATGTGTTTTAGAATAGTAGGAAACGCTGACATGAGTGGTTGTGGGTTCACACTAACATACTACAAAACTTGTATGGGTCGCAATCTAATTATGTCCGCCAATGCTATAGACTTGAATGTTCGCATTGGTTGGCCAAGCTGGGATGCTTGGGAGACGGGGACACTCACACTGTTTTCCATTGTCCAATGCTGCTTCTGTTACATTTGTTCTATGTTCTTTCAGTGGCACGCACGCCATTTACTACACTATGGTGTTTACACTTGGTTGGAAACACTAACAAGCTAGAATTGTTGGGAGACAATAACACTCAACGTCTTTTTGCAATAGTGTTCTGTGGTATTTCTTCCAAGCTTGGTGTATAAACGTCTCATTACACAGAAGCAGTTTTACAACTTCTCATTTTTATAATGGGTTTGGAACACTGACAGACTGGGGTACTAGGGAGAGGAATACGTCCACAGTACCTTTTCTCCAATGACGAAAGATGTTTATGCCACGTTTTATGGATATACATCCAGTGGTATAGAAACCATCTTCCACGTTGTATTTATAGTTCGTTGGCAACACTGACCAAATGGGTATGTCAGGGTGCACCCTTGCTCGAGTCACGTCCTAGCAATGAGCCAAAAAGGAAGATGATAGGCTCAAGCGCTTACGCGTGATGCATCGTAACATGCATTTTTATTCTGTCGAATATGTCATACACAGAGGTGAGGTGTTTTTTGAGTTTTACGTCCCGTTCAGCAGCGAGGCTATATGATTGCCATACACAGAGTCACAAACACCAACAAACCGGTCCTTTCTAGGATCTGGTTGCGGGTTTGCCCGTGATTTGAAAACGGTTACGTACTACTCGTGGCAAGACCTTTCAGTCGATACACGGGGTGTTTCAAAACAACAGCGACAACGTTTGGGAGGTGATTCCTGACACCAAGATAAGACAAAAAGTATAGACCAAGCTGGGAGCACAAATGCTTCCTTTCGGAGTTATAGGCTGCAGAAAACATGAAAAAATGAACTTTAAAGGTCCATAGCTCCAAAACTATGGAAAATACCGTAGTCGGGTCAAGACTTTACTTAGGAACTAATATGTGCTCTAACCAAACATACATGTTTCAGAATCCTAAGGTACTCACGCAACAATTTTTGTACAGGAAGTTTGGTTACGGGCATATAATCTGAAGTACTCACTAACTATCTCTATGAAAATTGTTGCGGAAGTACTGCGGGATTCTGAAGGATGTATTTTTTGATAGACCACATATTAGTTCCTTAGAAAAGTTTTGACCCGACTATGGTAGGTCCCATAGTTTCGGAGCCATGGACCTTTAAAGTTCATTTTTTCCCGTTTTCGGTAATCTATAAGTCCGAAAGGAAGCATTTGTGCACCCATTGTCTTATCTTGGTGTCAGGAATCACCTCCCAAACGTTGTCGGTGTTGTTTGAAACACCCTGTATAGGCCTTCCCCAGGTACTTGGTCCCGATATGGAATCATCCCTATTGATTCTCCTAAAAATATCTAAAATACATTTTTTATAAAAAATAAAAAATTTAAAAGATAAACATGAAGATTTTGCACGCCACACTATCCTGAAATATTATACAAGTTTGCTTAACAGATTTGTAATGTTGGTTGTAGAAAGACTAGGCTAATAATGAGGATTCTTATAATAAACGACAAACTTCTCAGTAATAAACAATCATGCTAACCAATTGTCTACATGACGTTGGTAGATGACGCTACATGCGAGATTGTTGTGTAAAACAAAGCCCTAACATAGTTGCATAAAAACTATCGTGTGGATTGGTGAGAAAACTCAAAAATACAATAATTAAATGTAAACCATTAAAAGTTTTTAATTAGGTTCAATTTTAATCTATAGTAGTAGAGCACTTACCTCTAATGTGTGGGGTTCTGGTTCGATCCCCAGCTAAGCAAGCTTGTGATATACATCATCATATCCGTGGGTTTTCTCGGGCTACTTCGGTTTCCACCCACATTAGCATTCCACCAATTATTCCATCATCATTCAATTGCCTTAATCATCAGTTTCCCTTAGCCTGAAGGGCACAATCATGAGACGTTCAACTAAAAGAAATTTTTAAAACCTATACTGTAGACCGGGACGAAGATTTGTATACAACAACTAGTTTTAAATGTTTTTTAAAACTGAAATTTAATTAAATATTTGAGTTACGTAAACCGGAAATGAAATATTCTCAGTTCTGCTATCACATGTACAGTCAGTGACAAAAGTTCTTTCCGTTTCATGAAATTATAATCTGTTTCACATAACCTGACAGGAAGAAGAAGAAGTTTTTCACCCACCACGCTCAAGTAGAGGTGAATGTTGGTGTTCCGTCTTCCACTCGGGGTTGATAGCCAGAAGGAACAACCTGCTTTCTCAACATCAGGTGCAAGCGAATTGACGTACGAATTTAGAGTTTACATGATTCTGTTTATTAGAAAAGTTTCCCTCCCTGTGGAGGTCAACGACTTGCTTTCCCTTCTGCAGCGGTAAGTGGTGGGAGGTAGGGGAGTTTACTATCAGGTTGCCTGAAACAGACTTTAGTTTCGTAAATAACTTCAGAATGAAAGGACAATTTGAGTACAGTTTTGAGTAAATTAAAAAGAGTGAGTGTAAGTTTCTGTATGTTCCAGCCATCCCACTGCTATTCCCAAAATAAATTTTTCAAACGGAAACAACTTTTTTCAGTGATTGTACGATGCTTGAAAAATCTATAAATGATTCTTTTAAAAAAAGAAAAGTGATTACACTAGATTATATTTGCTCGGTCCGGTCGCAGGATTGGACGGGAAAATGGCAGCATACCTGTAACATCCTATGACGTTGGAACGTAATTGAATTAATACAACAGTCTAAAGAGTCAGAAAATGAAATATTTTTAGTTTAACGTCCCACGTTTATATCTGTTATAGACTAAGGGAGATGGATGCTTTAAGCAAATAAATATCATGAAAGAATCGGGGGAATGAGAAAATACGAGGAAACGGGAGTACCCCGAGAAAAACCCACGTTCATGATGTTGTCCACCACATACTTACTTGGCCGGGGATCGAACCATGGACCCAACACACCAAAGGTAAGCTTTCTACCACTGAGCCACCGCGCTCCCCACTAATGAGTTCTAAATAGTGATGATCAAATGCAAGACCAAGACCACGACCCGGGTGGTCTTGGTCTTGCTTGCAAGAGTCTCGCAAGTCTTGCTTTTAAGAAATCTTACGCTTTTCATAAGTAAATTTTACTCTAGATGAAAGGGATAACAAATTCTACAACGCGTCAATAGTATCAGAAATACAATGTATGTTTCCAAGTGTAATACAGTTTGCCTTCGTATAAGTATGATGATAGTTGAGTTGATTTTGAGTTTAACGTCCCTTTTCAGCAGCGAGGCTATATGAGACGTGGACCTACTGATTAACGTGGAATCCGAACCACATGAGCTCCCGCTGGGAATCGAACCCGGGTCTTCCACGCCAAAGGCGTGTACACTAACGGCTTAGCCACGGAGGAGCTCTAGTAAGTATGATGATAGTGTACAACATGAGGTGATGACCTTTATTTTATTTTATTTTTGTGATTGGTGCCCACGCTTCACTACTTATAAGATAAATCACAACGTTTCGTAATCTTTTTTATATTTTTTTAACAGATCCAATACTCCACTGGTTCCCAAACCGGGGATGCTATCGCTGAGATCCATGAAAGAAAATCAAGACGGCACAGATTACTGAAATACCATGAATTGCTAAATTATTTTTATACTCTTGACGTCACAAATAGGCTTCAGATTCTTTATTATTCTTTTCAACAACAATTAGCTAATCTTTGTATTGAAAAAACTTCCAGTTAAATATTGGGCTTTTATTTTACTGATTCTAATATATACTCTATAAGACAGAAACATGAACATTACGCAAAAGTGATAAAAACAATTGAAGGCTTTCAAAACGTGGGCATGGAGAAGAAAGACAGAATTAGCTGTTTAGAACGGAAAACGGACGAGAAAGTATGACAAATAGTAGCAGTAGGGGAGAAAAGAAGGATTTTAGATGTAATTAAGAGGAGGAAGAGGAATTGGAATGACATTAGCTGAAGAGGAACTGTATTATGAGGAAAGGTATTGTGGAAGGAAAGAGAGGAAGGGGCCGAAGGAGACTGTAGTTGAAGGCAAGTATTAAAACAGAAAATAGTTATGTCAAGACGAAGAGACTAACTGAGGTCCGCCGTACATCGAATCTTCTCAGCTGCAGCAAGTGACCTGCCAATAATGGCAGAATAGCTATGATGGTGATACACTGAGGAAAATCCGTTATCCGGACAGCGGTATATTGTAGAAACGTACGGTATGCTTAGGTTTACTACAGAAATCAGTACGACGCATATGATATCCATATCCTACACATGTACTGCCCGTAGATGTTACATTATGCTGTTGCAGGATGTCTGACATCTAACAGTCAGAGTTGGCGTGGGTCAATAAAAACTTGACCCACGACCCACTGACCCACCACCCACCGTGACCCACGACCCACCACCCACCATGAACCACTCTCATCCACTGTGACCTACTCTGACTCACCAAAATCCTCTTCATCAACTCTGAACACGATCCACGGCCTCTTCTGTACTGACTAAAAAGTTTACACTTGTAATAAAACAACACTGTGAAATTTCACTAATCGGAGTTTGAACTTCTAGTCAATCGCTCAAGCGCCACTCTGTTAGAATAACGGTGGATCTTACCTTTATGATATAAAATGGTAAAGTGTTTGTCACTGAGGAAATTGAAACAGTTTGAGGTGGAGGGAAATTAGTGTGTGCCTAAAATATACTTGTACTAAGAGAGTATTCTTACAAGTGTTAATTTCTGAACGCATTCCAAAAGAAACCTCTGGAAAAGGAAAATACCGCAAGAAAATACCCCTGTACAAGATGGAAAAGGTTATGGTTTCTCAGTTCACATTATTTTTCTCACAAAAAAAACTTGAAAAATCAGTTTTTCATATTTTATAAAGGTGCTCTGGTACCCTATGTGAGAGCATCTCCATAAAGTATGCTCATAATTGTAATTTGTGTAATCACTGAAACGCCACGTTAAATTTAAGTTACAAATATGCATAATTGCAATTATTATGAATATTTATTCAAAGTAGTTTACCTAAAGCATAGAAGAGACTTACTAAAAAATAGGTACAAAGTTGAATAACACAAATAAGCCATTCCTAATACAAGAATACATTTTCTATAACTCTTAATTTTCCACCTTAAACCTGAAATCGGGTTTATTTCCTGTTGGTAACTTTTTCGTGGTAAATCATCCGCAGCGGAATGATGTCCATCCTTCAGCCAAGAAATAACTAGCTCGTGTACTTTGAGCTTGTCTAGCGGTGGGCCATTAACATTGATGAACAATAAGTTAGACAATGTTTGAGCACTTAGTCTATTCCTAATATCAGTCATCTGTAAATTCATAAGGGGATATCCCCTTCGCACTCTGTCGTGGAAATTGATAATACTTCTACCCGATTTCTGCAACTCCTCATCGACAATCTGTTTGTTAGACTTAAGTCTGATAACGATTTTTCTTAGTAAGTTTTGAAATACTCAGCAAGACGTATAATCTCTCTATCACCATACAACAACTTTTCCATATCGACCATGTCAGTTGGCAATGTCGACTCACGGAGAACAGAAACTTCATCTACCACGCGTTCGATAGGGAATCTTATGAATAAATTATCAATTAAAGCCTGATAAACTGATGATTTCTTATTTGTTTATAAATTTAATTTTTACAATTACACATGAAGGTTTGATGCCATTACCAAGTTCCCTCCCCCGTCTAGAAAGCGAAAGGGAATGAGGTTCCTGGAGTGTTCAGAGATGAATGGGAGTTTCCCTCCTTCTTCCCCTTCAATTACCACACTGCTGTTTGCCATTTGCCAAATTACGATGAATTTAAATTAAATTATCATAGTATAATTATTTCCTTGTTGAATTATCAATACTTTTCAGTGGAAAAAAGGATGAAATTTCAAAGTTTCAAACCAAGGTAAATAGACCAACGTAAAGGGAAAAAAGTGTAAAAGTTTCCATATATTTATGCCTACAATCCAAATTTAAAATTTCCGTGTAATTAAGCTTATAGTACAAATTTTATGCCTATTTTAGTCACAAGTTTTTGGGTTGATTGCCCTGTGCTGTAAGCACTCCATATAATAAACATAAGCTTCAGCTATTATTATAGTACAAAGCAATGGATATATGATGCCAAGCACTGTATTTTTTGTTTCTGATTTTTTTCTTAAATAGCATCGATCGTTTTCGATCATTTTTACAAACCAACTCACTACCAATTTTCCATATATAGAAAGTGCCCCCTTCCCCATAAAGAAGAACTTTTAAAAACGCTAGGACACATTCTGTTTATTTTCAATAAACGGTTAATACACTGAATTTCAGCTCCGTAAGTTTAACGGCATGCAAGATACTCATTTCCTTCCCCCCCCCCCCAGCAAAAATTCGGATCCTCACTACCTCCTTAGGATATTATGCATTATAATAAAAACAATATAACATCCCAGTTTGGATTAAGGCCTAACTATATACCAAAAGTAATTTCATTTGACTTTGCAATTTGACCGTGATAATCAGGCATACATAGTTACATTCAATTTTTTATATAATAATTTATATATTACAGTGATTCAAAAATGTATTTTTTCCAGTAGTTAGCTCCTCTAAAAGCTCACAGATCTCGAAAGCCAAGTAGTAGTAGAAGTCCTATTGCTGTTATTACAATTAAAAATATCAATATCCAAAAGTGCCTGAAGTTCTTTTTTCACTTGGTTAGATATACTCACCTCATGTAAGTAGACAGAAGCAAGTGGAAAAGGAAGGGAAATGAAGGTCTTGAAAGTAAAACGAAGAGAAATTTACCAGTCTTCAGAAGATACTGTCTACAATGCAGTGAGCAGAGAGGGTCGGTAGATCATACTGAGTCGGTAGGTCGCAGTGCGTCATGGTGGGTCATGGTGGGTGTTGGGTCGCAGTGGGTCACGGTGGGTGGTGGGTCACAGTGGGTCACATGCTGTTAACCCACGACCCACTGACCCACTCAGAAAACTTGATCCACTTGACCCACTGACCCACTCCATCTCTGCTAACAGTCTTCTGGATATTACATACATGTACGTATGTTACATCGTCAGCTGTATGTTACATACGTAGATCTGTATATGAGATCCTGATCGTCTATATATAGTTTTTTCGCTCGTACGGAAAGTACGCTTATTCGGAACACTTATACGGAAAGTATGTATAAATATACTTTTTCAGTTATACGTTTGCTGTACGCTAAGTCCAAAAACTACAGGATTTACACGTGTAACCTACGTTTTTACGTAAGCTACATTCGATTTGTTTCTCAGTGTATATTTAGCAGTATTGGCCAAAAACAAGAGAGAAAAAATTAAAATAATAATGATTATAATAAAACCTCTTAATATTTTAGAATAATTTGAGTGATAACAAAACGACTCAACTGTCTATGTTTTTTTTTTTTTTTTTTTTTTTTTGTAAACTCAATTTATATAAAACTTTTGACCTATATTATAATACAAAATAACAGCAATAAACTTTAAGTTATTTGAAATAACTGTACAAAATCGTTCTCACTTGTGAATACGGATTATTTATTGTTTTATAATGTTATATCGCTCAATCCTCGATGTGGCGTATACCTAAATAGGCTTAAAGTTATATTGATAAAAAAAAAATTCTACGTATAAGCATCCGCCCATGAAATCAAACTTGTTGTCACATGAACTAAGTTTTTGTCAATGTCATGAAAACGTTACTTTGATATTAATGTTATGAGCACACATTAAAAATTTCCAACAGATGGTCGAAAATCGAAGCCAAGGCCATACCCATGTAATTGGCATCTATGGTGCACGGAATTATCGATGTTCAATACTACATTTCTCTTTAGTTTTGGAAGAACACTACTAATACATTTTGAAATGAAATGAAATATATAGTTTAACGTCCCACGTTTTTGCACCGAGGTTAAGATGGACTACTATAATGAGAAATTAATGAAATGATGGAATAAAGAAAGTAGGAGGAAACGGGAAAACCCCGAGAAAACCCACACACATGGTGTTTGTTCACCAAAAATGCTTATAAGGCACAAGCTGGGATTGAACCAAAGACCGTAAAGGTGAATGCTCTTCCACTGAGCCGCAGCGGCCATAACACGTTTTAGTTTACTTTTCGCTTATCCGCTTCCTATGAGCACAACTATTCTTCGTATGATTTCCCAAAATAAGATCATGGGCCGTCGTAAATGAATCAAATGATGACCAAAGTAAATCAAACACTGAAGTTCTTATACGTTGTAACAAGTCATAGAAGTATGCTCTCTGTTGTCTCGCGAATAACCGTTTCAGAAAACGATATACTGTAGTTATATGCTACAGGGGCAGATCGACTTAACGGATTGCATAAACTACTGGGTACACATTCACTCCAGCGGCATTTTTATCGAAGCCAAGAAATTCAAGTGAAAGATGTAATGATTTTCCCCCTTCCTTTTTACATTATATAAAAGAATTCAAGTAGTACCGGTACTTGTGCAAGACTCTTGCGCAAGAGTCTTGGTCTTGGTCTTGCACACCTTGCTCTTGGTCTTGGTCTTGCATCGGGATTCCTGGTCTTGGTCTTGCAAGCAAGACTCTTGCACAAACTGGGGGCCGCGGTGGCTCAGTGGTAGAGCGTTCACTTCTGGTGCTTGAGGTCCCTGGTTCGTTCCCAGCCCCCGCCAAGTGAACTTTGTGGTGGACAAACACCGTGTGCGTGGGTTTCCTCTGGGTTCTCCCGTTTCCTCCTACTTTCTTCATTCCATCATTTCACTCATTTCTCATCATCACCGTCTTCTTTAGCCTAACCGGCATAATCGTGGGACGTAAAACTCAAAGATTTCATTTCATTTCTTGCACAAACTGCAAGACTAAGACTCTTCCGCTCATCACTAGTCCTAAAGTATGACGTTACAATGTAATTTGTTAACTTTTCGTTACCAGTATGTGCCATCATTTCTTCTACAGTTCTTCTACATGTAGGTTCTGGCACCAGGAAGGTTATTTTTCATCTTACAAGGCAGGGTACCCAGGTGTAACACGCCGATTGTCATAAGATTACACAGACATAAAGAACACCGAAAAAGAAATGACACGTATTTTTTATATCGGCCAACAAGCACATTGAAAGGGTCAAATAGGGGCATAAAAATGGGGTCAAAATGAGATTATGTGAAATATAGCGAGAACGAGAAAAGATATCGGAAAAGTTTAAATGTACGAAATACTGCCCATAGTCGACGCAATTCAATGAGGTAGAACGCACCCATGAGAAGAGAGCAGAACATCCGAAAATGGGCCAATCACGTGAACAACATTGTCACAATGTGTTACGGAAATGAGCGAAAAGGGTAATAAGGAGCAGGAAGAAATAAGAAACGAAAACAGAGAATGCGTGTTTTTGCTTTGGGTGCATACATCACCCATATGCGAAAAAAAACGCAGGTTTATCTCAATGCACGAAGATGGGATAACACTCAAGAAGGATGCAAACGCCGTTCGTATAGGCAGCCAGCGAGACAGTACTGCGCAATGGATTGCATATATCGGGTAATGGGAACAAAAATTCATAGCACAGTAGAATGTAATAGCTGGTGGTCCACGACATACGTAAGATAAACAGTAACATTAATATCAGTACCACACATGAGTATCAACATCATATCTCTACGAAAATACGCGTAAAACATAACAGTAATAGTAATAATTTTGTTTTTGTCTTACTACTGCCTACACACATTTTCGTTTCCAACATCCATCTCATTGTTGTTCTCATTACGCGATATATGCAACCCACCGCGCAGTGCTGCCTCGTTGGCTGTCTATATGAACGGCGTTTGCATCCTTTCTGCGTGTTATCCCATCTTCGGGCATTGAGATAAATCTGCATCTCCTTCGCATACGGGCAACATATGCACCCAAAGCAAAAACACGTATTTTCTGTTTCCGTTTCTTCTTTCTTCCTGCTCCTTATCACACTTTTCGCTCGTTTCCGAAACACATTATGACAATGTTGTTCACGTTATTTGCCCATTTTCGGATGTTCTGCTCTCTTCTCATGGGTGCGTTCTACCTCATTGAATTGCGTCGACTATGGGTAGTATTTCATACATTTAAACTTTTCCGATATCTCTTCTCGTTCTCGTTATATTCGACATAATCTCATTTTGACCCCATTTTTATGCCCCTATTTGACCCTTTCAATGTGCTTGTTGGTCGATATAAAAAAATACATGTCGCTTCTTTTTCGATGTTTTTATGTCTGTGCAATCTTATCACAATCGACGTGTTACACTTGGGTACCCTGCCTTGTTAGCTAATATTGATGAGCTTGCCTTTAATGCACATGATTATACATTTGACTTCTGGTTGGAACAAAGATTCTTTACTCTTGAGTTAATTAGAGATTTTCGTGAATAAGGTTTATCAGATTCCAAAAGACGAAGGGAAAGAAGAAAGAGAGCCCACCTATGGGGATTCCACCCGGTTCGGACTCCTGCCCCAAACTTTCTAACCTAACATACATTTGTACACTTTCTCAAAACTATACTTGTTTAACAAGAAAATGATTGATGTAGCATGAAAATTTGATCCTACACTTCATATATACTCTTTGTCTTATAAAAACAAATTAATTCTATCATTTTTTGGAAAATATATGTGGAAGTATTTTACAATTACGTGTCGTCTTTCCGACTGCAGAATAATACCCGTACAATAATACATAGATGTGCTGGACTGACCCCACCAAAGTTTGGACCCCTCCCAGCAAAAATTTCTGGGTGCGAGCCTGAAATGAAATGAAATGAAATCTTTAGTTTTACGTCCCACGGTTATGCCGATTAGGCTAAAGGAGGCGGTGATGATGAGAAATGAATGAAATGGTGGAATGAAGAAAGTGGGAGGAAACGGGAGAACCCCGAGAAAACCCACGAGCACGGTGTTTCTCCACAACAAAGTCCACACGGCGCGAGCTGGGATCGAACCAGGGATTCCAAGCACCGGAGGTGAACGCTCTACCACCGCGCCCCCAGGGTACGAACCTGGTAAGAGTAAATACAGCAGATTATGCTATTCTACCAACTATTGATGTACAAGTACAACACAACATCGTGCTCGTGGGTTTTCCCGTGGTACTCCCGTTTCCTCCCACTTTCTCATTCCACCAATTCTTCCATCATCATTCACTTGCCTTAATAATCCTCTCTTTAAGCCTATAGAGCCTAAACGTGGGACGTTAAACTAAAATATTTCATTGAATTTTCGTTTTCAAAATGTACAACCTTGCTGGCTAGAGCCTGTCAAAAGTAAAAGATTATTATTATTATTATTATTATTATTATTATTATTATTATTATTATTATTATTATTATTATTATTATTATTATTAAGTTATGGTAACATATTAATCATCGTACTAACTAGGAATGTTCCTAATTACCACATTGAGAGTAAGTTTGATTATGTAATGACTGAACATAAAAACAACGTTAGGTACAAGAAGAAAATAAACAAGCAACCACAATATTTGCTAATTCAAAGACAGTTTGTTGAGCATTTCTTGAATTATTTGTGAGTTACTGAGTAGCTCTCTTCTGTCACGTGCTGTTTATGTGCAATCTAGAAGTCATGTATAAATATATTTTTCTGTCATATATTACCATTGTCTCGATTGTTTGTTCTAACAGATAAAAACATATCTATAACAACTATTGGTATTCCTTAGAACAGCATTCACGGAAATGATATTTTAACTGTCTTAATATAAATATACGTTACATACATGTGCCACGCAAAGTTATGCACTATTTATATTGTTATTTTAATATGGTATTTTTTTTCTTTTGTTTTATTCCTTATCACCAAACAACTTCGTTATAATTTATATGTTGGTAATCGCTACTCTTACGCAATGAAATCGGATAGTTTGATTAGTAAATAACAAACAATGCGATTTCCATGTTCGATTTGAAAACAATATGGCGCATATTTTCCTTGAGGCTTCCCAAGAGTCCCCTCTGCATGGAGTTGAAACCAGTCAAAAACAAAGAGGTCAATTTGCTTAAGATGTTTCCATCGTATCTTACTTTAAAAAATATGGACTCTGATGCAATATAACGCATCTATTTCTGCTGTTTCCCAATCACTCCTTTCCTTGTATTTAAGGGGCCGCGGTGGCTCAGTGGTAGAGCGTTTTCATCTCTGGAGCGTATTGTCCATGGTTCGATCCCCCTCTCATGCCAAATGAACTTTGTGGTGGACAAATACTGCGTGAGCGGGATTCCTCGGGATTCTCCCGTTTCCTCCTATTTTCTCCATTCCACGATTCATTCATTTTTCATCATCATCGTCTCCTTTCGCCTACACCACATAATTGTGGAACGCAAAACTGAAAAGTCTCACTTTAATATTTCCTTGTAGTTAAACTGAATTGAGAATGTGAGATAAATTTACCCTATCCCCGGACAAAAGTAATTTCATGATAACTTTCGTAAAAATTCGTTCGAGTTTTGTGGAATATAGTGTATGTCTTTTTCTGAGGATTCCCAAGTGCTTGTAGTTGAAATGGGTCAATAATGGGCAGTCACTGCACATTAAATAAACAAATGATCCGTGAACATGTTGTAAAGACTTCGTAAATTTTATTAAATACTAGCTGAATATACCCATTCTTCGCATGGGGGCTATATTTGAAAGTCAGCGCCTGTGGGAGTATCACCATTGATTTCAGCGACCGCGAAAACTATGGATTTGACAATAATATCGGTCATTTTGGATTACTTATGTCTCGGTATCTTACTCCCCTCCCTGGTTCGAATTTTGACAAAAATTTTTAACTCTGGTCTGGGGCCTGGACCAAGGTATTCGTGACTAAAATTTGGTAACTCTCTCGGTTAATTTGTCTGGTTCCCCAGCCGGTTCCGGTAAATGCCCCCCATGAGACCCCCCTGGTTCGAAATTTGAAAAATAACGCTTCGTCTTGATCTGGGGACTGGACCAAGGAACCCCTGACCAAATTTTGGTAACTCTCGGTCCACTCGACTGATCCCAAGGCCGCACACAGACAGACAAACACACAAACAAACACTTTATTTTATTTGTATTAGATTGTACGTTTTATATATATCTTCCGGTGGAAAATTTCGATCTTCCGGTGGCAAAAGAAAGCATTAAAATAAAAAGTTAATGTTTAAGCTTAAAAATATTAATGATCTCCTGCTTAGACAAATTGCGACTTTAATAAGTAAGACCACAAACCATTACTTATTAAAGTCGCAATTTGTCTAAGCAGGAGATCATTAATATTTTTAAGCTTAAACATTAACTTTCTATTTTAATGCTTTCTTTTGCCACCGGAAGATCGAAATTTTTATACATACCGTGACGAGAGAAAGAATTTTGTCTTTCAAAGCATACCAGGGAGAGGAAAATATTCCCAATAAATTTTCTCGCTTCAATTTCTTAAAGAAAATAATGTTATGAAGTGAAAATAAAAAACAATGAAATATTTCAGTTTAACGTTCCACGCTTATGCCCGTTCGGCTAAGGGAGACGATGATTAAGGCAAATGAACAACGATAGAAGAATAGGTGCAATGATAGTGTGGGAGGAGACGAGAGTATTCCGAAAAGACCTACAGAAACAATACTGTTTTTCACCAACTTAATTGACCTGGGATCGAACTAGAGAACCCATCGCCAATTATACAACTAAGCCATCGTGCCTCCCCTCGTCAAAGCCTCCATTAGCCCTCAATTGGAAACGAAAGTGGTAGAAATCAATTCACTTCCGGTTTGCCGTTGATCACCAGTATAGCAAAAACGTTAATAAATAGCGAAAAACTGTTTCCGGAAATCGATTCAAATTGACTCAACGCTGATCTCTCTACTAACACTGTAAATTGCAATCGGAAGTTAAAAAATTCCTACTTTCTGGTTCACTATTGAATTTGCAGAGCTTAAAAGTCTACTGTAGATTCACACCATGAAACAAAACTCACTTGTTCAAACTTTAATACGTTCCTTTGAATTTTCATAAGAAGCAATGTTTCACTTCCCGAGATATTTTCATTTTCTAACTTATTACGATAACGCTGGTGGCCCCGGGTAGCGTAGTCCCCAACACTATAATCTTTGGTGCAAGCGGTCCTGGGTTCGATTTTCGGTGGGAACACTCGGTCGAAAAGTTGTAAAAGCTTTTCAGGACAGCCTTCCAAAGTGAGGTTTTACTGGGTTTTCCTCATTCACACCAGGCAAATGCCGGGATGGTACCTAACATACAGGTCCCAAGCTGCTTCCTTCCTTTCCTTTTCCCGGATAGTGTAATCGCCGAGAAACGTCGTCCCTCATACGTGACGGGCTAACATGGCCATAGATGCCGAAAGCCCAGGAATCTAGTTTCCAGTCCTAAAGATCACGCTAGTGAGGCTTATAGGAATTTAATCTTAGTACGTTCGTTACTGCATACTATAACTCCTAAACAAGAGTTTTTTTTCTTTTTTGCAATAGATAGCTAGAGTGATTATCTCGGCCCAGTTTGTTAGTGGAGTCAATCCGTTAATATTCTCGTCTGTAAAGGTGGCTCTCCACTTCCCATTTAAAATCAAAATTTTCCCTAGTTTGTATGGAACCTGTACAGCGGCAAAGAAATGTTGGTTGCCTATAATAAAGGATATGTAGCTTTTCTCACTGTAATTATCTTGTCTGAGTTCGTTAGTGGAATTAATCCGTTAATATCCTCACGGGTAACGATGGCTATTTATATCCCGTTTAAAATTTATGGTATTCCCTAGTTTGTATGCAACTTGTACAGTGGCAAAGAAATGTTGGTTGCCTATGATAAAGGATATGTAGCTTTTCTCACTGCAATTATCTTGTCTGAGTTCATTAATGAAGTGAATCCGTTAACATTTTAATGGGTAACGGTGACAATAACGATGAGTACCCACATCTCATTTTCTATATTGAAACAAAGGTGTATAATTGTGGCATACAAGAAGTTCCATATCTCGCCGTCAGACGGCAGTAACATCCACCAGCAATTGACATCTACAGCACAAATTTAAAACTTCTAATGCGTGATTCTGTTTACTGTTCTTAGCAGAGTTTATTGTTTCCTAATATTCTTAGGCTTTATATTTTAATTAACTATTCACTTCGACGATAATCTGGGAAATTGTCAACCTTGTGGAGTATTTGCTTTATTTAAACTATTAGCACGGTATTTTGTGTATCACAACAGTCTACATTCTCTATCAATTTATCTGGAATTTCTTATATATACTTTGTTGCATCACATGTTATGAAAATAATAGTTAATTGAGTATTAGAAAAAAGTGACCATGAAAGGGATAGATAGAGATGAATGTTTTTAAATCTTTATTTTAAGATGTTGCAAAAAAAATCAGTTTAACGTCTCACGATTATGCCCTTTAGGACAAAGGAGTTAATGATTAAGACAAGTGAATTATGATGGAAATATTGGTGGAATGAGGATGTGGTAGGAAACGGGAATACCCGAGAAAACCCCCACACACGATGTTGTCCACCACAAATCTACTTGGCCGGGTATCGAACGAGGGTCCCCAAGCACCAGATGTTTGCGATCTACCACTGACCTACCGTGCTCCCCCAAAAAAAGATGATGGATAGGGCACAGTAAGAGAATAGATAATTTCCAAAGCACACCACGTAAACAAAGTCCAAATTGATCCCAAATTGTTTTCTTTCGAGATTTATTTGTCCTCGACATTCACTATCATTAATATATAATTAACTGACGGCTTTCTTTTGAACACTGTTCGTTCTTGAAAAAAATGAAATGAAATCTTTAAGTTTAACGTCCCACGGTTATGCCGGTTAGGCTAAAGGAGACGGTGATAATGAGAAATGAGTGAAATGGTGGAATGAAGAAAGTGGGAGGAAACGGGAGAACCCCGAGAAAACCCACGAGCACGGTGTTTGTCCACCACAAAGTCCACACGGCGCAAGCTGGGATCGAAACTGTTCGTTCTTGTTCATGTAGTTTTGCCGTGAGTTTTAAAAACCATCACCACCTTGGGCACATCCAACATATTAATTACTTTTGTCACGCTCGCATCACATAACCAAGCGCCAACAATTTGCCCTCTTTGGAAATCAGAGAAGTCCATTTTACATTACCACACACACATTCGCCACATTTCAATATCGAACATGCGATCCCACTACTGACATTCATTTATTTACCCAGTTTCTTAGTGAGTCCCCTTGCACAATTTCAACTTGGCCTCAGTTGTTGCATCCTTATTGGAATGCAACCGTGCACATCACATTGCATCCGATTGATGAAATATTATTGGTCAATTGGCAATGGCTTTCATGTTCTTGACGCTAATCCTTACATTTCCCACGCTTTGAACTCACGTTTACTGAGTATGAGTGCATTTCTGGACATTTTACGTTAAGTGTTTCAACACATGTGAATCACCACGCTTCATCTGTTGTGCTCTGCCGACACTCCAGAAGTCTTTGTAGAGCATTTGAGTACAAATTCGCTATACTTAATACTCAGAACGTCACTGTTGGCCAGCATCCGTACCAGGCGATTATGCAACCACACACAACTGGCATGAAGGTGTCCGCCATTTTGTATTTGTTCCAGATATCGACTTAATACAAACGAATTATTGTTACCTGGTAGAAACTCTATCAATTCATATCCATTTAGACCAATTTTCATTTGGCAGATTATCCGGGACTCCCTACGTTCCTTTGGGGAATCCCTTGCGCGTGCATGGTAGGATTGTGTAATACATGCAAAATTCAATACAGCAGGTATGACTTCTTCAGTGAATTTTTTACCCGCCCTCTTTACGTTGGATAGTTTCCGAACTATTGGGGTCCGAAAGTCATTTTCCCACACTTTCGGCACCTTGTAGATCCAAAACTATGTAGGATAGCCGAAAGTTCAAGAGAACTTATTTTCTTGTCTCAGTAGCACGAGTCACCTCCCAAGAGTTGTAACACTTAATTTGCAATACCCGATATATATATGACTTGTTTTCAACTCTAGAGGTTTCTATTATTTTTATGTATGAGCTGCCTATGTATTGCAAATGTATAAGCTGCATTGATTTTATAGATGTAGCAATACAATGTTGGCGAGAAGCTTCAAACTTCTTTCCGTATGAGTGTATAATTGAGAAAATTCACCTTTCTTCGCACCTGTATCATTTTATTTATAAAGGTAACCAAGAAAGTTTTGTCGTTTTTTGTGAAGATCTGCGTTAAATTGGACTGAAACCGAATGAAATAAGACGAAGGTCGGTTGTTGGTGTGGATATATCCAAGATATTACCTGGTTGTGGCACTTCCGTTACACTGTGAACTTCGTGAGGACAGAGTGAACATGGGACCTCCACAGAGCGTCAAAAGATCGTGTATGCTTTACGAGTTAAAACTGGGTTGGCCAGTGGCCACCAGTTAATATCCGTACCAAAATGTTTATCATCCTCTTAAGTATTGATTAACACTAATATCATCTATCTATGACTTACCGTTCATGAGATATTGGCCAAAAAATTGTTAGGATTTCGGGAGATATAAGGAACCATATCTCGGATATCGTAAGTGTCATAGAGAGATCATATTGGTAATAATAAATACCTAAGAGGATGGTGAACATTTTGGTACCAATTAGTAACCGGTGACTACTGGCTTACTGGCTAACTGGCCGCCGTTCCCCAGATATTGGCCAAAAAAGTTCAAACTTTAAGAGATTTAAGGAGCCATATCTCGGGAACCGTAAATCATAGAGAAGTGATGTTTTGTGATTTTTTTTTTTTTTTTTTTTTTTTTTTTTTGCGAGAAAGAGAGGAAGGTGTGGACAAAAAGATTTACTTTTACATGTAGGAACAATCACAGTTATCCTTCCCGCTCCATCTCTCCATTCTTTTTCAGTTTGTTGTGGCAATGCTCTTGGAGCATTCTCATCTGTTTTCTTTTTCTTGATCTGTGATCTACTTTTACTTGTAAATTTTGTTTCAAAATGTCATTAAATTTGAAGACAATGCGCGACCGGAAGATGTTGATGGATTTAAATAATACTCAAATATTATTTTCTGTAATAAGAATACATAAGAATTTGAGCTATTTCATTTGATAGCAGGCTAGTTTTAAAATTTAAAAATTATCGTAAAAATGTGAAATTCTCCTGTTTTCTGCAAACTTTAGAACGCATGCGCGACCGGAACATATAAACCAATTGTATATATACACAACTTTTCCACGGTATTACAATTTTGAAAAAAAAAATTGAATTTTTTCGGCCCACTCTAATGACCAACTATGGTTTTTAACATTCAGTTATATTGTTTTGTATAACTCAATAACAGTTCAAATACATTACTTGAAAATACGTCATCATAAGGGTTAACGATGACGTCATGAGGACGTTCGGTATATGTGACTAACGCTGTGTACACTTACGTAAGTACGTGGCGCGAAAATACCAGTAAGGATTAACCAGTTCAGTAAAGCATCTCGTTGTCTCAAAGTTGTCCACTGCAGACAAGTCGTGAAGACAAATTAGCAGGTAAGATCTACATTTTTATACTTATATTTAAATGTATATATTTCATACGTACATTATTTAATTTTAATTCTAGGATGTTTGTTTAGAGGATAAGTTCTTATTTTCACTTTCGAGCGACGATAGGGTTGCCAACTCTGGAAAATAAAAAAAAAATCGGCACCCCCAAAATTCCCTATGATATAGGTCTAAGTGTGAAGTATCTCTGTTCGGACCAGGGGAGGCAGGAGGGGGCATTGGCTCCTGCCCCCTCCGAAGAGTTTGAGGAATACGTATACTTCAATCGATTGCCTACTGATATACTTGTACAAAATGTGAAAGTTTTATGTCGGTGGTACACTTGCCCCCCTTCACGCCCGTGGTTCGGACCCATCCATGGGAAGGAAATGTACTATCGTGAACGAAAATGCATTAGCACTTGTATTCTGGATAATCCTTTGTACATTCACTAATAATCGTAATAGATACATTGTGCTAGGCTATATATGAGAAACTGGAATCGGCATTGATCATTTTATTGTATTTATCAGTAACTGTCATTTCTTTAAAATTATTGAAACAGATGAACAAACGTATATTAATCTTTACGTGACAATTTTGGATTTGGAAAATGAAATTTACTCTTTAAACTTACCCTTCAATTACAGGAAATTGCTTTAAGAAGTCCTTTTTCACTCTCAATAAATGTGTAAAATTCCTTACAAGTAAATTTTAAATTTTCTCTGATACAGTCCCTATCATCTCTTTAAAATTGTCTAAACAGATGAACAAAATATTGATAGATGGTGGAAGGTGACAGTTCTGGATTTACAGAATGAAAGTAACTTTTTAAATCTATACTTCGAACTAGATACATATTTGAAAAACCGGTCATAAAGGGGTTTGTAAGAAGTTTGACCGGTCACCGGCTTTAATCAAAATAACAGCAATATATCTGGCCAGGCCGGTGAAAAACCGGCCAGATGGCAACCCTAAGCGACGATAGGAGAGACATATGATGATTGTGAAGAAAATCAACTTCGAGATTTCGGCAGATTCACACGTTTCATGGATCCAACATACCGAAAAACGGATTTTTTTTTTTTTTTTTTTTTTTTTACATCTATTATAATGATCTACCAATCTCAGCATCCAAAAGAACGCGAGGGTTTGTCCCGGTTGTCAAACCCCAGCCATAAAATTTTATCATTGTCGTCTCTTGCGCTGTTGTCGGATAAGTTTCGTCTTATTGTTGTTGTTGTTATTTTATAATTTTGCTATTATTATTCTTGCCGATTAATTTGAATAATTATTAGTGTTTGTGTTACCTCTTGAAGTGCTTTTATTTTCTGTCGCTCATCTGTCACGTTTTCTAAATTTGGCAACGCTGATACACTCCTACTGTTTCGTTTGTCCCCCTCCCCCTTCCCAAGTGTAAGTTAGAGTTGCCAACTCTGGAAAATAAAATTACCGGCACCCCCTCAAAATTCCCTATAATATAGGCCTAAGTTTCAAGATTGAAACAAAAGAAAAAGAAAATAGACAGGGGAAAGGGAGTAAAACCAAGTTCCAATCAGGCCACCCTGCTTCAATGAACCAAGCAATGTTTAGATTATAGAAACAAAAGACCATTATCATATTGATAGCCATGTAGATGTTGGAAAGAGGGAGTGCCGGTACGGGTCAACATCAGAGATGGGCACCCTCACTGATTCTTGCTCTCAAGAGGGCCGCCCTCGCCTTCGTTTTGGTAGATAAGTGTGAGGGTGAGTGAGGGTGAATGTGAGGGAGTCGATTGAGGGTGAGAATGGCTGAGGATGAGGGTGGCTGAGGGTGAGGGTGACGGTGTCGATTGAGGGTGAGTGTGCATGAGGGCTAGCAAAAATGCCCATCTCTGGTCGACATTAGCAGACAAAACAATTGTTGAGGCCCCTTAGAGGATTTTTTTTTCTTTTTTTCACGGAAAGTTGCCATATGCAGCAACTAGGGATGTGAAACTATACAATACAACAAATATTGTACAAACGAAATGATTAAGAGTTATTTGCCAACAATCTGGGGACAATTTAAATTTATCTCTATATTTATACCGCACAATTTTAAAGAGCTCCTTGGAGGCTAAGCGATTAACGTACGCACCTTTGGCGTGGGAGATCCGGGTTCGATTCCTCGGCCAGAGCTCATGTGGTTTAAATTCCACTTTAATCAGTAAGTTCACGTATCATATAGCCTCCCTGCTGCAAAATCAACTCAAATCAATGCACAATTGTGTGTTTGTCTGTCTGTGTGCGGCCTAGGAACCAGACGAGTAGACCGAGAGTTACCAAATTTTGGTCAGAGATACCTTGGCCCAGGCCCCAGATCAAGAGGAAGCCCTTCTAACAAATTTGCAATCAGGGGGTTCTCAGGGGGGCGTTTACCGGAACCGGTTTGAGAAACAGACAAATTGACCGAGAGTTACCAAATTTTAGTCACGAATACCTTGGTCCAGGCTCCAGACCTGAGTTAAACGTTTTTGTCAAAATTCCAAACAGGGGGTCTCAGGGGGCGTTTACCGGGACATGTAAAAGTAGTAGAAAATGACCGATATTAGTGTCGAATTCATAGTTTTCGCGGTCACTGAAATCAATGGTGAAACTCCGATCGCATTAACTTCCAAATTCACGCTATTCGGCTCCGGGTCGGGGGTCACAGGGAGGATGAGATACCGAGACATATAAAAGTAATCTAAAATGACGATATTAGCGTCAACTCCATAGTTTTCGCGGTCGGTGAGTTCAATGGTGACACTTTTATTAGCGACGACATGCAAATTCAGCTACAATTGTATGCGGGCCGAGAGTCAGCGGCGGAATACTGAGACATGTAAAAATAATCCAAAATGTCCGATATTAGTGTCACATCTATAGTTTCCATGGTCGGTGAGATCAATGGTGACACTTTCACTAACGATAACTTGCAAATTCAGGTACCGTAGCATGCGGGCCGAGGGTCAGCGGGGGGGGGGAGATACCGAGACATGAAAAAATAGCCCAAAATGATCGATATTGGTGTCAGATCCATAGTTTTTGCAGTCGCCGAAATGAATGGTGATACTCCCACAGGCGCTGACTGCCAAATGCTGCCCCCATGCAAAGAATGGGTGTATTGAGCTAGTATTAAATCAAATAAACAGTTTGTTTGTGGGTTTGTCGGTCTGTATGTGTGCGGCCTGGGGACCAGACGAGTGGACCGAGAGTTACTAAAATTTGGTCACGGATACCCTGGTCGAGTCTCCAGATCAAGACGAAGCGTTTTCTTTAAATTTAGAACCAGGAGGGTCTCAGAGGGGCGTTTACCGGGACATACTTGTCACTCTCGCGAAAAACATAAAAGTGATTTCGTTGGCAATACATCTCAACTTTTTTTTTCTATTCTTATGTTGGAAACACATAGGGACAAAATATATATACTAATGTTCTTCAAGGGTACGTTATAACAATTTAACATTTTATAGAGGGAGCTCGAAAGATGGTTTAAAATAAAAAGAAATAAGAAGAAATAGCGGTCTGTTTCTTTCACTTACAAATCCAGCTTAAAATAAGATAGGCAGCCCTGTAAGCGTAGACAGCAAATGTGTTTTCGCAGGTACTACTAAACAGCGCGAGTCTTTGGACTTTAACTTCTCACGTGGCTGTTTTTTCTATGCTTCTATATAGGTTGATGCAAGTTAAATGGATGCAGCAGAGGAATAATGTTCAAGGTTTTGCGAGACGCTTTGCTTTCTGCCTTTCATATGGAAGCATTTAAAACAAATCTCAGAATAAATTATAGGAAATTTTAAGTTCAGGATCTTTAAATTACAAAATTTTAAGTTAGTAATTTAGGATTAACGGCTTAATACATATAAAATTCTAAAGGGCGGTAGACACTGTCCACTCTGTCTACCCTCAAGCCTCGCCACTGGTTGTCATACTCGTAATAAACTACTCTCTACTCGTTACCATTATTAACAATAGTTTTAGTATTACTAACATAGCTGTTACCATTGGAAATAACAATTATTATTATTAGTAATACCACTACTAATAATAATAATAATACTACTAATAATAATAGTATATTTCAGATATGCTACATTTTTGAGACCTGAGCCTTGATTGTACGTGAAGTTAAAATCAAAGGTTATGTCACGGACGGCAAATGATGGTTGAGCTCCCCAAAACAAACTCTTGGCTCTCCGAGTGGGGGTTAGTCTGTGTTTAATAATTACAGCAAATTAATAATGTTTATATTAAAATGCGAAAGAAACACTTTTTTTAAAAAATTAAACTATGTCAACATGTTAAAATAATCAAAAGAACCTAATTAATCATCCACTTTGTACTCTCATTTGCTTAAGTGGACGAACAGAGATCTAAAGGAAAAGAGTTTTCTGCCCAAATTACGTAAGCAGTGGGAAATTTTAATATTATAGAAATTGACCCTCCTTCCCTCTTAGAAGTGTAATTTTCAAGCTGTTGAAACATATATTTTATTACTTTTAGTTAAAAGTTGAAATACCGAGTTCTACGCATCCAGCTTAAGAAAATCCTTCTTTACTTTATAAATATTTCGTGAATAAGTAAAGGGGAATTCGAACATTAAAGAAAGTTCACCCATTGTTCTTTCCCTTTTGTGTTGAATTTTCAGTTTTTTTTTTTTTTTTTTTTTTGGAAAGTTTATATGCTAAGTTTTATTTCAATACCTTCAAATATTTGCGAGACACACTACTCTTTAAAAAAAAAAAATCTTACCCCAGCCTTTTTACGATACATATTTCCAAAAATTCTTTCTTATATCCTGGTTTCGTAAGAAAATTATTTTATTAAATGAAAATTTAACGACTCTACTTGTAGCAGTATGCCCAGAAAGACACTCATCTTAACTCTTTTATATAAGAGTACAGAAGATAAGCACAGTCAAGCAAATGGACTTTCATGAACAGTTCCCGATTTTTTTTTATGATCAACTTATTCGTACGTTTCCCACAAACTGTGGTTTTAAATTCATGCATTGTCAAGACCCAGGTTTCAAAAAGTAACAGACTAGAAAAAAATGAAATGAATTTTTTGAATTTTACGTCCCACGGTTATGCCGGCTAGGCTAAAGGAGACGGTGATGATGAGAAATGAATGAAATGGTGGACTGAAGAAAGTGGGAGGAAACGGGAGAACCCCGATGAAACCCACACACGCGGTGTTTGTCCACCACAAAGTTCACTTGGCGGGAGCAGGGTTTGAGCCCGGGACCCCAAGGAAATACAATAATATATGTATTTATGTACGTGTGTAATATGTATTTATTTATTATCTTATTGAAGCTTTCGTAATTTGGAAATATACTTTAGGTTTGCTTTTAATATGAAAAAAAAAAAAGCCTGCTCCCCTGGAAAAGTTTGCAGGCTACATCCCTAAATGACTATGTATTGGTTTCTTCAAAGTAGGTGTTGCATATTATATTAGTAATTTAGCGTTACTTGTTGATTTTTCTTGCTTATACATATCTAGTCTATCAAAACACACTGTGAAATATAGTAACTGTCTGCGTTCTTAATGTACCTAGTCAGTATTTAATGTTAACTTGTGAAATATCTAATAGGCTTTTCTCCTAATTAAGCAAATTCGGAGGGCTTTTGTCCTACTTTGGGAAAGTTAGAGTGGGCTTTCGTCCTACTCTTAATGAAATACACTCCACGGAGTATGTACATATTGCAATTCTGAATGCTTGCTTAGTTTCAGAAAAGTCTGGTAAAATATGCTGTTTAAACATTTTTATTAAATTCTTTTTTATAAATTTGTTATGGGATTCTCGTATCTCCACTTGAAAGAAACGAATTTCTTAACCAATTATATAATTAATTCTTAGAATGAAATAGGTTATATTATGTAATTCGTGTATAACTGCAGAACAGATAATAATAATAATAATTTTAGTAGTACACATATAGCTGTTATCGTTGGAATTAGCTACATTCGTAACATTATTGCCAACTAGTTACTGCATCATCGTCGCAATTTCGTGTGGTGTAGAATTTCAGAACTAATGGAAAAGCACAAGACCTAAACGACACAAGTCCTAAACGGCATAAGACCTAAACAGCACAAGACCTAAAAATCATTTCGCGGCACAAGACCTAAAATTTAGGTCTAGTACCTACGTATACTTTTAGGTCTTTGCCGTTTAAATCTTGCACCGTTTAGGACTTATGAATGTTACCCGTTTAATGTCCACAAACAAACCGGTTTTATTAAATTTAGCAATCTAATCTCAATCGACTTATTCAATGCATTACTTTGACCAAAAATTGCACAGAATTTGCGAACAGTACTTGAACAACTTTCACATTTTTTTTTTCAAAATTCGAACCAAGAAGGTGTTTACAGGACATGTAAAAGTACTAGAAAATGACAGATATTAATGTCAAATTCATAGTTTTCGCGGTCACTGAGATGAATGGTGATAATCTTATAGGGGTTGGCCTCCAAATACAACTCCCATCGGCTAGGGACCAGAGGCGTTGTTTTTAATTCGAACTAGGGAGTCTCAGGGGATGTTTACCGGGATTTTTTCCCCTTTCCTTGTTCAGTTTGTTTATATAGATATTTTATCTGACCCATGCGAGGAATGGGTATTTCAGCTAGTTTGTAATAAGTTTTCACCAGCATGATTGGAAAATTTGGTCAGTCTAGAAATAGACATATTTTAATACATCGAAACATTATTTTAAATCTACTAAAATATCACATGTATATATGTTTTCCTATATTTCTTGTTTCACCATTATGTTATGTTTAATTTTCCAGCAGACGATAAGAAGAGAAGATCCAAAATAAATTTAAATATCTGAAAAACGTAAGAACAATAGGATAGGAGGGTGGAGAAGACAATTAATTGTGTACGTTTTGGTTGCAAGACTCTGCATATTACCACTGGTGAACATGGACCTAGCTGCAAAATTATTTCTTATGATATTAATTGTTTTCCTCTGTGTACGCGAAGACGACCATTACATGTCTTGTGTGACTCTATTGAAACGTCTGGATGAAGCTGGCGTTTCTATTTCTGCCCCTGTGCTACACTCAATGAAACTCTATACCTATGCAAGCATTTTCCTTCTTTTCGAGGCGTTGTTTAATTTATATGTTGTTATTTTTGAATGTGCGCCTAGTGTTTTTCCCTACCCAATGTGCTGTGTACTGGTTTTGGTTACGATTCAGGTAATAACTTCAGTGTGGCTGCATTTCAAGGGTAAAGAAACTGAGAAATATGTGAAGCACATTAGAGAGATTCAATTGAATGAAATTCGAAGTCAGAGAAAGAAGGCTGTCCGATCAGGAAAAAGAGTACGGCACACAACTAAACGTCAAGGAATCAAAAGAAAAGTATTGGAAAACTTATACCGAGACGTTGAATGTAACCAAAAGAATAGTACGTATGATCTAGTTTCCTTTGTATTAAAAGTAGTTTTCAACCAGAAATGGGATTAAAAAAAAAAAAAGCTGCAGTTAGTTTGCCAGAAGGTTTTCCTTACAAAAAAAAAAAAAAAAAAAAAAAGGTTAAAATTATTCTGAGTGCTTTGCTTACAACTAGGTTCTCCATTTTATAATGTGTTTCATATTCCTTACAACTCTACAGGGTGGCCACAAAGCCCCGTTACGCCTCAAAATAAGTAACATAAAGTACTAAACGTAGGGTGACGTGGAGCAATAGGCGACACTTAAGGATTTAGAAAAGTACTGTAAAAAAATCCAGTAGACACGTTGAACTGAAACTTTACTCAGAACTTATACATACCTTTGGCAACATAATAAAACCATTAACTCATGAAAAGTCTTCGTACATTAAAAAAATGAAATAAATGCAGGTCTACAATTGGCGTTTGTTGTCCCACATTGTGGGGCAAAGAGCGACATTTATGGTCATTTCAAATTATTTATTTTCCTTGTTCGGTTTCCGGAGGGAGCTCATCTGGTTAGGATCCCACGTTAAACTGTAGATCCACGTCTCATATAGCCTCGCTGCTCAAAGAGAGACTGAACATAAAATCAACTCAAAACTGACCGCACAATATCAACACAAAAGAGAAATATCGGAGTCGAATCCTGATGTTTCCAAAACTCAAGACGAGAATATTTGGCTTGGCCGTGTACGAAATCTAATGGTCTAGGACCTCGAGCCCCCCTGCAGTTAGTGAGTGTGGAACACCTACCTATTAGAATATTAATGCTAACAATTTCAAAAATTGTCACTCTTTGACCCGAGACCAACGCAATTTTTATTTTCCCTGTTACTGGAAACACTGCGGTCAGCCTATCAATAGGTTGCTACTAAATAATAAAAAATAATCATCTACACATCAGTATCTGATCATATTACATAATATGCTACGACACCATTGTATTAAAATTTAAAATTTTAATACTATGAATATTACGTGTCTTATTTTCTGCTGTATTTACAAGTGCATATCAGCTCCTGTGAAGAACAACGTTTGTTGTCAAACAAAGTAAGGACAACTGCATCACATGATTCAATCCGTGTCTCATTGCGTCAACTAGTGGTTTAACAAATAAAAAAAATAATAATGTTTTGGCGCTCTTTGCCCCTTGTCGGTGGTTGCCCCATGTCAGTATATGTAAGTAACTAGACCTACATGGAAAGAACTGAATGACATGAACAGCAATGCTTACGAGAAGTTTTATTAAGATATGGGACATTATATGTCCAAAGGATTAGTCTGTCGACCGTCATTCTCATGACAAAGAATAAATACGCCGCCAGGTTCTGTGCAACATTTTGCGGAGCATTGCAGGTGTAACTTAAATGAAAGCTTGTTTCACAGCTTCTGTCAGTTCAGCAGTCGTAACGCAACGGTTTTGTGCAAATGCCCTTTATAAACCCCAACAGCGAAATTATACAGGTGGTGAGGTCTGGGGTTCGTGGTGACCAGGCAGGTGGTGCGAGCAGATCAGGATTACCACGTTCTTCAATACTGTAAGTGGAAGTATCAACCATCGTTCACACAATCTAAAACAATGGAAAACCTTACATTAGCATTGGTAAAGGGGTAACGGAAAACTTTCATTATCATTTAGCAAGAGGTAACGGGACTGTGTGTGTTGCTACCGTGTATATGTGCCTTCTATAAACATTTACTCATATCTATTGCCCCACCGAATCTAATGATTTTGGAGATTTTGAAGCGATGAATTGTAGTTAGCTTTGAATGTAATGCCTATTTAGAACATTTATAGTTCTGTCCATTTTATAGTTAGTGAAAACCCACAGTGTTATTTTATTTTTTAGACATTTCGAATTTTGTTTTGTCTTTCTGGCACTGATTTTATTGTAATTTTTACATAAGCATGACAAACAGTAAAATTTGTCTTGAGTGTTAACAGGCAAACTGATTTATATACACAAAAAAAAGAAAGAAAGAAAGAAAAAGAAAGAAAAAACATTGATTCGTAACACCTTTCTGAAACTATTATTGTTTTTATTATTGTAGTTGTATTTGAATATAATGAGCCACTCATTGTAATTCTCACTCGAAATTTTAGGCAATAATTATCAAGGAAGGAAGTCATTATTATATTCGAATAAATGTGATATTAAAAGAATAAAGTACAACTGTGAATAATGAATTTTCTGATCATTAGTTGATGTTCTTGTAAAATTTTACACCATGGTACATCCTAAAAGGAACTGGAAGGTAAAATTATGGTTCATTTGTAGAAAAACTGAGAATAAATAATATAGAAAAAAAATTCTTTAATTTTATTCTGAATTACACCTTAACAAACAACAATATAAAATAAAAAATATATGATTATGTAAATGAATAGATACAAATACAATTTCATACATCAGTTCGTGACTAGAAATTAAAAATGAAATGCAATCTTTGAGTTTAACGTCCCAAGATTATGCCTATTAGGCTTAGGGAGACGATGATTAAAGCAAGTGGGTGATGATGGAAGAACTAGTGGAATGAGAAGGTAGAAGGAAACGGGAGGAAAACCCACGGACACAATGCTGTCTACCACAAACTTATTTGGGCACGGATCAAACCAGAGACCCGATGCACCTGAGGTGAGAGCTCTACCACTGAGCCACCGTGCCGCCCCAGTTCGTTACAACAGTGCAAAGAATAATATATTAGTGGTATATCAATAAACATATTGTGCTAAAGTACAGTCCGCAGCAAAAAACCTGCAACATGAGCATGTAAGTTTATTCTGAAACTACGCCTAACAATGCAGGGAATCAACAGAACGTCTAAGTGGCACGAATCACGCCAGGAGAAACCTCGGGGTCCTCCCCTGCACACTTATTTTGGAGCAAAAGACTTTGTCGTTTCACAATAAATTTACATGCTCATGTTGCAGGTTTTTTCCTGCGGACTGTACCAACTTCAGTTAAAAAATCTAAATGACTTAATTAGTCTAAATATTCAAATATCGTGATTATCATAGATTTCTTAATAGGTAATGATGTTTTGTTTTTATTTTTTTTATTTTTGAAAAATAAACTAAAATAGATCAGTCAGAAATCGGAATAATATATGCAAAATATTTGTAAAAGCAAATTAATTGATAAAGGAACTGGTACATTTAGTGCGCTTGATAATACACAACAGTAATATACTTTACCTGTAACTTCAATTAAGTTGGTTGGAGTTATAAAGGTATCAACTACAGACAAAACCTCAAAATTGTCTACATTACACATTTCCACAGATCAGCTAGTTTTTCTTCTGTAAATATATAATACACGCAACTTTTTTTTCTTACATCGGCAACAAGTCAAATATTCGACAGATGTCTGCAAATCTGTAATATTAAAAATTGATTCTTTTTCCAGTTTTTAAACATTGGACTGAGTTGAGTCTAGTGTCCCTTTCATCAGTAGGGCTATATGAGACGTGAACCTACAGCGTAACGTGCGATCTGAACCACATGAATTCCTGCTGAGAACTGAATCCGGGTCTCCGCCCTAAAGGCGTTTATATTAACCATAATGCGATGAAGGAGCTCCAGTTTTGTAAAAGATGTTTGACAAAGCTAAAGGAATGAAAGGTAAGTGTGGTAAAAGACCCGTCGCTTGCACTGAAAACATAAGAAAAACGCATAAAATTTTAATTAGCACCTTCACTAAATAGATCTTTAGCTTAGAGATTCAATCCAGACAAGACTGCATTAAAAGGTTTCTTACTTTTCGACCAGGGTAGGCAGAAACCATGGTTTTTAATGAAAAAACAAAAAAAAAACAGGTTTTTTTGGTTTAAACCCGGTTTTTTTTGTTTAAATCAGGTTTTTTTGGTTTAAATAATTTGCTCTATGTATTTATATCACATATTGACAGAAACAAGTTTGTTTCGCCTTGGTGTTATTATACAACAATCGGGTTACGCTGGAAGGGGTTACATAAGCTTAAAGCGAAATCCAAACCACTTCTCAGCTTACATTTCCGAGAGAAATTTTCCTCTATTTGAACTCGAAACCAGGATTGACTGGCGATACGTCTCCAGGCCCGTAGCCAGCCCTAAAACTTACGGGGGCCGGCTGAAGTTAGGGGGCCCGATCCAACCATATGATAGTTCGTCACCATATTATAGTTCTTTTGCAAGCCTACTGTAAAACTTTTAGGGGCACAGCAAAAATTTACGGGGCCCGGTCCCCCTAGACCCTCCCTGGATACGGGCCTGTACGTCTCCCGACTCACTCACGAAGGACTCCTGATAAAAATACATTGTACTGATCTTTACATACTTGTTAATATAATTGTCAAGAGCCATTTCACAAGGACAAAAAGATAAACAGTTGTACAAGTGAAACCATTATACAGAACTACATATGAACAATTTCAAAATATTGCAGAATACAGAAGAACTAATTTAGTCCAAGTTATTTTACTACAACTTTTTTAGTCCAAGTTTAAGAAATACAACGACTTAATTTGCATATCAGTAAGAAAAGTGAATAAAGATAGGAATTATTTGAATCCAGTTTGGTTCTGACCCATTTATACATAAATATGACCCATTTATACATAAATAGATACCAAAGACACTTCTGATTTCAATAAATGCCTCTGGTGGGGTTTTGTATGACCCTCTTTCCCCCCAAAAGTACGGCACTTCGATGTATTTTACCAACAGTAAACATTATTAAAACGAAACAATATTTAGAAGTTTTCTTTGATCGCAATTGCATAACAATAATAATAAACTATTAAAAAATCACAAAAGAAGCATTCATAAAGTTATAAAAAGAACAAAAGTTGCTTTTGTAGCATAATCTCTTTGAGTTCTTTGAGTACTGAATGGGGAATTTAGGTCTGAATATAATACGAATAACACATGGGAGTGAAACGTGATAACCTACAAATGTGTGTTCATCAAAATTTTACGAACACTTACACTTTTACGAACATTTTTTTTTGGTTTAAACCAGTTTTTTTTTTTTTTTTTTTTTTTTTTGCAAAAACCAGCTGGTTTAAACCACCTTGGTTTAAACCAGCCAACCCTGTTTTCGACTACCGAAGTTTTTTGAGTCTTCTCTCTAAAATGGTTCCATATTAGACCAAAGTAACTCATGAGAAAAATAAGCTTAATTCAATGATATTAAATCGTGCTAGAAGTAGCATTTAGTTTTTAATGCATCCAAAACGAAAGGATTTTCCCTTTATAAACACCTTGCACGTATAACACTGCGTTGGTCGCGCCCTCCACACTTACGTGAATGGTCGCGCGTTCTACTATTGTAGAACACCAGTATTTTTCTGTACTGTTATGATTTTTAGCAATATTTTGTCATGGGTATGTTAGTTATAGTATTATATATGTATTAAAATATTTTAAAATTATTTTATTTGATTAATAGAATAATATTGACAAAAATAAACATTTGGTACATCTTATTTAAAATATAACAATGTTGAACAGAAGATAAAATAAGTGTTTAGGTGTAAGTGTTGAAATAACAGCATAAACTTTCTTGTATGATAGGTCATATAGGTATATTGATGTACTTTTTCAGAATGATTGTCTACTCCAAGCAATAGTCACACACGCTTTCCTCGTGGTCTGGACACACCCATAATTTTCTATAAGTTTTTTCTTGTTGCCTTGGGATAACAACCACAATGGAAACATTTTCCTACCACGGAAGCTCTGTGTTGTGGTAATGAAACAGCTTCGCTGAAGCTCAGCAGAAATCTTCCTCAGCTTCGAAGCTCTTTTGGCAAGGATTCCATGGCTAACGTTGGCTTATTGCTAGTTTTGGCAACTCAAAAGCTAGATCCTGTAGGAAATTATTGCGTCTGACATTCTCATCGTTCTTATTTCTCTAAATATATTTAGAGAATTAACATCAGCTACGTTCATGATCAATTCATCACCAGTTAGGCATAAAAATTATGACTTGTGGACCAAGCCTAAGAAAAGTTGGGAGTTCGTGAGTTTCTTGGCATTATGGGATCTACATACCAGCGAAAATGTTCTACATTTTTATCTCTACAATACAAAACGTACGTGTCTCGAGAGAAGGTTGTGTATCAGGACCCATGACTTCAACACTGGCTTGTACTGGAATGTTTTCTTCTTCTTCTGGTATTTTGTCTCGTACATCTTCGGTATCACTGCACTCAACTGTTACTTCAACAAAATCTTTCTCGAGCTTATCCATGTCTTCAATCCCAAATACACTTTCACAGTCACTTTCTTCCTCTTCTAACCAAAGACGCACCTGTTCTCTGTCATACTCTGACATTTCAAATATATACATGCACGTATTCCGCAAAAATAACGTGAAAATGTAAAACGAAGTAAATCACTAATGCGAAACAAACTAGTAGGCCAATAGTCGCGCGATCTACAACAGTAGAACACTAATGAAATCATGTTAACAAATTGGAGCAGGTGCAAGAACAAGCGCTGAAAATAGACAAGAATGTACAGAAGGATGGCGGAGAAAGGTACCTAACCGCTCATGGTCGAGTGTGTTGCGAATTGCTCAGGGTTGTAAAAATAAAACACCTGTTCTACAATAGTAGAACGCGCGACCACTGCAGTGATAATCATGCCATGGCATAACCATTGATTCGTCCATGAGAGGTCTATACTAGAGTAGATTATTATCCAGTTTATTGATGAACTGTAGATTCAACAATAGATTCTATTTTTTGGAACCACAATTCCATTTTATGAACTACACCATACTGCACTAGTTCATCATAAAACGGAGAAATTTTTTCAAGTTTATTTCCCTCCTTCAACTCGGCATTATCCGTAACATGGAAATACGTACAGGATTTGTCCATAAAGTAGTAGGACTGAATTTAAAAAAAGGAATATTCACAATTTTGACACAGTGAATTAATAGTTTTCAAAATATGCTCCTTCTGCATCAAAACAGCATTTCCAGCGACTCTGCCAATCACTGAAGGTTCCCTGCCGAAGCTGTGTGATGCCATATTTGGTCAGGAAGTCCATGATAGCAAAGGTGGTGTGGCTCAGCCCATTGTCGTGATGAAGCTTCAATGGCCCAGCAATTGCTGGACGGACGTGAGCGACTCGTTTTCTGAGTCTTTCAAATAATTCCACGTACAATGCAGCATTCACAGCCTGACCAGGCAGTGCAAACCCTCTGTGAACCACTCCTTTGAAGAAAACAGATGATCAACACCAATTTCATTTTCGACTTGCTCAATTTGTGCTACCCAAAAACACTTGATCGACCCATGGCATCACTCTCATAAGAAGTCTTGATCATGTCCTGGGTATCACTTGCAGTTTTACCCAGTTTGACGCAAAACTTCACCGCGTAACGTTACTCTAACAAACGATTCATTGTGAAGATGACAAGGCACCTTAAATTCTAACTACACTCCGTGAAGGCTTGTAGGCGACTGATGCGCTAGTAGCTAAGACCCACCACCACTCAACCAGTGTAGTAACATCTCTGTCCTTCACCACATTTTGGCGGGAAAAATCAGTTCTACTTCTTCCCGGGCAAACCCTGTATGTCTTAATGACTCGAAATTTCTGCCTGGACACTGGATTTGAGTCAATTGGTACATTTAGATGATCTGCAATCGACAATCATATATATATATACTTGAGATGCTGTGGTTGCCACTGGCTATATGCAATGACCGAAGATTCTATTCGTGTGTTTCGTCTGTACCAGTTACTTTACAGAGTTTGTTCCCATTGTTTGTACGAAATGCCAATGTTCCTATTGGAGAAAATCGTACTTTTTGTTGCTATTTTGGACTAAATAAAATTACAACATGTCTTAAATCGGTTTGATATTACTAGTTATAGCCTTATAAAATACTTCAGCTCAATTACGCAGTTTCTCACCTTATTTAGGTACTGTATAACGCAATATTATTTACAGCTAGTATTTAGATACCAAATTACATGCACTCTGAAGGCTCAATACCAACTTTGAAGAATATTACGCATTCTTAGAATTGACGTTTGACTTTAATAAAGCATACACAAAGTAAAACTGCCATATCATTATCTTCAAAATGAAATGAAACGAAATCTTTGAGTTTTACGTCCCACGGTTATGCCGGTTAGGCTAAAGGAAACGGTGATAATGAGTGATGAATGAAATGGTGGAATGAAGAAAGTGGGAAGAAACGGGAGAACCCTGAGAAAACCCACACGGTGTTTGTCCACCACAAAGTTAACGTGGCTTCATTATCTTCATTAGCTTCGAAAACACACTTTATACACGATTCTCAAATGGGGACATTGTTGGGTACTCGGTTAATATACCAGTAACAAGTATGATTTCACAATATTTTCCGAAAATTCAATACCTTAACTTTATCAATGAAATTAGCATTGTTCCTGTACTGATTTTTAACTTACCAACAAATATTCGCCATCTTGATAAACTTGATTATACAAATGTTAGCTAGAAACTAATCACACTGACAATATCAAATTTTTACTAACTATAATTTCATGTCAGTAATACCATTTGTCTTTGTTCTTTGCTGTAATATGATAATCAATTCATCAGGTTCAGTGGTAGAGCGTTCACCTCTAGTTCATAGGGTCCTTGGTTCGCTCCCAGCTCGCGCCAATTGAGCTTTGAGTAGAGAAACACCGTGTGCGTGGGTTTTCTCGGGGTTCTTCCGTTTCGCCCACTTTTTTCATTCCACCATTTCATTCATTTCTCATCATCACAATCTTATCTAGCCTAGCCAGCTCAAGCGTGGGACGTAAAACTTAAAAGATTTTAATTTCCATCCATCAGGTGGTCTCCAAACTGATGAAATCATGCTTCCACAAAATACAATATGAAGCTGCTAATATCAACTATAACCTTCAAGATAAGATCAGGTTTGAAATTGCACTGAATTCGAAATTGCTGGTTCATCATGTTTCAGCGTGAGACAAAACTGTTAAAATGAATTATAATCCCAAAACGACCAATAGCCCAGAAGTGCTTCGTTTTAACGTCATAAGAAACTCTTAGCATTAGCTATACCTTTGCAATTTTGTCTCGCACTTACATTAGAACAACGGGTTAGAACCTTTTCAAGGCAACAAGTGTGGCTAAATGAAGTGAAAATGCAACCTTTATGTTCCAGGATTATCCTCTTTATGCTAAAGTAAATTATTACTAATGAAACGGAAAATTTATGATAAAACTGGGAAAATCGCTACGAGAACGAAACGGGAGAGCCTGCAGAAAACGCAAGAGCACGATTACAACACAAACTCAGACGGCCTGGGATCAAACCACGGACTCCTAGCATCAGAGGTACATTTATCTAATTACACTATAATACTTTCAGTACTGCACTGGTTGTCCTGCAAATCACATAACATCCTGATCAACGTTCACTGATGACATCACTTGTGCAGCGAGCTATCTGGAAAAGATTTAGAGCGTGGTACATCTTAATTCAAGTAGCTCTACAATTGTCTAACGATGCTGACTGCTGAGAAAACTATGAATGAAACCACAAGTCGAAACAGAGAGCATCCACACTAATAATTCTTACATAGTAAGAAAAGAATATATATTTAATTTCGTTATATTCTTCCGCTATTGCATAATGCAAAAATTATTTTATATCGAAACAAATTTTGTGTTTGTATTGACTACATGTTCTTTCTGATAGTGATTATAGAAAATTAATTACACACATACTTTATACACAAATAAAAAATATATTTCTGAAAGAAATACAAAACTTTCTACTTTTTGTTTACATAAAATGATATAAACATGTATTATAAATGAATATATATATACACATATGTACTAGATATTGACAATTTGTGTGATGTTGAGATTCATAAATTATGTTCATAAAAAAACAAAAATGTAAGACATGTTGATCCACTAAAAACATTTTGAACAAGTTCGCACGTATCATCTGACTGTTCCTAAGTTTCTAACTTGTTGCAATAAAAATTCTCGGTATAATCAGATCTCTAACCTGTGCATCTACGTTATAGGAATACTTTACCGTAGAAATTTGAGTGATCCTTAAAAGCCGACTAAACATACGGCAATAATATCAAGCACATTTTTTTTCCACAATATATCCCAACCAGAATCGAATTCATGACTATAAGCACTAGAGACGGTAGCATTCAATTTCAATCACCTTAGTACAATAGTGTGTTAATTGAAGATTTCCAGAACACCACTAAGGTATTGAGTAGTAAGTCGTCAATGTTACTCCTCATTTAATTCAACATTAACTGCGTTGCTCACTCAGGAATAAAGTAAGTTCAAAATTCAGAACTTGTAAGTTTGGCTTACTTCTATTCAGATCTCATGCTTTTTAAATATAATAATAATTATAGCAGGAAGACTATCTCCTTAAATTAGTTTGTAGAAGACATGTTAATTTCTGAAGTTTACATTGTCAGATTTTAAAGGTAGGAAAAAATCCGGAACCAACATAAGCAGATTTTAATTGTGATAATTATTGTACAACAGTGTAGGATAATTATTGTGTAAGTTTTTCTAACATTACCAAAATTTGTTGAAAATTTTGTATATTAATGATATTTATTAAACTTTTCTAAGTTTTCGTTTACGTCATTTACGTTAGTCGTATTGTGATTTGATTAGGTTGTATGTGGGCGCAATGATACTAATGATCCGATCTTGTTGCTCATTGAAATGCATATATTTAGATTTTTTTTTTCTAAATTATGTAAATCGAATAATCTTAGTATTATACAAGGTATTAAAAAAAGTGTCACAATATTTTGGGAACACATTCCTCAGATCGAAATAAGAAAAAAAGTTCATACGGACCTGTGCTCAAAAGTGGAAAGTTTCAGAGTTATAGGGTGCCGGAAACGTGAAACAAGTGAACTTTCGAAGTTCATAGCCCCACTACTATAGGACCGATCGTAGTCGGATCAAGACATCACTGAGGAACTAGTATGTGAACTATCCAAATATCCATTTTAAGAATGCTCCAATACTTGCACACCAATTTTTAGGGAGGTAGGTGGAGAGTAATCAAGTCCTCCCAAACAGCCTCTCTAAAAATGATTGTGCAAGTACCGGAGATTCTGAAAGATGGATATTTGGATAGTTCACATAATAATTCCTCAGTGACGCCTTGATACGACTACGATCGTTCCTATAGTAGTGGAGCTATGAACTTCGAAAGTTCACTTGTTTCACGTTTTCGGCACCCTATAACTCTGAAACTTTCCACTTTTGAGCACAGGTCCGTATGAACTTTTTTTCTTATTTCGATCTGAGGAATCTGTTCCCAAAATATTGTGACAGTTTTTTGTAATACACTGTAGTATTCTAAATATTGGATTTCTTTAATTGGGATAAATAATTTCAAAATTACTCAATCAATAAATCGAATGATTATTGAAAATTGGCGGATTATATTTATAGTCTTGTATATGTTTACATTCCCATATGGTTTAATGTATACGCTGCCATGGAAATAGGCATATGAACCCCTGATTTGAGAAATGTCTAAGAGTAGAGATTAAGTAGCTGCCAGCGATTGCAAATGGAAGCCTGTAGTGCTTACTTTTTGTTCCATAAGATATTTAGCTTTTTTTTTTTTTTTTTTTCTCGCCGGAAATAAGGTATGTTTGACAATTGAAATGCAATCAAAAAGAAGAACTGAACTAAATTTGCTAAAGGAAATCCATTAGGTAAAACAATTTGGAAAAAATATCTGAAGTGCAAAATGTGGCTCTTATTTCATCAGAGATTTAACTTGTTTAATCAGGTTGCTGATTAGTAACTCTTGAGCATTAACCAAGCTGAACCCTTCTTTTGACATAGAGAGTGTTCAAAATTAAGTTAGAATATAACGTTTTGCCAGTTTTAACATTACAGTTCAAATTACTTTTACTGACAGAAGAAGTAGCAAGTTTGAAAGCATGGCAAACGTAACTAACATGATTGGTGACTAGTTTTGTTTTAGCCCCTCCTTTCACAGACTATTTCCAAGCACTGCTCAATACCTTACTACGTATTTAAAATATTAATATTTTAGAAGAATGAAAGAATCCTGACGAATAAATATGTCAATTGGTTTCTCGAATTCAATGACTTCAAAATTACGGTATTGAAGAATTTCTTCAAACCGGTTTTGTTCCGTAAAAAGCTACGTATTTATGTACAGTCAGAGACAAAATTCTTTCCGTTTGATGAAATTACTTTCATAAAAAAAAGTTCAAAATGGAAGGACAATTTGAGTTCACTTTTCAGTAAATTAAAAGAAAATGTAATGTTCTGTACATTCCAGGTATACAACCGTTATTTCCAAAATAAATTTTACAAAACGGAAAGAACTTTTGTCACTTACTGTACATATAGTCACAGCAAATTAATATCAATCGAACAAGTACAGTTTAATTTAAAATAATTCTTTGCTAGTGTTTACAAAATTATTATAAATAATTACAGCTGATTACTTTCCTCTTTTGTTTTTTGTACAGATGCATGCTCAGTGGCCCACAAAAGATAATTCAGTTATGTTCTGTTAATATTTGAGATTAATTATAAGTATTGAAATGTGAATTATAGAATACGAATAGTCCGCAATTTTTATTTACACATGCGCCAATATTAGAGTAAGTTTGTAATGTATGTTATAAAACGTGTAGAAAGCATGCAAAGCTATTATCATAATTTGGATTTGATCTTGATATTGTATACATAACTACAAACTTGTACGAAAATGTGAAATATATTTTATTTAAAATCTGAGGATTTCATAGCTATTGAAAATCGATTACAGCACCGACTATTAAGAAAATTTTGAATTAATTCAGATCAGCTGTTACAAGCAAGGATGTTATAAAATAGAGGATCTGCTCATACGTATCATCATCCTATGAATTCAATGAAGCCGAGAAACAACCAAGCATCGTCTGAGCCTGCACCTTTGATTGGCTACTCTCGTTTCCGCCATGATTGTTGGCTCGAAACGTTGCAATCTTAGTGGCGCGGAGTGGGCAGAGTAGGTGTGGCGAAGCTGTGACGTATGGCTTCACGATTTTCTTGTATGGGCAGATCCTCTATTTTATAACCTCCTTGGTTACAAGATGTTCATTATAGAATTTTTTCTTTTTTCATTTGAAAATATTCATATACAATTTACTGTGAATAAATATTAATGTAATCCATACACAATCTTATACCAATATTTAACTAGATAATTTCTTTGCATTTTGGAAGTTATATTATAAGAATTCGTCAGTGTACTTCCAATTATGAGAAATTATGAATGTTTATTAGCAATAAAAATAGGATTCTCAAGCATTCAGAAATGAACATGAAACATATATTCTGAATTCTAATTTTGAACGGTTTATGGTAAGATTGTCGTTGCCAAAGAATAATAAGTATTAACTTTTAAGGAAAAAATCGTCTTTACCAGTTATAGCAAGTTCGTTTACAAGTATTCCTAACGGCTCGTAAAATGGAGGACCCTATTTACATAAATTATTACAATTTCTTATTAATATCAATACATATACATTATAAACAATAAATAGTAAGTAAAAGTGAAGTAGCTGCAACAGGAACATATTCTTGTACACACTACAAGAACATAATGGAAGTTTTGAAACAAGACAAAGTGACATTACATAAGAAAACGCTCTTCGAGATCTTGCAACAGGTTGGTATAAAAGTATCTACTTTAGCATAAGACTAACAATTGAACATAGTTACATACAGTGTTTACCATCATTCAACAATTTCAGTATTACATACACACACAGTTCACTTAAAACCTTACTTAAAATGATCGTAAGTATAAAAATCTAAATCTAAAAACAAGTAATATTTTAACAGTGTTTTAACAAGACACGTTTGGAGGGATTTCCTCCCAAAGTTCTACAACCTCCCTTCAAATTTTGAAGATATAGATATAGCATGCCCTCCTAAGGCCTTAGAATTCCCCCGAAATCTAAAAGTCTAGTTAAAACACTGATTGTAGTATAATTATGGCACATGTACATCAGTGTAATAATAAAATTACTGCATTAAATAAAATGGCGATGTTGCATGGATTGTTCCTAAAGGCACTGATGGATGTATCTCTGATCTCCTTATTTTAAACGTCGTGGTTTACAGTGGCCAGCTTCCTCGCTAGCATTTCGTCTATAATGGCCACAGCTTCATTTTCGTCCAATGCCTCCAGAACTGTTCTCACATTATCTATCGAGATTTGAGCATGAACCTAGAAAGAAGACAATAATAATAATAATAATAATAATAATAATAATAATAATAATAATAATAATAATAATAATAATAATAATAATAATAATACGGAAAAATATACATACAAAGATTCATTCATACGTAAATGTAAGTTTTTTTCTTTTTTTTTTCTTTTTTAAGAAATAGGAGTAGCCCCAAATTCAATATGTGTCTATGTATTTTTCTCCTTGAAAACAGAGGTTTTCGAAATTTTTGCCCATACTTCTTATACCTCTAACGCCTATGCGAACTACAACTGAATCCAATTTATTAGCATTTTTTATTTTTATTTTTGTTCTTGGGGTCCCGAGTTCGATCCCAGCCCTCGCCATGTGAACTTTGTGGTGGACAAACACCGTGTGCGTGGGTTTCCTCGGGGTTCTCCCGTTTCCTCCCACTTTCTTCATTCCACCATTTCATTCATTACTCATCATCACCGTCTCCTTTAGCCCAACCGGCATAACCGTGGGACGTAAAACTCAAATATTTCATTTCATTTCATTTTTTATTTTTGTTCTATTCGGCATTTTAAAAAATCAGGTGTTACGTCAACAAAGACGGAACACAAAGCAAGTAATGAAGTATGAACGAAATCCACATTTCTTATAAATATAGTGAGCCTACGTCGAATGCATATACAGGGTGTTTCAAAATCCTGTTGGAGGTGATTCCTGACACCAGGATAAAACAAAAGATATAAACCAAACTGGGTGTGGAAATTTGGAGTTATAGGCTGCCAAAAACATGAAAACATGAACTTTAAACGTCCATAGCTACGATACTATGGGACTTATTGTAGTCGGATCATGACTTCACTTAGGAACTAGTATGTACTAGGGATGGCCGGATCCGGATCTGGCCGGATCCGAAGATCCGGATCTGATTGTGTCCGGATCCTTTGGATCCGGATCTCGGATCTGGATCCGGATCTCGGATTTCGGATCTGGATCCGGATCTCGGATCTGGGTCCGGATCTCGGATTTCGGATCCGGATCTCGGATCTGGATCCGGATCTCGGATTTCGGATCTGGATCCGGATCTCGAATCTCGGATCTGGATTCGGATCTCGGATCTTGATTCTTATCCAAACCCACATCCCATCCAAATTATGATAAACATGAATATCTAAAATTCGCCGAAAGTAATTTCACGAAGTCCTGACAGTGAAGAAGAGAACAGAAAATTAAGACGAATATTGACAAGTCTATTTGTTTCCTTCATTCTACTCTAAAGATCAAATGTTTGGCTTACTTAAGAAAAAAAATGATCCGGATGAGAGCTCAAATGTCGAATCTAGTTCCACTCGGTTGCAGGACCGAGATGAATATTTAAAATTCCTCAATGCACCTATTTCATTGACAGTTAAGAAAACATAAACAGTTAAGACAAGTATTGACTACTTTTTACGTAAATTTATCTTGCTCAGTCTGCTCAAAATATCAAATGTATACCCTACAATTAGATTTAATAATTATTTAGTAAATCACAATATGAGCACCGAGAATAAACTATGAATTTTGGTGCCTCTTATCTAGATTTGAAATTTCGGATTCATACATAGAATCAGGCTGAAATATAAATATTTGAGATCTGGAAACCGAAACATGTGCTAGTACCAAGATCGTAGCAGTTTGTACAGTGGCGTATTTACGATTTTGTTTCGGGGGGAGGCTTCGCTAACTTTCGGGGGGAGGCTTTGCCTGAAAATGTGAAAATTCTGCAAGATATTTCATATAGTTTACTATAGTAAGTAAGATTTCGGGGGGGGGGATTAAGCCCGGAAGCCTCTCCCCTAAATACGCCATTGCGCTTGTACCTAGGTAATGCGAGCGGAAGGCACTTGCACTAATTCCGCATGTAGTTTGAGGAACACGAGAAATTAAAAACAGATAAATATTCTTTTTGAGGAGTAAGTCGCGCTTTAACATGACTTTTCATGAGTGTTGTGTTCAAATATGAAAACTGTAATGACAACTTGTTTGAAATAAAAACCTTTTCATTTTTAACAATAAAATTAGGTACTTTCACATTGGAGAAAAATTAGCAAGGCACATACCACTGATTAGGGTGCTGATTCTTATGGAAGCTTTCACTTGAACCGGAAGATTTCCGCATGTTAGTATCGGATTGCCACAATTCACCTTGCTGAAAGACGTGGTTTATCAGGAGGTCGGACAAGATTCTTTTGAACGTAGCCTGTAGACTGCTTCTAGTCTCAATTATTCCCATATAACAAGACTAGCCATATACATAGTTGGTTCGAAATAAGTTAAAATATCACTAATTGACCTTAAGGGGATAATCGTGATTTAAATATTCGTAAATCAGAAGAGATGTGAAAGTTAAGCGGTAAAATAAATCCGATAATTCCGGAATAAAGAGATTTATATGCAACCCAATGATAGCAATAAAACTCTTTATGTAACATTTTCAAAGCTAAAATTAACAGTTATCTTCTTGAAGAGGGTTTACGGCAACATAGAATATTACAAATCCAATTATTATAAGTAGTACCTCTGACAGCCCTGCATTTCACATCACCATCGCCCTTCATCCTGACAAGTGGACAATTCACTTACCCACAATGACTTTTCAGGCGTTCCAGTGACATCAATATCTCAGTTTGGGTTTGGGATCATGCTTCGGTGAACCTTGACTATCACCATCAGCAGCTATTAGAGAATCAGAACTTATTTCTGTATTAGATAATGTGGGTAACTATAGCTTTTTGTCTATAGAAGTCGGAGAGTGTATGGTATTATCGCAGGAAATATTTGATACATAAAACTTAGATTGTCAGTATTTAGGAGCAACTTTTAAAATAATCAGTTACTGTAAATGTGCTACAGATTAGCCGAGAAAACCCGACAGCCATAGTCGAGTGGTCTGCGGCATTAGGCTGTGGATCCTTTTACTGTAAATGTCTTGCATTCAAATCCCGCTTCAAATGAACGTAAGCCCGATGGTAGGAACCAAAGGACTGTCGTGCCAAGAGTTTAATTTGTTTTAATTATCATAAATGCCTTCTTTATTATTAAATTTTATCCAATATTTTCTTTTCAACCAGTTTGCGAAACTCAGAGCTAGCTACTTGTTTTCTTTTTAATTCATATTCATAGTTAGCACAGCTAATCACTAAGGAAAAACAATCATTTCAATAAAATTCGCCTCGCGTCTTTCGTAGTTATTTTCAGCTTTTTTTTTTTTTTTTTTTTTTTTTTAATGCTGAATGGCGTTTTATCACTTTCCCCTCGCTTTCCCTATTTTTTTTTCTAGTTTTACCTATGTTTCTTTGCACGGATATTGTGCCTATATGCACGTGCTTAATGTGTTCGTTTACAAAAGCGGGCCATTTCCCTGCCACTATAGAAAGTAGAGTGCCCTGTATCAGAGAAATATTAATTGACGTATGTAAGTGAATATATCTGTGATGAAGTCATAATTTCTCAGTTTTTGCATCGCACATAGTTTCCTCATCCTCATTAATCTCTTCACCCCCGCTTCCTGAATTCCAGTTCTGGTATTCTTTCTTGAGCAAGGCCCATGTAATGGGAGACTGATGTCTCATGTAGGCTTATTAACTATATCATCAGCAATAAAGAAAGTAGGGTTTAATTTGCACTAATTTTAGAACATTACGTTAATTAAATAATAATAATAATACGGAGTGAGCTCAGGCTACTTGTTAGGATTCTTGCTTCGCAATTGGATTATACCGAGTTCGAATTCGGAGACCAGCTATCCTGACTGAGGATTTTCCAGGGTTGTTCCTCAGTTATACTGGGCAAATGCTAGGTTAGTACCTTGATCTAAGGCTCTGGAGGCCTTCCTTCCATTCCTTTCCCAATGTTTTCATCTGTTGATTATTACAGTGTAAAGTGGCATCTGAGGATGTATCTGGTAGCTTATAGTAAATAAACAATAACGACTTAATATATCTTCACGAAACGTGTGGGTTAACCTTACAGTCACAATAGATAGCTAAAGTTTTAATATTAATTTCCTGACTTTTAAATACTATTTTCATATTGTTTCAGCTTTCAATTATCTCATGTATGTTCCACCGAGAATTGAACCTGAGATCACATGAACAAATGCGAATATGTTAAATATTTTTGAACACTAATATACAAAACACAAAACGCTTCAATGATACGATGCATGGATATGTTTTGGTTACGTCCTGCAATGTATGATTAAAGAAACCTGGAGGGTGAAGAAGAAATAACAGAAATCTCTTTTATATTTACTCCCTCAACAAACTCCTGACCTCAGAAGGGCAAGCCATAAGTTAGGTAATAAAGTCGTACAACGAACACTTTTATTAATACTAATAATACTACACAACCATATCGCTCTCCTGAAATTCTCGTGTGTATGTTTAAAGATCTACTGTTGTTCCACGCCAACCAGTCTATATTTTTTGTTGTACCTTCGAAGTGAAAGATTTGTTGATGGTTGGACTCTAGTGAGTCAGAAACTACTATTAATAAAGAGTTTGTTTTGTCCAGTATTCCTGCGATTAGAAGGGTCTTATCTAAAAGATATTTCATTTGTATATGAGAAAATAAGAAAGTTTATATAAGAAAGTAAATATTGCAAGGTTAAAATAACATAAAGAACAAAGGTAGCACAAACGTGTTATGGAAACATTTAAAAGCACAGCATCCTACTATATTAGTGAATCCGAAAAAAGTTTTGACGAATTTTAGATATTCAATTTTATCATCACAATTTCAGATGTAGGTTTGGATACGAATCAATATCTGAGATTCGGATCCAGATCCGAGATCCGAATTTCGGATCCAGATCCGAGATCCGAGTTTCGGATCCAGATCCGAGATCCAGACCCAGATCCGAGATCCGGATCCAGATCCGATATCCGGACCCAGATCCGAGATCCGAGATCCGGATCTGAGGTTCGGATCCGAGATCCGGATCTGGGATTCGGATCCGAGATCCGGATCTGAAATTCAGATCCGAGATCCGGATCTAGGTCCGGATCCGAGATCCGGATCTGAGTTTCGGATCCGAGATCCGGATCTAGGTCCGGATCCGGCAAGATCCGGATCCGGATCTCACTGGATCCGGGATATCCGGATCCGAAAATTTTTGGCCATCCCTAGTATGTACTCTATCAAAATACCTATGTTTCAGAATCCTGTGGTACTTCCACAACAATTTTTATAGAGGTTGCTGGTGAGTGCTTCAAATTATATTGTGTACATTTCAAATTGTTGCGTGAATACATACTAGAGTTTCGTATATTAAGAAATTGAGTACATGAAGTAAATTATTTGAACAGCAATTGCTATTTACTGCATTTATGGAAAAATGAGTTTGTTAACTTTGTTTAAATTAATTTTCGGTATTAACTATATCCTGATTACTCTCTCACTTCAAATACTGGGGGTGGCGTTTTGTGACCCTGACAAGTGAAGATGTGTCTTCTCACACTTTTATTAAACACGCACGTTACAAGGTTCAAACAGGGTCATGGGGACATGTAATAGGTATGATGTGTTAATTTTTGGAAGCGACGGTGAGGTTGATGGGACTGAGAAAGATATAGACGTTCAAGATGAAACAGGTATAAATTATTGTGATGCAGATTGTTAGTGCTAGCATACTGAAGGCTGCTGGGTGTACAATGTGTTTCAAAACAACACCGAAAACGTTTCGGAGGTGATTCCTGACATCAAGATAAGACTAAAAGTATTCACAAACCTGGGTGCACAAATGTTTCCTTTCGGAGTAATAGGCTGCCGAAAACATGAAAAGCTTAACCGTAGCTCCAATACTATGGGACCTACCGTAGTTGAGTCAAGACTATATCCAGGTTTCATAATCCTTAGGTACTCACACAACAATTTTTATAGAGTTGGTAATTGCTTTAAATTATATGCCCTTAGCCAAACTCCCTCTCAAAAATTGTTGCGTCAGTGCCTTAGGATTCTGAAACATGTATTATTGGATTAGTTCCTACGTGAGGTCTTGACCCGACTATGATAGGTCCCATAGTTTTGAAGCTATGGACCTTGAAAGTTTATTTTTTCATGTTTTCGGCAGCCTATAACTCCGAAAGGAATCATTTGTGCACCCAGGTTAGTCTATACATTTTGTCTTATGTTGGTGCCAGGAATCACCTCCCAAACGTTGTCGTTGTTGTTTAGAAGCATCCTGTACGCTAACAACTACATGTTGAAGGAACCAAACCACTTAAATTGTACAAAAAAGGCTATTAGAAATATTCAACGAGAAAGATTCCGGATAAAAGTTCCGTTTCTTTGGAGCCAATACACAGTAAGATTTAATATAAATGAATGGTTGTGAGAAGTTATAATATGTAGATAAGTTAAAAGGGATTAGTTTTAGTAGTAATAGTATAACTAACTACTTTATGGCCTATGGAACCCGGAGATTCAATGCTGCGTTAAAAAAAAAAAAATCTCCATTGACTTCTGTCGTTAGTCAACCGGATCCAGTTTCTACTTTGTATTCCTTATTCTGTGAAATCCATCTTAATATTGCCATACCTTTAACACATAGGTCTTCCTAATAGATATTTTTCTATTGGACTTCCAGTTAAAACTTTGAAAGCGTTCCTACTCTATTCCATTTTGGCTATATGACTTGCCCACCTCAGCATCCTAGATTTGATGACCCTAATAAGTTTGGCAAACGGTATAAATTACGCAGTTCCTCGTTTCCGCCATTCCCCATTCCCGTTCCTTGTGGGTCCGAATATTGTCTTAGAATCTTGTTCCAAAACACTTTCAGCCTACCTTTCCCCAGAATAAACGACCATGTTTCGCAACCATTCAGAACAACAGGCATGATTATCGTTTTATATATTTTGAACTTCAAATTCCTCGACAGAATTCATGACGAGAAAGGATTTTGAACTGAATATAAATCTATACTATAGATGTAACATTTCGTACACATTTATTTGATTCTATCTACTTTTTAATATCACTTATCCATTAAGTAATCTCCAACAATACTATCCTTAATTTGATTTTTTAAAATTGTTTCCCTTAATTTGAAAACATTGTTTTACATCTATATCTACATACGACGAATACAAACATACCTTCTTAACTGAGAGTAACAACAATATCTGATTAAAGCGCGAACTATACGAGGTGTGATCAAAAATACGGTGAATAATTTTATTCGAAATATTGTAATAAGCTTACATGAAATTTGATGTAATCTGCTTCAAAGTACAGTCCTTGGAAATTAATGCATTTATCCCAACGTTGAATGCATGATTGGAAGCATTTCTGAAAGTCTTCTTTTGAGAGAGCGTTCAGGTGCTCTGTCGTGGCTCTCTCAATGTCAGGAATGGTGTCGAAACGTTTTCCTTTAATGAAGCTTTTAATTTTGGGGAAGATTCAGAAGTCACATGAAAAGCACAGTGAATGTGGACAGACAGAAATAGTTTTTTTTGGCCGAAAGCTCGCGGATCAAAAGCAAGGTGGGGCACGGTACGTTTTCGTAGTAAAAAAAGGAAGCCATTTGCCCATTTAATCGGTGGTTAAAATACCTTTCACGTACCCGTATGAGATGTTTAGTTCTTCGGAAAGCACTTGAATAGTCATTTGCCTGATTGAACAAATCATTTGTGCCATTTTTTGCATGTTTTCATCTGGTTTTGACGTCGATCGTTGCTCGTTTTCAACTGACTTCTTGCCGCTTTTGAGTAGCTCATATCACTTGTAAGCAGTCTTCAACGCCACCATTTCATTGCGATACACTGATTTTGACATTTATTGAGCTTCTTTGGCACTTTTTTGCAGCTTGGAACAAAACTTAATGTTGGCGTGCGACAGACACTCTTTTAACACGTCCTCACTCTTCTGCCTCTGGAAGCCAACTAACATGTCACAACTCGTTTAAACTCGACACTGACTGTACCAAAGGTTTAGACTAAGTCTTACTAGTTGAAATGGATAAAATATTGATAGATGGTACTGTGCAACTACATTCACCGTACTTTTAGATCACAGCTTGTATATCAATAACAATCCACGTTTAATTCTCGTCAATTTATCATTGGCAACATCAAATACACAAATCTATACATAATTAAAAATAAGAGTTTTGTTAATTAGAAAATGAAAGAAACTGACTAAATACTTGTAAATAGTAATGACCTCTTCTGAATTTGTGAAGGTAGCTTTATCCTACTATGTATCTTAACGTGTCTGAAGAAGAAAAATGTCAACTCTTCGAACTCCAACGAACTTATTATTGTTGTCATATAGTTAGAATTTCTGCTAAAATTTTATTTATAAATCCAACGCTAGTATCAGCAATAAACAAGATGGGCCTTATACAGAGTCGCTCTGACGCGTGATTAGTACCATACTAAAGAGTACGGGTAACATGTGTTTCTCGCTGTAGTCAGACCTTTAGTATGACGCTAATGATACATCAAAACGACTCTGCATAAGGCCCGATCTGTTTTACCTGTCACCCTGTGCTCAGTATCGTTTAAGTAAAGGATGGTGCTACTTACTTCAAGGGATTCGATCAGTCTTTTTGTAGGACTTGTTGATACTCTGAGCGTAGGAATCAAGGACTTGCAATCTAATAAATCAGCAACGAATTCCCAACCTCTTGACGGAGGATCTAACACTGCAGCCAGTCTGTCAAGTGTCTCAGAGTCAAATAGACCTATCAAAATTAAAAAAACAAAGTTTTAATTACAATTTGTGGCTAAAAGAAATAATATTATGTCTTACTTATGGTTGTCGTTCTACTCCGAGCTTGGTTTAGATCAGTGGTCGCCAAACTTACGAAGCTTTTGAGCTACCGTACCGTTTTTAAATCCTACTGTGAGCTACCATACCATTTCTAAATCCTACTGTGAGCTACCGTACCATTTCTAAATCCTACTGTGAGCTACCGTACCGTTTTTAAATCCTACTGTGAGCTACCGTACCATTTCTAAATCCTACTGTGAGCTACCGTACCGTTTTTAAATAATACTGTGAGCTACCGTACCATTTCTAAATCCTACTGTGAGCTACCGTACCGTTTTTAAATAATACTGTGAGCTACCGTACCATTTCTAAATCCTACTGTGAGCTACCGTACTATTTCTAAATCCTACTGTGAGCTACCGTAATATTTCTAAATCCTACTGTGAGCTACCGTACCATTTCTAAATCCTACTATGAGCTACTGTACCGTTTTTAAATCCTACTGTGAGCTACTGTACCATTTCTAAATCCTACTGTGAGCTACCGTACCATTTCTAAATCCTACTGTGAGCTACCAACAAAAAGAACTAGTAACTTTTAAAATATATATATATATCTTACATTTGTAATTACTCAGCTCAGTGGAGTAATCAAAGCTAGCCAACTAGAGCGTTAACGCGATCTAACGAAGCTAGGTGTCCGCGTGAGCAAATAGTAGCTCGCGATCGGTGGCTTGGCGATCACTGGTTTAGATGATCTAATCAAACACGATTTGACGAAATTAAAAAATAATAATAATACTAAAATTCACTACTAAGGTTTCAATATCCATTTCAGTATATAAATTGATACCAGAATGAATTTTCATTATGAAAATGGCTTTTTGTACTAAGTTCATTTCTAGAGATCATAAAATTTTGTTATAATCTGGTAAAGGGAATTCATGAAACGAACAATATCTAGGAAATACAAACAGGAGAATATCTTCTTCTGTACTTTTATATTTCTCGATTTGATTTTAAATTCGCTATTATTAAAATAACAATCAGTTTTTATACATTTTAAAACATTGGGAACAATTACTTCTTAAAGTAAGGTAAAAATGTATTTCTAAACAAAACATCTACATCTGTCTTATTGAACACTAGCTGAATGAAATATAGCATATATTGTAGTAATGCATGAAGTATGAAGAGCAGTCAAATGAAAACCGAACACCCTCCATAACACATATTCCTCACAAACGTTGGCAACACTGCTGTCACTTGTCGATACTGCCATCTTTCGAGAGCTGAAATGTATAGTGACAACTCACAGGTACACACAGTTGTTAGTTTATTGCTCTATAGGTGAGCGTAGTGAAAAATGTGTTCGTCTAGCACTAGAAATGGAGTAAAGCAAAGAAGAGCAGAGAGGTGTGGTTCGTTTTTTCCTGGCTGAGGGTGTTGGAGAACACGTGAAACTTATCGTTGCATGTCTGCTGTGCATGGTGAACACTGCATTTCACGGACAAGTGTGCAGGAGTGGCATAAGAAATTTCGAGAAGGGCGCAATCATTGCAAGAAGATTCGCGCCCAGGACAGGCCCATCGAGCCCTGTCCCGATGTGATTATTCGGATTGATGGCTCTATCCGGGAAAACCGGCGAATCACAGAGGAACAAATTCGCGTTCAAATCGGAACTGGCCATGGTTCCTTGCATGCCATTATCAAAGAAAACCTGCAGTTCCGAAAAATTTGCGCGAAGTGGGTTTGCGCATCAACTGACGGAGGGACAAAGATTGACAGAAAGGTTTCTTGTCTGATATATATGCAACGGTACCACGAGGAAGAGTATGCGTTTCTGACCCACATCGTCACGGGGGACAAAACATGGTGCCATCATTTTTGAGCCCAAGATCAATTGGCAAAGTTAATAATGGAAACACCTCAATTCTCCCCCCCCCCCCTCAAAGAAATCCAATCCAAAGCTGTTCATACAAGTTCTGGTAAAGTCATGATGACCTTCTTCGAATGATGAGGCCCTCTGCTCTTTGACTTCCATGAGCGTGGGGCCAGAATAAATATGAAGCGGTGTGAAGACCCTTTGCAGAAACTGAGACGCGCCATAAAGTCAAAAGGTCATGGAATGCTGTCGGACGGAATTATTATTTTGCATAATAATGCCCGTCCCCATACTGTCAATCTGGTGAGGAATAAGCTTCAGAGCTTTGGCTGGAAAACACCTCAACATCCTAGGTACAGCCAAGATCTTTCCCCTTGTGATTTTCATATTTTCGGCGACTTGAATTCGTCGACGTTGGTTTCAGTCGAAGGAGGAAGTGCAAGAGTGGATTAGGTTGTAGATCCATCAGCGACCTAACTCCTTCTACAACGCTGGAAAAATGAAATGAAATCTTTGATTTTTTACGTCCCACGGTTATGCCGGTTAGGCTAAAGGAGACGGTGAAGATAAGACATGAGTGAAATGGTGGAATGAAGAAAGTGGGAGGAAACGAAAGAACCCCGAGAAAACCCAGAAGCACGGTAATTGTCCACCACAAAGTCCACACGACACGATCAGGGATCGAACCAGGGACCCCAAGCACAGGAGGTGAACGCTCTACCACTGAGCCGCTCTCTACAAGGCTGGAATTGATCGCCTCGTTTCCCAGTGGGATAAATGTATTAAAGCATGTGGCAATTACTTTTGAATAAAGTGTGTTAAGTTTCCATTAGACTGCTCCTCATACATTTTAAAAGATAAGTACTTCCATTTCATTTACGGAATGGAAAAAAAAACACTTGGGCATCCTCTGGCCAGACTTGCAACAAAATAAGACAACAACGCATAGTACTTTTTATCAGAAGATTAACAATAGACTTAGAGCATTTCAAACAAGCCTTCCTCAGCTCTCATGGAATTAACTCCATTCAGTTGTATGCACCGCCACCATCTCTCTCGAAGGCCCTTTTCTACCCACTCCTCCGTCAGTTGTCCACGAGAGACGAGAAAAAAAAAAAAGCTGATTGTTGTCAAATGAGTGCAACCACCCCAGACACGCAGGTATATATGCGCCTTCCCATGCTAATAAATAGGAGCTCTCTGCCATAAATTAAACCTTACTGAATGTAGTTGTTCATGGTACTATGAACTTCACCTGCTCTCCTTCTTTCAGCTTTCTCACATGAATTTCCGAGCAATGCATCAATATTGTCTTCAGCTGAATAGCGAAGTTTGAACATTATTTTCTGGAGGATCAAACTCGTTTGGTCGACATCACCGTGTTTCTCGCTTGAGACCACAGGGGAGCTACAAGATAATACTATTTTTGAAATCTTTTACTGTGAAGGATCGCAAGATCGACGTCACCGTGCATTTCTCTTATAGAGAGAACACAGGGGACTCACAGGAAGCTTTACAACATTAGTTATTAAGAGAGTGACCCACCTCTGAAAAAACGGCTATCTCACCTCTGGGGGGATTTGTCATTAGCTATTGAGGGAGACCCACCTCAGAAAAAACGGGGATCTCACTTCTGGTGGGATTCATTAAGTAGTACATATAATTAATTATCGGGGAGCCGCGGTGGCTCAGTGGTAGAACGTTCCCCTCTGGTGCTTGGGGTCCCTGGTTCGATCCCAGCCCCCGCCAAGTGAACTTTGTGGTGGACAAACACCGTGTGCGTGGGTTTCTCGGGGTTCTCCCGAGACCTCCCACTTTCTTCATTCCACAATTTCATTCATTACTCATCATCACCGTCTCCTTTAGCCTAACCGACATAACCGTGGGACGAACAACTCAAAGATTTTATTTTTTTTATATAATTAATTATCTTGGTTCAAGTTATGATTTATTACGGGTGTACCACCACAGAAAACACGGTTATCTCACTCTCATTGAGAATACAGTACAAAAACAACGACACCAATCATGCCATCAACTTCCAAGACAACTACACAGAAGACGACTGCTCCTGCTCTGAAGAAGTCGGAGACTACAAAGAGCCCAAACAAAAAGAGAAGGGGAAGTATACGCCGGAACGTTTCCTTGTATCGCATGGGCACCGATCTCAAAACACCAAATCGACTGCTACTACAAGCAGTGATATGGAATTTACAGTGGTTGGTAGCATGAAGCGTAGGCGTTCTTCTCTGGATGGCAACACACCAAGTAAAAGCAAAACCCAACCATCCGAAAATTTTCCACCACTTGCACTGAGAAACTCTTTTGAGCTTCTCTGTCAGGATGCACAAACTGTGGACACAAAGTCCACATCTTCTGCACCATTGCCTCAAAAAGTGATCAGCAAGCCACCACCTATATTTATATATGGCGTTAAGGACACATTTAGTTTCGTAAAAACTCTTGCATACACGCTCAAAGACCCGCCTGAAGTTCGGCATAACAAGGAATGCATCAAGTTCCAGCTCCACAACAATGAAGACTTCAACAAAGTCAAAGTGTACTGCGAACAAGCAAACGCAGAATTTGCTACCGGTATATCAAAAGACGCAAAACCCTTGAAAATTGTTATACGGAAGCTGCCAATAAATACAGATTGTAAAGAATTGCAGGAGGAACTCACAAAGCTAGGTTTCAAACCACTTAACGTAACTCAAATGTCTCGTCGTGGAGCGCAGGGAGAACCTAAAGTTATGATGCCACTGTTTCTAATAGCACTAGGAAAGAGCATCAAATCCAAAGAGATATATGAAGTAGATTCCATAATGTACTACAAAGTTAAAATAGAACCTTACAGACCCCCATCTGTTTTGCAATGTTACCGATGCCAGAGAATGGGACACACTCAGAAAACGTGTCAAGCTTTCCCAAGATGTCTTAAATGCGGTCAAGGACACTACACCAAAGCCTGTACCAAGCCAGACACTACAACCCCTGCTACTTGTGCCAATTGTAATGGACCTCACCCAGCAAACTATAGAGGTTGCCCGGTGTTTAAATCCTATGCAGAGGCCTTAAAGAAACCTGGACAACAAAAACCTAAACCACAAACTATAAACAACCAGTGAACACATCTGCCACTGTCAACATCCAAGATCTACAACCTACGCTCAAGCAACAGTCACTGCCACTGAACTAAATAACTCAGACACAACAACCACCAGAGAATCACCACAAACAACAGAAAACGCTGCCGATTCCAATAATCCAGCATCCACAAGTTCCAGCGATATAAAATCGATATTAGAGTTTCTAAAAGGCACTGACCTCAAGAAACATATACAAAGGGGGATAGAGAAATCCAAAAGGCAACTGATATGGTGACAAAAGCAACTGCTATTATAGAAACATTTCTGGAAATGCTAAATGATGGCTGTTACTAAATCAACCAAAATAAACCACTCTCTCACTATAGCCACGTGGAACGCCGATGGACTTAAAAATCAAAAATCTCTGCTGGTACACTTTCTCACAATTCATCAAGTAGACATATATCTTATCCAAGAAACACACTTTACAAATAAAACCAAAGAGTGAAGAATTCCAAACTACGTCACACAGAAGCTGGACAGATCAAATGAACGTAAAGGAGGATTGCTCATACTAGCTAAACGAGACCTTCCCGCAACGACCCTTACCTGTTCCGCCCTTGAAGATACTAGAAGCCTTTGCAATAGAGCTGCAGACTCCTGGAGTTCCTCTCATCCTGGTTTCAGGGTATCGATCGAACTCTACAATTGTAGAGCCAACTGACTTCGATGCCATTGCAAATCTAGGCCCCAAAGTCGTACGGGCAGCAGACATAAATGCAAAACATGGAGAATGGAACTCTTATGTTCAAAATGATGCCGGAGAAGCACTACATGACTGCTTGTTAAATTCAGAATTTAATATCAGTGCCCCAAAAGATCCAACACATTACCCCAAATTTGGAGGTGAACCAGACATTCTTGATGTTGTACTTACCAAGAACGTCCCGCTACAAAGTCAACCGTATGTTATCTCAGCACTAGACTCCGATCACGACCCTGTTCTCTTCACACTGGCACACAAAACAACCATTCATACCATCCCCTCTATTAAGAACTATCACACAAACTGGGATAAATTTAGACAAGAGTTAAACTCAATGATCAAGCTCACAGACCGCCCGCAAACCATAGAAGAAATTGATCAAGCTGTGGCTCATATTACATACGCACTGAAACAGGCAGAGCGAGTTAGCACAATCACTTCACAAACCTCAAGACAGATGGAACCGACTGATAGCAACATCTTAAAGATCTATATTCATTTAAAATGTTGGACTCGAAAACGATGGCAGCAGACATACCACTCGGCTTATAAGACGCTATGGAACAAACTCAGCGGCAAAATCAAACATCTAACCCAACAACAAAGCTTCAAACACTGGGAAAACCTCCAAGAAGTCTCGATAAATGACCCAAAAATATGGTCTTATTCTAGGGCTTTTGTCAAATCAACGAGCACAAATTCTCGAACGAGAATCCTACAGAGTCCAAACGGGCTAAAATACTTTCCAGAAGAGCAGATAGAAGTGTTTGCAAACACCCTGGGAGAACAATTTCAATCGAACACCACTCCATCGGACCCGTACGTCATCCAACATGTAAGAGCGACATTGGCAGACATGTTTGACACCCCACCTGTCCATGAAATAAAATTAGTTAAGCCAAAAGAAATTGAATAATATATCAAAAAGTTACCAACCAAAAATGCCGCTGGCATGGACAACATAAGACCAAAGTTACTCAAAAATAGCAGAAGAAAGTTAATCGTTTACTTAACTTATTTGTTCAACGCAATCCTCACACAGTTATTTTCCCAAAGCATGGAAGGAAGCAAGAGTCATCACAATATTGAAACCAGGCAAAAACCCAACTTTGCCAACGAGATAAGTCTACTATCACATATAAGTAAACTATTTGAGCGTGTGCTGCTCACCAGGCTGAAACATTATACTGAAGCTTATTCTCTACTACCCACACATCAAATTGGTTTTCGCCAACAACACAGCACGACAGCACAATTAGTGAGAGTAGTAGACTACATCACCACAGCCTTCAATCGACGGCATCATGTATACTGGGAGTGTACCTCGATATATCAAAGGCTTTTGATCGGGTATAATTGTCAGGACTATTGTACAAACTACTACAACAAGGTATTCCTGATCCATATATAAAGCTGCTAAATTCCTACCTCAAAAACCGTTATTTTAGAGTTTTCTACGGACAAAGTCTTTCTTCTGCCAGACCAATTAGAGCTAGGGTACCACAAGGAGTAGTACTTTCCCCGTTACTCTACACACTATACACAGCAGATGCACCTGTACACCATCGCTGCTTCTCCGCAATCTACGCAGACGATACTGCGTTTTTCACTGCCAGCCATAAATTAAATTTCTGCTACCGATACATGCAAGAACAACTCAACGCATTCCAAAACTGGGCAAGGAACTGGAGATTGCAAGTAAATGCGGAAAAAAATGTGGCTGTTGTGTACACTAAACGAAGACATCAAGATCATCCTTCATTATACTTTGAAGGGAGACTCATACCTGAATCCCCGCATGCAAAATATTTAGGAATCCGTTTGGACCAAGGCCTCACCTTTGCCACCCATATCTCAGAAATTAAACAACGAACACTCCGCAAATTATCCGCCTTATACGTAATGTTACGCTGTGCATCTCTCGGCCATAGGACAAGAGTACATATCCTTAAAGCAATAATATATCCACCTTAACCTATGCTTCTCCGGCCTGGCAGTACCCAGCTCCAAGTCATATCAAAACCTTAGAAAGCGTACAAACCAAAGCAGGTCGCATAATCACTCGTCATGATACATATACCAAAAACAGCCAAATATTAGAAGATCTAGAACTACACAACATACGTGACGTCCTCACACATCTACATATCAAATTCTGGAGAAAGATACACAGACATATCAGTGCAGGGTACTCGCTACTATAGGCACAGCCTACTTGCACCGCAATGTTCATCGTACACTGAACCACCGCGGCTTCAATCGCAGAACTAAAATTGGGATAAATTGTACTTATATTTTGCTAAATTTTATTTAATAAAATTTCAGGCAAAATCACGATATAATTACATTTCCACGTATTTCCAGCGGAAATATTAACCAACGGAATTGAGAATGTCATTTTGAAGGAACTCTACCAGAATCCAACTTTAGAGGAACGATACCGGGCATTCGTCTTGTGAGTCGAAGCTCTCAGAAAAAGCATCGATCAAGCTGGCCAGCTCCAAGATTCGAACTTGAAGATCGCAATCGCGAGCTTTCTGTAATATATACATACGAACACTACTAGCCAATAAATCTACAAACTATTTTTAATAAAAAATGAAAAGTAATTTCTTGAGTTTTGTACCTGTTTCTATCTGAGGCTCCTCTTTCACCTTTATGTCTTCAGATAATATATTCTCCCTAGAAGTGATACCCTTCTGCAAGATTGCATACAACTGGAAAGGAAAGAAAGGGAAAAAAACATATTAGTTGATGCTCCTTAAGTCTTAACATCACCATACATTGCAATTGTTACACCTTTTAAAGAAAACAAAATAATGTTGTGCTTAAAACAAACGATGTAGAAATATTTTTAACAACATGTGCACTAAACTAAGAGTATGGACCAACATAGATACCACAGCAACATCTAATCGCTGAGCTAGTGGAGGGTTTAAATCCCGATTCCTAGAAGAACATAAAACACGAAGAAAAACTGTTTTTGTTATGTACAATTCATGCACCCGACAACTGAAAGATTAACGTTGAAGACCTCGCTTCTCCACTGATGAATTCTCAGTTACTCCTATGATACTAAAAGAACTGAAAGAATAAACATTACGTATTCCTACAGAGTTCATACTGATTTGGAGAAACCTATTTCCCTGACTTCTCCCTGAGTTTCCCTGATCATTGGCAGGAAATTCCCTGACTTTCATGATAGATGTCAGATGACATTGACATATAAATAAGGAATAAATGACAGTGAATATTTATATATGAGAACATTTATTCTATAGAGACGAAAAGTAATCAATTGCTTATACGTACATTCCACTTCCCTTCCATAAAAAATCTGAACAACGTCCATTATAATGATTGCCTAAGCTGAAATTAATGAGAGAAAACATATATTTTATACAATTTCCCTGACCTTCACTGATTTCCAGTATTTTTCCCTGAACTTCGTTGACCTGCACCATTTTCCCTAAGTTTTCCCTGACTTCCCTCACCAGTAGGAACCCCGTACTAGAAAGTACATTTACTTGTTTATTTGTTACTAACAGGGGAAGCTCGGAAGAAAGCACTCGCCTGCAGAGAAACTAAGCATGCCATTTGAAGGACCAATTCATGCTGATTACAACAAGCTAATAAAATTCCTGTATGGTTGAGAAGTGTTCGAGAGATTCAACTTGGAAATTTATATGAAAAAATCAGTATATGCACATTTAAACTGGTTAAGTACAACATTATTAGCAACGAATATTGACATACGAATTGAAATCTATCGGGGGTAACAGAAAAAAAAACTGTTTTGCAATAACTAACGGGTTCGTCAGTTAAAATTAGTCATTATATTGTTCATAATAATGATAGGTAAGAGATGGAAATTGATCACTGCTGTTCTTCTGGTCTAAGAAGAAATGACGCAGGCAAAATACTCCCTTGCACCATGAATATTTTATATGTGCAATTGCGTTGCGTCCGTCAAGGGAACAGTTCGCATAACCCAAGCTAAACGCAAATTCGACAGGTGATTGAAAAGGTATATTTGTTCGGTAACCTACCTTGTGAAAGCGAACTGTAACAATCCAAGGTATCGCGGTGATTGGAACTGCTTCATTAGCATGAACACGAACTTTGTTTGATTGTTTCTGTGGTACATCATAACGTCCGGATGAAGAAGTTTCATATAATGTACAAATCTCCTGCCATAATCTTTGATTGGTCGGAATCCAACATATTGGGCGCAATCGTGCATTTAACGTTGAATCTCTTGAAAAGTTCTCAACCGTACAGGAATTTTATTAGCTTGTTATAATTAGCATGAATTGGTCTTTCAAATAGCATGCTTAGTTTCTCTGCAGGCGAGTGCTTTCTTTTAAACTTCCCTTGTAAGTTTGTGTCTACATTAAGCGTGTTAACAGGTTCAGCGTTTCTCTTCTCAGTTTTCAAAATAACGGAAGAGGACAAGAGAAGTTCGGTTGTTTGCGAACAGAGCGTCCCTTTTTCCCGCATCGAGGCAAAAGTAAGATATGGATTAAACTTAGATTGAAATGCGAATCTTGTATCAGAAACAAAACTTGAGTCTTACGTACAAGAGGCGAAAACACTATTGCTTGTTTATATTTTACAGCTCTGTCTAGCATAGAATAGAATACTCCACCAAAGTACAACTGATAGCAAAGCAAAACTATTCTATCAGGCCTTGGTTCCATATAGTTAAACTAAACACAACAACACACTGAGCAAGGCTATGTGATAATATACAGGGTGGTAGGTAACTCCTCCAAAAAACTTTGGGAGGTGGTTCCTTATACAAGATGAAAGAAAAAAGTTCAAATAAACATGGGTAGAAAAACGTCTCCTTTCAGAATTATGAAATACAGAAAATTCGAAATATCACGTTTCAAAATGCCCTGGCTTAGAAACTATAGGGCCTATCCCAAGCGGTTTAAGGAATTACACAAAAACTGGTATACGCTCTATCTAAATATTCATGTATCAGAATTTACCAGTACCAGCGAAACGAACGCACCATTAGTACTTAAAGGAGTATCCTTATACATCAAATTCCTTTTTACAGTTCCTTTCATCGATAACGGAGGATGGTAAAACATGGATATTTAGATAGAGCACATACTAGTTCCTGTGTAATTCCTCAAACCGCTTGGAATAAGTCATATAGTTTCGAAGTTAGGGAGTTTTGAAAAGTGATTTTTGAATTTTCAATGGATCATAACTCTGAAAGGAGACGTTTTTCGGCCCATGTTTATTAGAACTTTTTTCTTTCATTTCGTATAACGAATCGCCTCCCAAAGTTTTTCAGTGGAGTTACCTACCACCCTGTATATGAAACACGATCACGTAAGTTTCAACAAAATAATTCTATCTTCATCACACTTAGGAGTGGAAGTCTGATGAAACATAATTGTTCCATCGAATAACCTAGTAGTAAATAAAACTTTCAGATTGTCCTCAACCGCAAATGTACTTTAAACCAACCAGGAGTCATCTGCATCTAGGATAACCGTTCTACCCTGTAACTACCGTGCCTCAACATTGTGAAAGAATTTTAAACCGTCATAAATCAAATCTACAAAAATAAAGACCACGTGGAAATTTCCAGCCCTTCCCCACCAAAAAAAATGGCACCTACTGCAAGAACTGTACTTGGCCATAAATTCAGTTATGGTTGCACAAGGAGATGTTGACAAATGAACAAATGATTATGTGGCAATTAATGAATAGACATACTGGAGAAATGAAACAATGGCGGGAATATGTAGTTTTCGCTTGATATCGTACGCTTACACCGTACTATCAGGTTTCGAATATCAGAAATTGTAATTAACAGATTTAGGGCATCAGCGCGATTTTTTTCTTTTTTTCAAACTAATAAGGAAAAACTATGATGCGCATTAAGCATGGTATAATTTCCAGAGACGAATATAACCTCGCGTTTACTCATATTAAGTAACTGCATAAATATCAACAAACATAAGTTAAAAATTACACGAAACGACTTTTTTATTATTATTATTAATATTTCATTGTGCTACACTTTAAAGTAAAGTTTCCTTAGGAAAATTCATGTCCACGAGCTTTCAGATCGAGAATGGCCTGAAGCAAGAAGATGCGTTTTCGGCGTACTTTGTTCTGGAGTACCCTATAAGAAAAGTAAAAAACAGCAGCAGGACCTACAGCTGAATGATATTCACCAGGTTATGGCTTATGCTGATGATGCAAATATAATAGGGGATGATAGGGGAACAATAGAAAGAAATGCAGAGATCTTATTAAATGCTTGCAGGGACATGGGTTTAGAAGTAAATGCAGAGAAAACTAAATACATGGAACTGCGTCGGGACCGTAATACAGCAAATTATGAATGCGTTAAAATATTAAATAATACTTTTGATAAAGTGGATACTTTCAAATATTTAGGATCAATATCAACAGACGAAAATCATATTCACGAAGAAATTAAATGTCGACTAAAAGCAGGGAATTCGTGTTACTATTCGGTTTAAAATCTCTTGTCGTCGCGAATTCTGTCGAAGAATTTGAAGCTTAAAATATATAAAACGATAAGCATGCGTGTTCAGCTGTACGGTTGAGAAATATGGTCGCTTATTCTGAGTGCACAACGAGTGAAAGTATTTGATAATAAAATCCTGAGACGAATTTTTGGACCCAAGAGGAACGGAATGGGAAATAGAGGAAACGTCATAACGAGGAACTACATAATTTATACCGTTTACCAAACATTGTTAGTCATCAAATCTAGGAAGCTCAGGTGGGCAGATCATATACAGAAATGAAGAAAGTTTTAACTGGAAATCCAAACAGAAAACGATCATTAGGAAGACCTATACGCAGATGGGAGGACAATATTAAGATGGATCTCGCAGAAATAGGAATACAAAGTAGAAACTGGATCCAGTTCGCTACGGATAGAAGTCAATGGAGAGCTTTTGTGAACGCGGCATTGAACCTCCGGGTTCCACAGGCTATTGAGTTAGTTAGATAGCTGCACTTTAAATAATTAATTTTATTTTTTATATTAAAATCCGGTAGTGTCAATAAATGTGTAAACACAGAGAGTGTAAATACCAATAAAAACTAAATGATTCCAAGTTATTGAATAAAAAAAAAAAAAAAAAAACTAAACTTACTTTCGGATTGCTTTGTGCTAACTCGAGAGCTGATTCTCCTTCAAAGAATTGACGTTGCTCCGAAGACTCGCTGCCATCTTCCTCTGCACCATCATCTTCCTTCTTAATTGATTTTAATTTAGGGTTCGCAGTATAGTTTCTCAAGTTGGGATCTGCCTACAGGGAAGAAAACAATACATTGAAAAATAATACAGATAAATCCCATCGAAACAGACGTAGTAAAGCAGAAGTACGAAATGAAAGCAGTATCTTACGCGGTTAGTCATAATGCCATTATTGTCAATTAGCTGAAATACCCATTCTTCGCATGGGTCAGATAAAATGTCTATGTAAATAAACTGAACAACGAAAGAAAAAAATATCGGCAACTTTCTACTACTTTTACATATCCTGGTAAAAACCCCTGAGACCCCCAGGTTTGAATTTTGAAGAAAAAATGCCTCTGTATTTTAAATTCAACGCCTGTGAGAGTATCACCATTCATCTCAGCGACGCGAAAATTATGGATTTACATTAATATAGGTCATTTTGGATTATTTTTAGATGTCCTGGTATCCCTCCCCAGGTGACCCCCGGCCCGCTGCCGAATGGGGTCAATTTGGAAGTTAAAGTCATCGGATTTTTACCATTGATCTCAGCGACCGCGAAAACTATCAATTCGACACTAATATCAGTCATTTTCTACTACTTTTACATGTCCCGGTAAACGCCCCCTTCAGACCCCTTGGTTCGAATTTTGAAAAAAAAAAAAACGCTTCGTCTTGGTCTGGAGTCTGGACCAAGGTACCCGTGACCAATTTGGTAACTCTCGGTCCACTTATCTGGTCCCCAGGCCGCACACAGACACACACACACACACACACACAAACTCTTCATTTTATTTATATTAGATAACGATGTACCAACATTGCTGGAGAAACTCGACGCTGTACTTAATGAACTGCTGTGATTTTTCAGATGAAGAAATCAGTGAGCCAAGCTTCAAGGGCATTTCTAGCAGGAAAAACTTTTTTCTAAACGTAGTTAGAGGGAGATCAGAAAAGGTAGAAACCTGTAGCCGCAAAGTGCGTGGAATAGCAAGGGTGTAGTGTCTTCGCCAGCTGACTTCTTCAGTAGCTTCTTTAGTCAATTGGTGTCTAATGTTTGCACCTTACTGATAAAATGCTAATGACACACAATGGTTGAGTGGTTAGAATTCATAAATGTGATCATTCCCACTTTATTTGATGGATGCTTGCAAAGAAACCCATATAAACGGTCTTCGTCAAAGTCTGACTATCGTCCTGACCACGAAACATCAGACAAGTTTCCTACTGATCTGGAGAAATCTATTTCCATGATTTCCCCCTGATTTTTCCTGATCTTTGGTAGGAATTTCCCTGACTTTTATAAGAGGTGTCGAATGACGTTGACATATAAATAAGGAATGAATAATGGTGAATATTTATACATGAGAACATTTATTCTACAAATAGTAATCAATTGCTCATACGTACAGCAATAAAGAAAGCAATAAAAATGAAATAGGTATTATAATGATTGGCTAAGCTGAAATTGGTGTACAATTAATGTTAGAAAAAATATATTTTATAAGATTCCCTTGAGTTTGCCTGATTTCTAATCTTTTTCCCTGAGCTTCCCTGATCTGCACCATTTTCCCTGAGTTTTCCCTGAGCTTCCCGATCTCGCTGATCAGTAGGAACCCTGTCACATAAAAGAAATCAGTTCTTCCAGAAAGGAGGAAATAATTTTCTTGTCTTACTTTCAATAGTAACATTGCTTTCATCACTCCTACTGAATATGAAACTCGGTTTAACTAGATGACAGTAAATACGGCAGAAATGTTAAAATTTTTCCATTTCAAACTCCATCTTGTTTTGACTTTTAAATATGCAAAGACTGTTCTAGTTAAACAGATAATATTTAACTGTTATAACACAAAGGATCACCTCTCTAAAGTCCAAGAGTCTCAGACAGGAGCAGCTCATTGTCGACTTCAAATACATTATCCAGATAGGCAAAGTAAGCTTATTGAATATTGCTCTCACCATGTTACATAAGCTACTTTAAAAGAAAGAAAAAAGCTAAATATTACTCAGTCATAGTATATACAACACCAGATTCGTCACATGTAGAACAGACAGGTTTTATTAGCTCCCGGCGTAAGCATACGGGAGCTTATAGTTTCACTCCAGGTGTATGTGCGTGGTGTGCAGTAATTAATTTCTCGGTAACGACTGGCCGGATCTAAACCAAATTTGATGGACAAATAGCCAATGCCCAAATAAGTAAAAAAAAAAAATGTTATATTTGGTGGCCGGGCTCAACCAGGGTCAAATTTAGCTCGGCTCAAATCGCCTTTTACATGGTAAGTTATTCTCCGTAGCTAGTAGCTGGATCTGAACGAAATTCGGTGGTCAAGTAGCCCATCGCCTAAGGAATAAAGATTGCTATATCTGGTGTCGGGCTCGGCTACGAAAGGCTCGGTCGGCTCGCTTCCCTTGTATACGGTACTTTATTTCCCGGTAACTACTGGCCGGATCTGAACCAAATTTGATGAGGAAATAACACATAGCCAACAGAATAAAAATTGCTACATTTGGTGGCGAAGTTCGGCTCGGCTCAATTCGTCTTGTATATTGTACTTTATATTTCTTGGTTACTACTGAGCGGATCTAAACGAAATTCAATGAACAAATAACCCATCATCTAAAGAATAAAGATTGCTATACTTGATACCTGGGCTCGGTTCAACAACAAAGGTTGTCTCACAGACTTGCACGTCGGTAGCTTTCGAGTTCGATTCACCTCGGTTTGTTTTAAGATACCTAAGTTTATCTACAAAGGATCAAATCAATATCTTTGAAAGTCAAGAACGATTTCTCACATTTGTTGACTGCAACAAACAAACAAAAAAACTGGAGGGGCAAGAGCACAACTGATTTCACACAATGTTTTTAAACATCACATAGCATTAAATGATTGCTATGGTCAAGACTGTGGAAATGGCAGTAATATTAGCAGACGGTATAAAGGGGCACAACATCGAATTTTGAAGTATGCTCATCTGGCTCTCTTTTCATCTTGCGCTTGTCACAGTTTGAATCTGTGTGGTGTACAAGCTGCAGAATGTAGTCCTCAGGCAATGAGTTTTACTGGAAATCTCCAAAAAATTTTACAATATAGTTTCGCCCTCAGAGATGAGAAATCTTACAAAAGCACATAGGTTGCTCACTCAATAGCATGTCCGATACAAGGTTTTCTTTTCGAAGTGAATGTGTCAAGCTATTTCCTACAAACCTGCCAGGTAACAAAAAGACGATCAACGAAGTTCAGAATTTCAATTTTAAGTACTGAGACAAAAAGCAATCTGAAAGGACTTGTAAAATATATCGACTTTTTACAGTGTGCGGATAGGGCATCGGTTTGGTATAAAGTTTTAACCCAATTGATTACAGAAATAAAGTTTTACAAACGAGGAAAGTTACTATCGATGTAGAAGTGAACAATTTTGCTTATTGGACAATCTGCGATATTTATCAAACAACTGGGATGAAACTCAACAAGAGTTCAAGTTAGTTAGTGCCAACATCCTTTTCTGAAAAACACAGAAATTATCCGATGGGTGAACTGAGATGATTCTGATTTCCTGAAGAAAGTTTCAAACAGATGGTATCTCATGTAGTACTAGACTGTGTGGTTGCAAATATAACACATTATATAGCTATCCGGCATATTGATGAAATGCTCAGCTTTTTATGGAAATCCTCAACATCTTAAAAGAACTGACTGCAAGAACGAATTCGCCAATACTTATAACAGTGATGAATCCGATGACATGATAGACGAAGTTATCCACATGAAAACGACTCAGCCTGCTAACTTTGAAAATGAGCTTTCTTCTATAAATTTTTGGAGAAACATAAACTTAGAAGTATCTTTCCAAACATATGTATTGTTCTTCGTGTGTTTTTTACTTTGTAATCGTAAATGAAGCAGAAAGATCATTCATCACGCTTGCAAGAATGAAGAACATTCTTCGCTCAACTACTACTAAGTATTCCGCCTTTCGGCACGTCCTGGGACTTTTTTTTTTTTTTTTTTTTTTTTTTGCCTGGAAATGTTTCTTCCACGTTTCTCAATCTTCAGCTTCCTCTTTTAATTCCCAATATTTTCTTGTTTCTCAAATAATCGATCAGTTGTGTTCTTCTTCTTCCTATTCCTCCCTTCCCTTCCATCTTTCCTTCTATTCCGCTCAACTATGGCTCAAGATCGATTATCAAGTATGGGGCCTCTTCCTATGAAACTCTTTCTAGCCAGGCCAACGAAAAGGCGAGAAAAACAATAATTTCGCATGTGAAGAAAGTAACGTAAATGCTATAAGAACATTAAAATAATTTTGTGATATGAGAATTAGTTAACTAAAATTTAATGGTTTAGAAATTATTTGTCTGTATCATTTGTTTGTTTTTAAACCATTTACCAAAATTAAAGGCTGTAATTAAAATATACGGAATTTCAAATTATAAAATGAACCTATACTAATATTTAGAGTCCGTATTTGTATTTCCCGTAGTCCGGGATTTCTCTCAAGGACCCTGTTCCATTGACGTCATTTTAACAAAATGACAGAACTATTATATAATGCAAATAGCTCAAAAAGACTTAAAACTGACAATAATTTTAGCTTTGAGCAACCTGAGAGGTCCACAATAGTAAATAGAAATATTTTGAATAGTGACACCAATTAAGAGTCAAAATTTTGCATTTTTGTCATTAGAAGAGGACATGTGTGACTGTGAATACATTGCTACTTGCCTTTATTTCTTGAAGGTCGACTATTTGGAGGGAACAGAGGCTCTTAAAATATAACAAAATTATTAGTAGAGGCGCATCTTGGCCACATTACTTGAACCTACCTTCGCCTTGAGTAGTATCTCGCATAATTCAGGGCTCTGAACTGCACAGGCAATGTGTAGTGCTGTATTCCCAGCCAGGTTCTGGTGGTTCACATTAATGTTTGTCTGTAACAAAAACAAATATCAAATTACAATAAAACATCACACAGTCGAAAGGCCCAAAAACGTCTTGATTTGCCGAAAATACCTTGAAATTTCGCTAAAACAGTGATTTTTGAAAGTTTTTAACAATATGTTATTTTTATTTCATTAGCTCTATGTACATATATATTCATGTTTAGCGTTGCAAATGCATAACTAAGCTCTTATTAACCCATTTATGCCCAGAATCTTTTTTGTCACGAATTTTTAAAAACCTATCGTAAATCTTTTCACTTAAACAGTAATAAACACGAAATTTATTATTTTTTCAATTTTCAAAATTTGAGTTGCAGGATATCGCATGGGTCGTTAACGAACCGCTGGGCACTAGCTGCATGAAATAGTTTAAATTTCCAAATAAATTAGAACATATGAACATTCGGTTACTCTGTTAGTATATATAAGCTTGGCACTATTCATAAACATTTTTGTATTCAATACTAAAATATGGATGTTACAAACTGAAATTTATATTATCTACTAAGCAGAAAGAGAATATTCTTTAACATAGTAATACTAGCAGCGTTCACCCCGCTTCGCTGCGGTCACCCCGGAACGCAATAAACGTTGTTACTTAGATAATTTTTACTTTTTCGCTTTCAAGTGATATGATAAAAACCATAGAAGATTGCATTAAATGTTAACATTATATCGCCTGTCATTTATGTTAACCCGCCCCGCTTCGCTGCGGTCACCCCGGAACGCAATAAACTTTGTTACTTAGATAATTTTTACTTTTTCGCTTTCAAGTGATTGCAGTAAATGTTAACATTATAGCGCCTGTCATTTATGTTAACCCGCCGAGTGACACGGTCATGCGGGTTGCATATAAATACGTTTATTTTTACCTATGATGATCTAACAAAGGATTTGTACGTTATGGACACTTGAATGGTCAATTATCTCAAGACACTGGTAATTAAAAATTAAAGTGATATGATAAAAACCATCTAGGGTCCAAATCCTAATAACCCCCCAAAAATAAAAGAAATTGGTTCAGCCGTATTAGCGTGATGAGGGAACAAAGGATTTGTACGTTCTCTTTTATATATATAGATTAATGCTATAGAACAGAATAACATAAATGCTTTTGTTTTAACCCATTATTCTTCCCGCTTCTTCTACCATTCCTGATAACTGTCGAAGCACCCATCATGCAATGCAACTTCACATCTGCATTCCTTCACTGTCTTGTTACAACAAATTTTGCGATGACCGCGTTTTTGACCTAAAACGATCAGATATGCCATGTGGTGAAGTCGAGTTGGGTTTGCATCTTGATCAAGTCCCCTTGATGTACCTGCAGATTTTGGCGCTGTTTCATATCTCTGCAGACGAGCATTAGTGCACACCCGCCTGAAACCCAGAGCATCAAGATTTTGCCCATGAGTTCGGCCGAGTATCCACGTGTTATTCATTGTAACATCGAATAGCCAGAACAGAATAGGCACGTACCATTTTTCCCCTTTGCGTCTCCTTTAGCCTATCCAGCATAACTGTGGGACGTAAAACTTACAGATTTCAGTGCATTTACCCCGCTCTAATTGCTATATGAAGGTTTGATATATTCTGATCCATCAAGTCTACACTCCATGTTGCGGTTATACTCGTGAAAGGCATGGAGTTGTTTCACAGTGATTCTTTGTTTATCTTGCAGAGAGTATCTGCTCACTTTGTGTAAAGGTTCCATACCAGTGTGATTTGACATAATACTTATTACACCATTATCTTTGCAAGTAACTACAAGAAGCAGATTTGTCAACCATGGATTCAAATTCACATCTTCTATGCTTCTTCATTTCTTTTTGTGTGGGAATTGGACAATGTTCTGTATGATTGGTCCCTAACAGTCCCAGTTCCATTCATGTCACGATGTGTGAAAATATTCAATAATTTACTATTGGTGAAAAAGTTATCGAAAAAGAAATTAAATCTTACTCCTGGAAATTCACATTTGCGGACATCCACAAACTTCAAAACCACAAATTCTCCCACTGGTCTTTCAATGTTAGATGGTCTTTCTTCACCCCCACGTCGGCCTTGATATATATCTGCTTGTAGACAATATCCATTTCGTTGAGATGCAGCTCACGCTTTGAACCCTAACCTAATTGGCTTATTGCGGATAAATTGCTTGCATCCATGTTTTCCAAAATACAGTATCATTGATTCGTCAGTAGAAATATTTTTCTCTTCTGGTGCGTTTTACAGAAACAGGTCATTCATAAATTTAGAAGCGGACGAATTTTCACCATTCGATCACTAGCATCAACCTCTTAATTATCACATGCGTGAATATAACGAAATATTTCTTCTAATCAATTTCGTCTCATTGATTTGTATACCAATACATTTCAAACGTCTTCATTTGTTTCTCAATAGAGTCTTCTACGCTTCAGTAGCACATAGCTGCTTAGGAATAATATTCCTAAAAAACAATATATCACTTCAAGGCAGAGTTCAAAATTAGTGCTGTTTTTTGAGCAGCATATGTAACTCCATATTTAACAAATTCTTCGAACACATCTGTATTCAAAAACATTTGTAAGAAATCAATAGGATGCGAATCTTTTTCAAATCAAAGGGTCCAAATTTTGGAAGATTACATATCAAGATAGTAAATTATATATAAAATATGTAAGATTTGCCTCAAATTAGACGAAATGTACGAAAAAGTCGGCAATTTTGATAGAGTCCAGACCCCAAAACCCTCCCTCCTTGCCTATTCCTCTACCTGAACCTCATTTATATCACAATTTATGACCAGAACACTTATGACCAGAACACAAGATATAAAATATGAAATCCAATATTCTTAATTCGGAATCAATGCAGGTCATGCCCAGTGGGTCGTTAGCGACCCACTGCATAAATAATCTTCAATTTTGAAAAACTTATAAGGATATAATAATTGCCTTTATGTCGGTATTAACTTCTCGTGTTTTGTAATTATAAAGGAACCATTGAATGTAACGTATCATCTACAATGAGAATAAAAATTACCTTGAAACATTTTTATATGTACTGTAAAATGACATTTTGCAGACTCAGGCTTCTTGTGAACCAGCAAGTCACCCGACTAAAACAACAAAAGCACTACATATTGATTGGTCTATTTTTAGCAACACTCCGGTATCATTTCAGTGTTGCAAACCATGAAACATGAAATATCGTAAATAATTCTTGGATCGATAACGACCCATCTAAGCATAAATGGGTTAAGTATTATTAAGGTAGTATGTTTCTTTTAAATTCGTTGATTTTTTTATCGTCTCATCACGTATAAATAACCAAAAGTTGTAAGTTTTGTTCTGTTCGATGTGTCATTTTTCAAGGCGAAGTCGCGTAGCACGTCTTGTTTACAAGTTCAGAAATGGAGAAGAGTGAAGAATGCGATGGTGGAACGTTTCTGGATAAAAACTGTGCTCAACGGACTTTAAAAAATTGTTACTGAATTCTCTGTCTCTGGTGTCTAACTGTCTGTCCGTTATTTGCGATTTTTTTTTTTCAATTTTGAGCCCTCCATTCGATAGAGCATCAAAAACTATCTGAGAAAGTAATGGAATTTTTCGCGTCACTCTTACCGTTCCCGTGATATTGGCCAAATATGGCCGATTTCGGAAGATTTAAGAATCCATATCTCGGGAACCGTAAGACACAGAGAGATGATATTGGTGTTGATTAATACCTAAGAGGATGGTGAACATTTTGGTATCAAATAGTAACCGGTGGCCACTGTCCAACTGGCCACTGATTTGGCCAGTGGCCACCCGTTAATACCGGTACCAGAATGTTTACCATCCTCTTAGTTATTGATTAACATCAATATAATCTCCCTATGACTTGCCGCTCCCGAGGTATTGGCCAACAAATAGTTCCGATTTCGGGAGATTTAAGGAGCCATACCTGGGGAACCGTAAGTAATAGAGACATGATATTTTGTGAATTTTTGCGAGAAACAGAAGAAAGTGCGGATAAAATATTTACTTTTACATGTAGGAACAATTACAACTTATTCTTCCCATTCCATCTTTCCATTCTTCTTAAGTTCGTTTTGGCAATGCTCTTGGAGGATTCTCAACTCAGTGCTTTCTTCTCCGGTCACTTAGACAGCGACATTTACTCAGTGTGCACGTGAGAACTTTATTTCATGAGTGGTTATCTGTATTGTAAAACGATAAACGTGATTTACTTTGTTTTCTGCTTAGTTACTAAGACAATATTTTTAATATTTTACGAATGACTAGGGAAAAGGGCCATTAACTTGTAAAGACACGTGGTAGTATGAAATGCAGCTCTTTCTGGGTACCGTGTGGACTGCAAGACTTGCAATTGACAACTTATGCTGAAATCATGCGTCACTACTACTGACTTTGACATGACACAGATCAAAATGTTGTATCTACCTTCAACCAGTGGATGATCTTGCTAACTAGGTCGGTGAAAAGGCTATTGAAATTGCGATAAAGGCATTCATACCTATAGTTTTCAAGCAGAGTATTAATGAAAAAAATAAGGACCGCCACAACAAATGTCAATTGGTAGACAAATCACTTAAGAATACAGACGTAGAACAGAAGCCAACTTGCGAAGAATTCATATGAAATGCGGAAACCTCTGTCTTCGACGTAGCTGTGGCGTAAAGTTCCACAATAATAGGTAAAGTTCCTGCATGCTCAAAGAACTGGTAGCGTACACGCCTTTGGAGTGGGAGACTCGGGTTTGATTCCCGGTGGGAGCTTATGTGGTTTGGATTCCACGTTAATCAGTAGGTCCTGTCTCATATAGCATCGCTGCTGAAAGGAACATAAAACTCCAAATCAACTCAACAACTCAAGGAATTTAGGAATTAGATTTCTGGGCTGTCGGCATCTATGGCCATTTAACCCGTCGCGTATGAGGGATGACGTCCCTCGGCGATCACACTATCCGGGGAAAGGGGATTGGGGAAGGAAGGAAGCCTGGGACCTATAAGTTACGCACCACCTTGGCATTTGTCTGGTGTGAATAAGGAAAACCTTACTCAGGATGGCTGGCCTGAGAGAGCTTTCACACTTTTTCGACCGAATGACCCCACCGGGAATCGAACCCGAGACCGCTCGCACCAAAGGCGAGATCGTTAGAACTACGCTACGCAGGTCCACTCAACAACTCAAAGAACTGTTCGAAATATTGACTACAGGAATTGACTTACAAACCAGCAAACCTCTTGAAGAAACAAAGACACGAAATGGTATTCAATTTCTACAAGGGATTCAGCGCCAGGGCCCTCAAAGAGTGGAGTTCATAAACAGATATCGTCAGAAGATTCATATAGTGAGAGTTCTGAACCAGACAGTACGAGTGAATCAGATTTTGAACCAGGGACTGCAATACCAACAGCAGACACTTCCAAACCCATTTCGTTCTCTTACACAGCATCCGCCGCATTTAGAACTGGTGTATCAGAGAGGGACGTGGCCTTAATCGCTTCATTCGTGCTGAAAGAAGGGAATTCTGACAGCAGAAGAAAGGATCTCGTAATCGAAAATAAAGTCAGGAGAGAGAAAAAGAGCATTGAAAGATATAGAGGAGAGAGATAATCTTGAAGGAAGAAAAATTAAAAGCATATTCTTTGATAGCGGAAAAGATAAAACGACTTTTCTAGGAACAAAATGTACGGGCCATCGCACTAAACTTTCTTGCTTCAATTTCTTCAAGTAAGTCACATTGTGCTGCAATTATTACTGAAATATATTCTTCTGATATAGAAACAAATTAGGGGGCGTTTTCGAAAAACTTCACCCAAAGAAAACCCATTCCAAGGTAAATTATCTTTTGTCAATTTTTCCGTAAGATATTACTTCTGCCATATGTTAGTGTTACTATTCAAACATTTCTTTATGAAATAACGACAAAATCTCATGGGTATTATTTCACCAAATTATAAAAAAACAAACTCACCCCATGAGTAATCCATCCATTGTAGACATTTTCATAGAAGTGATTTATGCAATAATATACAAACAACATCATAATAACTAAGACAGTATTACTGAGTTACTAATTAAATATTTATTTATGTAATGTGAACAAAATTGCCTGAGTCGTTTTTGAAAAAATCGCCTGAAAAGAAACTTATTCCTCAAAATAAACTGCCTCTCGTAGATTTTTTCAGGACAAATGAGTTATGCCATATTGTCAGGTTATTAATGAAATATTTATTTTTGAAATATAAACAAAATCTCCTGAGTAGTTTTTGAGAATCTATGTTGAGAAAAGTTAACCCCGTAAATAAACCAACTTCGTAGATTTTTTTCAGCACAAATGACATATGCCATATTGTCACGTTATCCCTTTTCATTTATTAATGAAATAAAAATGTCATAATATTCATTTATGAAATATGAATAAAATCGCCTTAGTCGTTTTCGGGAAAATCGTCCGAAAAGAATACTCACGTAGCTGTCCTTTAAAAAATCTCATATTTTTAGGTGAGGTTTGTGCTACTAATGTCACCTTTTCCGCATCGTTAATCGAACCTAAGACTCGAACTATGTGGTCAGCATATTTACTGGTACAATGATTAGAGCTAAAGATTTGATTTGATTTTGAGTTTAGCATAACTTTCAGCAGCAAAGCTATATTAGACGTTAGAGCTAAAGAATCACTGGAGCCGATACAGATAGAAATATGCCCACAAAGCTCCCTTATGCAGAAATGGTTAACGGTCAACAGTTTGAGGCGAGAAACCTTTTTTTGAGGGTGCATTCATCTGAAACTGCTAAGTCCATGTCTTCTATAGCATCGGCACTGAAATGGGACGCCAAATCTAAATAATCAACGAAGAAAGTAAATATATTGTATCTCACCTGTTTCACAAGGAATTTGGTAACTGAAATATCACAGTTTTCAACAGCCATTTGCAATGCTGTTCTGTCTAATGTACTATCGGTTTTGTTTAGATCCACTCCTGCTTTTACAAGCATTTCAACTGATTCTAAATCTTCATTCAAAACAGCCAAATGCAAAGGAGTGCGTCCACCTAAAAAACAAAGAAACAAAAATTTTAGGAATGATCCCAAAAAAATGCATCAAAAGATTGAGATCTTGGCCAAGAATTAGTTTTTGGATTGGGGACACAACATTTTTGAAAGGACCTACATCGAGTTTTCGTTTTTTCTACGAAATAAGCACATCATACTAAGTTAAGTGATAGTTTGGATTTGGGTACACTATATGTACTTCTCTAGATATAAGGCCTACAAGAATTTTCTTGACTAAAATATAATGGATCTTTTGATCCAAAAATATAACTAGTAAAGTTATACAACAGCTATTAACGTAAAGTGAAACTTCTAAAATCAATAAGTCTCTCTTGTGAAATGACATGACATTGGTACTTTGTGCAGTTAAGGGAACCAATCAACATATGTCCTCGATTAGAGGATTAGATCAAACAAGACTTATACAAAAATACAGTAACCTATCATACGAACAAAATAAATGTTACCCGGACAAGAATACATATCTTTCACGAATTAAGACTGCAATGGAAGAAAAATGTAGTCGTACTTGTCAAGAGATTAAATAAATGAGTACCTTGCAACTACACTTCACTTCGGATGAATTTTGCACTCGTCTTCGTTTACATACAGGGTGATTCAGGTGGAATGTCACATAGTTTGTGAGGTGATTCTACACGTGAAAATAAACCGAGAAAGTCCTATAAACATGTGTCCGATTCTCGATAGTTACAAAACTGGAGGGGGTTAAAGACTACACACATCCATGAATGATTATGAAGACAAGTGTGAATATTACTTACCGAAATGTTGTGTAGGCGATGTGGTGGATTGAATAATGGTGGGACAGATGACTCATCCATCCTACAAGAGATATTCATTAACTCCCCCACCCATCTCAATGCACTTGTCAACGCATTGGAGGGTGTATTGTGTTGCACATCGATCATCATCTCGGCGGGCCTTAATGTGAGCAACGGCGTCGGTGACGCGAACGACAAGCTCTGCACGTGTATCCACCTTCGTAGCGTACACATCCCCCTTTAATTAGGCCTATAAACAGAAGTATAACTTTGTTAGGTCGGGTGATCTGGGAGGCCAGTTAATGAGTCCGCCACGGCCAATCCACCGTTGAAGAAATGTTATTCAGACACTGGCTTACTTGTCTGGTACAATGAATCGGTGCACGGCACGCACACGGCCTCACGACTGTTCACTGAGATCCAACCCACGATTGCACACTGGGTACGCTTGCAGCTGTTGCCTCGGTGCGAAGTGACAGTCCTGCCATCTGTCCGACACCTCTTGTAGGATGGATCAGTCATCTGTCCCACTATAACTTCGAAAGATTAACTTTCAAAGTTTAGTTGCCAAGCAGTGTTTCCACTTTATACCGCTATGAGTCAGCAGCGAGCATTTAAGCAAACTGGCGTTCACTGAACAGAGATATTTCTGTGTGCTTGATTATCACTTAATTATTGTGCAAGGAAATTTCTGTACCAAACGTCGGACAGAGTTACCTACGGGGGGAGGTCATTCGTACCACCATTTCCAACAACATTGGATGACCTACATGCCGGCATCCCAGTAGGTATTGTTGATATTGACCGCAACATGCTACTAAAGGTTTGGTAGGAGATAGACTATCGGCTTTATGTGTACCATATTACACAAGGTTCTTACATAGAATAATTGTGATATGTTTGGAAAAAACTTCGATAGTTTACGTTTCTTAGCACATGTCTTACAATAACAAATGTCTATTAGAATGCACAGAATACCTTTCTGAAATCAGGTCTATCATTTTGACCTGCCATATATGATTAGTAAAGTACCATCTTTGAGCACTTTCCTGTTGCACGCTGATAAAATTGTGGAATAAAAATTTGTACAGATGTCTCTGTATAATGTAACAAATCCCTGATTGCGTCAATTTACACAGATAATTGGTAAGTTTCAGCTTCTCGGGGGAAAGCATTTCATAAACTTAAAAACACCAAAAATTCATGAAAATTTCCCGAAAGTAGCAAGAAAAAGAACCCACCACACAAATGGATAAAAAGAATAGAAAAGTAGTAATATATGGATGCTAAATCATCTAATTCCTCATGAAACACATTTTCTTTTACTTAAAAACTATTTTTCGGATCATTGGCGAAAATTAAAAAAGAGAAACCCCAACAAACTAGACTGAATTCATTTGACACGGAATACAACTCAATGGCGAGCATGTTTTATGCTGCGATGAACTTTTTGACTTTGCACGCCATACAGTTAACAATTCCCTAAGAATCTTGTAAGATTAAAACTATCAAAGTACCAAATTTGATTTATGTTTTCGACAACAAGAATTTTGTCCTTTCTATGGTTGCTCCGAATATGCAAATGCAATCAATTTTCTTATATATATAAAAGAAAATGCAACCCTATAATTATTCAAGGAATCAGAAACTCGCCTTCATGGTTTTGTTGATCTTTTTGAAGTCTATATGGACTATGTGCATAATTTTCTTCATTCAGTAGTACTTTTAAACATTCATGGTGTCGGTAGTAAGTGGCTAGATGCAGGGCTGTATTGCCAGCCTTATCTACGACATTTGGATCACAGTTACTGCGGAGCAACATCCCTACCATATCTTTCTCATTATAGTGGACAGCCAAGTGCAGGGCAGTCTGGAACAAACAAATTAATATTGTAGACAATAAGTCACAAACAAAAACTACATGAAAACTGGTATTATTACACACAACATAGTATTATATCAGTAAAGTAAAAAAGAAACCGAACTTTCGAAAACAATCTTTCCATTGGCAATTCCTGGTGCTCCGCGGAAGAATTTGCTCATGTGGTAAGACATTTACAGCACACGGCTCGTTCGTACAGCTGTCGCCACAAAGTTATTACAGTGCAAGGTATCCGGTGCTAATACCGCAAACCGTCAGAGCGGTAAGATTACGCTTTAAAAGCAGCGAGTAAACATCAAATTTTAAGCTAAACCGGGAAAGAAATTTACGGAAACTGTTAAAAAAACTGCTACGGGAAGGAAATAATTTTGATGAATGGCTCAACCGATTCACAAGTGGTCGTGTATCCACGGAAGATTCACGTTCAGGAAGTTCTCACAAATTAAACAAAAAAAAAAAAAATAAATAAAAAAACTGTCTTTTTGTAACTTCAATATTCTTCGCATCTGGCTCCAGCTAATCACTATCTCTTTCCGAAGACGAAAGAGTTGTTCAAAGGGCGAAGACTCACTTCAGCGGATGCAACCAAGAAGTACCCGACTTTCGCTTAAGGAAATGATTAAAGATGGCCTGCGATGCTTTCAACAAATGGTATTGTATTGTATTGTATTGTATTTATTTTCATCCTTTTTCATACAAATTGTTCACAACGTGAACGTATGAGCTGGACACGTCATAAGAACACTGAATGTGTACATATGTATAGATTTAAATCTACATGCAATATTAAAATAGTGTGAATTTATATAAAACAAAAAAGGTACAATTTTTCATTATTCTAATTTACATACATCGATATAAAACAACATAACAGTTAATAAAACCTTACACTATAGATATACAAAATATATATACTTTAAACATTATTTACTACAGGTGAGATATTCTTCTACAGAATAGAAATAGTGTTCGAGTAGGTAGGACTTGACTGCTTTATTGAAACCAGATGTTTTGTTTTTTAAAGTGGAAGGAAGCTTGTTATAAATATTCACTGCCATAGGAAATGTACTATTCTTATGTACTTTTAAACGTGAGGACTCTACATGAAGGTCAGACGCTTGTCTTGTATTATGCATATGAATATCTGAGTTCAACCGGAAGGTGCTTGTATCTATCTGTATATCTTTTCTTACAAATTTTAGAATTGCATATATATATAAACATGGAAGAGGTAAGATTTCAAGAAATTTAAATAGAGGTTTACAAGAAGTTCGTGGTTTACTTCCGGTCATAAACCTTAAAGCTCTCTTTTGTAAAACGAATATGGAATTTAGCAGTGCAGTAGATCCCCAGAATATAATACCATATTTCAATTTAGAATGAGAAAGTCCAAAATAAGTTGTGAGCAGAACATGTTGACTGACACTATTTCGTAAAAGCTTTAACATGTAACAGGTTTGAGCCAATTTACTAGATAATTTTTGAATGTGAATTTTCCAATCTAATGTATCTGACACCCAAAGACCAAGAAATTTGATATCCGAGACGTAATTCAACGTTTTGCCGTTAATTGTTACACAAGAGCGTTTTCTTATCTCGTTTTTTGCTACGTGAAAGCACATGCACGAAGACTTTGTTGTGTTTAGTATTAGTTTATTTCTATCCATCCAGTTACTGACGGCAGACATGGTGGAATCTACTGCATTACATAACTCAACGTAAGTTTCTCCAGTTACTAATATATTTGTATCGTCAGCATACAGAACAATTTTAGCAGAGTCTAAACATTGTGGCAAATCATTTATATATATTAAAAATAGGATAGGGCCTAAGATGGAACCTTGAGGAACTCCAAATTTTAACTCTTTGGTATCTGAATAATGTTTGCTCACTCCCTGAGTGTCTCGAGTTTGACAGTTAATTTCAACAGTTTGCCTTCTGTTGGATATATACGATTTAAACCACTCATAAGCATTTCCCCTAATACCATAATCTTGCAATTTTTTAAGTAAAATTTGATGATCAATTGTATCGAAAGCTTTGCTAAGATCAAGAAATATGCCGGTTGTATATTTCTTAGCGTTTATTGAATTTAAAGCAGAATAGAGAAAAGAGTAAAGAGCACTTTCAGTAGATTTATTTGATCTAAAGCCATTTTGAGCAGGAGATATTAAGTTAAAATTATTTAGAAAGCTAACTAGTCTTATATACATAAGTTTTTCAAAAAGTTTAGAGAAGGTAGACAGTCATGATATTGGTCTATAGTTCGATGTAAGATCTTTCTTGCCACTTTTATATAAGGGCTTAACAAGTGCTAGCTTCAATGCCTCAGGAAAAACGCCACTACTAAATGAGTTATTTACTATGAAGCATAAGATATCAGCAATTTTACAAGAGCATTGCTTTAGAATTTTATCAGGAACTTCATCATATCCTGAAGAACTCTTATTTGTCATTTTCCGTGTAGTATTTAAGATTTCCTGACTAGTTACTGGGTGCAAGAACAATGATTTTTCGAAAATATCGTTATGTCTACTAACGTATTGTTTGCTAGATAGTTTATTGTTCACGTTATTAGTGATAAGCTTTTCCACTTCATTCGTGAAGTAATCGTTAAAAGCATTTGCAATTTCAGTCGGATTTTTTATAATTTTATTTTGACAAGAAACGCTAGTTATCTTAGAGGAGGGTTTTCGTTCCCCAGATTCTTTCCGAATAATTTGCAATGTAGCTTTCATTTTATTGGAAGCTTTCCCTATGTAAGTATCATTCTCTAACAGTTTTGCCTGTTTTATGACCTTATGTAAAACTCGTCTGTACAGTTTGTGGTATCGTTTAAACACGGGAGTACGGCACCGTCGGGATAGTTGATGTAAATAGCGCATTTTTTCTAGAGAAACCTTTATTCCAGAAGTCTTCCACTTCGAACTGACATTTACCGATTTATTTATCTTAAATTTTTGTTTAGGTAAAGCAATATTAAAATAATGAGTAAATATGCATAAAAAGGAATTAAATTGGTCGTTAACATTACATTCAATATAAACATCTTCCCACGACTCAGTTTTCAACAAGTATCTGAAATATGCCACGTTAGTGGGTGTAAATGAACGCCGTTCGGACCATTCCACGCGCACGTTTGTATTCTTATTAATTATTTCTGTGTAAAAATAAAGAAGTTGAGCATTATGATCAAAATAGCCTAGGTTTAGTACATCAACATGAGATACGAAATCATCACGTGGAATTATAATTTGATCAAGAGCAGAGATTCTTGTTTTGCCTATTCTGGTAGGAGTATTTACGATAGGTTTCAGATTAAATGATGTGCAGAGCGAAATGAGTTCTTTTTCTTTGCTATTATTTAGTAAAAAATCAATATTAATATCACCACAAATTACTAACGACTTTTTAGAGGACGATAATTCCGATATAAGCCTTTCTAATTTATTCAAAAAGTCATTGTCATGAACGCTAACAGAAGTGCGCTACTGTCCAACATCATGACTTTGAAGATGGTGTGTTATAAAGCATACACTGTATGTGCAGATAAAGATTATTGATTATTGTAGAAGTTCGATTTATTTTTGACTGTAGTGAGATACGACAATTAGCGACACCCATTCTTCACTTACTACTTAGCACGTATTGTAGTCAACAGCTGGCAATAATGTACAAAAGAGTTAAATTTAACATTAAGATTAACTGTTTTAAGTTTAAAACATAAAACAAAGAACAAGTTGTACAAATTTCTATAACAGGGACATACTTATTCAACTCATCAATTAGACAATAATTGGCGAACTGTTTTGAAAATTTTCATCGAAAATTCCATTATTTAAAGTATGCAATGGGCTTCTACAAATTTATATGAGGGAACACTCAATGAACATTATTTTAATTCTAAATTAATTGCTAAAATTCCATGTTGTGTTCAGAAATTTTTACGAACTCTTCTTTCTACCACACATTTTGAACACACGATATACAGGCGCGATTTCTTTTAAATTTACAATATTAAATTTAAATTTTAAAATTTAAAATTAAATTTAAATTGCGTTGAGTAGTATTTAGTTGACATCCATTTGACAACATTTCTTATGTTTCATTATGTTGTACAACAAATAAATAAATATCAACGATATGATTTCAGTACTGTTAGTTTTGTCACATACTGTACTAACCATGTAGCTACAGGAAAGCTGTTAAACGTGTATTAAATCTACCAGTCACGATTCGATTCAGGTATAAAAGTAATGCAGCTTATTTGAGAATAAATGTTGGAAACATTATATTTATCTTCAATTTTCAATTCAGAAACTTTGTTCTGTAGATAAAAATAAAATTATTGACTTAGCCAATACTCTAATATTATATAAATATTAACAAGAACGAAAATATAACATTTTTTGAGATTAGATCTTACTTAAATACATTAATCTTATCTTTCTTGTTGTGACAAGAGAAGGAAAATCAACCCCATTTGAGGGTGCTTAAACCCCTAATAAAAGGTCTCATCGACGTCTTTGGTTTAACATCTCTCCAGTACTATTCCCTTCTTAACCATAGCTTTATATTTCTGAATATCAAGGAGTGTTAAACAATGACTAACCTGTTTACTGTTGTTGACTGCATTGAGAATTTCCGGGTGGTGCCATTTGTTGAGAACAATGAGCATTTGAATAAGAAGATCCTTTCGACTGTTCAACACAGCACAATGAAGTGGACTGCAAAAGAGCAACATATATTTCGCTTTAGAAACAATGTAAAATTCATTCTCTTTCTATCTTATCAATATATATAAAAATAAAAGTGACTATATTTGTAACTTCATAACTCTTGATCCACCCGCCGGATCTCGATTAAAGTTTCAACCCAGATGAGGCTTGGGACGGGATGGTTTTTATCACTTCATTTTGACGGTACAATTTAAGGGAGTGAGAGGGGGGAGATGTGTAAACATGATCGAAAATGACCGTTTAATCCGTAGTTTTCGGGATCGCTGAGATGAACAGCGACACTTCCGATGCTTTTTAAATCCAAATTCAGCCCCGCAACTTGGGGAGGCAGATATATAAAAATGATCGAAAATCACCGATATTAGTGCCGAATCCACAGTTTTTCGGATTGCTGAGATGAACAGTGACACTTCCGGTTCCGTTTAAATCCAAATTCTGGCCCGCAATTTGTGGAAGGGGGAAAGGAGAGATATATAAAAATAATTCAAAATAACCGATATTAGTGCCGAATCCACAGTTTTCGGGGTTGCTAACATTAACAGTGACACTTTCGATCCCGTTTACATTTAAATTCAGCCCCGCAGCTTGGGAGAAGAGGAGGGTGGAGATATATAAAAATGATCAGTTTTCGGGGACGCTGAGATAAACAGTAACAGTTGCGATGCTGTTTGAGGAAGGGGAAGATATACATAAAAATGACCGATATTAGTGTTGGTCACATAGTTTTCGGGTCGTTACGAACAACAGTGGCAATTTCAATGCAATTTAAATCCAAATTCAGCCCCTTGTATTATGTGTTCAAAATGAAATGTATTCTCCCCGTGCGAAGAACGGGCAATCTGCTGTTCACAGATAAAAAAATCAGTAAATTCCTAGATTTAACATCCTTTTGTAAATAAACACATAAGATGAAATGTATTAGGTTGGTGCAAATAAAATGTCCATCAAGTGTGTCATTTCGAAAGAACAAATAATGATAATTATAGTAACTTGTTAATCAAAATAGTCGTCATCTCCAACCACACACTTTTCCAATCACGTAGTCAATAATTGGATTCCCTGGTGAATGAAATCTGAAATCCTTGATGCGAACAAGTCCTCAACCTCACGTTGCACGGCCCGGTCCTCAAGAATGGTGTTCCCTCACAGGAAGTGATCGAAACGCCGGAAGAGATTAATGCCAGAATCTATGGGAAAGGTGCCAGGAGAATATGGTGGATGAGAAGGGTTTCATGCTGCAACTCATTGAGACTGCAACGCCTTTTTAAGCCAATTTTATGCACGCATTGTCGTGCAGCATGGGAAAATCCTGTCTTTTGAACATTTCTGGATGCTTCTGGGCAAAAATGTGTTGCATTTAACAGTTATACACTATAACGATCCGCAACGACGGTTTCGGCTCGAAAAAGAAAGGCATGATCCCACCATACAACACCATAGCAGCAAAAACATTTTCTAGGAGCACTGCAAACCGTCTTAAACTTAAAGATTAAACTACCATCCTGCCCGATAACAACTGTCATAGCAGATGCATTTCTTATCTTTTTAACGTCCAATAATTATGTACCAAGTCTAAGGGAGATGGTGATGATGAGAAGGATGACAACTAGAATATCCCAAAGAGAATCCACGCATACCGTGTTTGTCCACCACAAAGCCCACTTAGTAGGAACTGAGATCAAACCGCGGACTTCACGTGCCAGAAGTGAGTGCTCTTCCACTGAAGCACCGTGTCCATGGCAATTCATGTTAGCTGATGTCCACTCATGTGGTATTCACCAAACCAAACTTTTCACCTTACTGTTTGCACGGAGACGCCAAATGACAGTGGTATAGTGTATGCTTAACTCGTCTGTAATGGGATAATGATATTAACGATGGTCCACTTCCATGAGGCTCTTGAGAGGCTCAGTCGAACATGATGTTACTCGATGTCCACGGAGCTCATTTTGTAATATTGTGTCGCCGGAACGAAATTTGACAAACCAACGGCAAGTGATGCGCTCATTCGTCATTCCTGGCGCAAGTACACAGTTATTGTCTTCTGTAGTTTGTTGTACTGAACGTCCTAGTTTGAAGTCGTAAAGAAAAATCACTAGCTATTATGTTTTCCCCACGGTGCACTTTCATATGACCCTGTTCAACAACGCAGTGTCTACTGACTGTTTCGGTACCTCAGTTCGGTTGATGGATGTGTGCAGAGTTTGTGACGTCAGGTGCGTGACCTTAGTTCATCCCTGTGTTTTGTTCCTCAGGCGAGTTTCCCACCTGATGTCAAAGCGGACGTTTTATTCGCACCAACCTACTGCATATGTAAATATTTAACAAACTCAAATTCTGGAACAATACACAACTTCACATTATAATTTCATGTACAAATATTGATACTAAGTTACATTTGTTTTTGTTTGTCAAAGAAGTTCCACTTCTAGCCAGAAGTAACTGCCCTCATTCATTTGATTCTCACGAGCGTTACCCTCACCCGAAGTTCCCCTCCTTGCAGTATGTGAGGTGAATCGAGTGAGGGTTCAAGTTTAAACATACTTTTAGGGAGAGAGTAAGTGAGGATTAGGGAAAAATCACTATTGAGTACAACTACTTAATAAATTTTATTCTGGACACAACCGAAAAGAATTATCGGAAGATCAAGCTGGGTATTTACGGGGGCATATTACAATTTTCTGGTGTTGCTAGAGGAACAGTCAAATTTAAAAATAAAAAATCTGAACGGCTGTTATGAACGAGAACTCATGGTTTACCCGCTACATTTTTAAATGTGTATCCAGGTCACGCACCCTATCAAAAATATGTATTTTGACGAGAGACACAAAGATCAGAGAGATCAGAGAGATCAGCTCAAGAATTGCCACAGCCAAAAAAAAAAAAAAAAAAAAAAATCAACAAGAAAAGATCACTCTTAAGTAGCAGGCTTAATACTGAACTAAAGAAGAAAATGATGAAGCGCTATATATGGAGCATTGGACTGTATTGCTCAGAGACTTGGACACTATGAAAGTTAGAAAAGAAATATTTAGACAGCTTCGAAATGTGCTGTTGCAGTAAGATGAAGAGGATAAAATGGACACAGAGAGTAGCAAATAAAGGTGTTTTGAAACGGATAGGAGAGAACAGGACGTTTTTAGCCAGCATCATTCGTAGGAAATTCATTGGACACATCTTGCGAAGAAATTGTCTTCTTCATAAGGTCATAGAAGGAAAGATGTGCAACGGCATGATGTAACATCTAACAAGGGACATCACCCAATTGTCCGGCTCCGATTTCAATGAAATTTTTATTGCTGATAGAGGACATGCATTCGTTACTTGTGATGACAGAAATTTTTGCCATGGTGCATGTTTTCTATTTTTTAATAATTTTTAAAGGTTGTGTTGTGGTTAATAGAGATTACCGCAGATATCCCTTACTACCCTTTGTAAACGGAGTGTTAATGAAAGAACAACCATGTAGATACGTATAGGGCATAGGCGGAGGTCGTATGGTACGTATGACCTTGACGGCAGCCATCTTGAAATCCGCCATTTTGAATTAAGGTCAAGTTTCTTAAATAGGAATAGGGTAATATGATACATAATTTCGGGCTAGAATTTAATCAGGAAGACAATGGTGAAGTTAGTTTTAAGATTCGCCCATTTGGGAAAAAGTTACAGGCATATAAATTTTTTATACTTACTATGTGCGGAAGTCCCTTACCTCCGCTTCTAACCCGCGTATTAATGATAATAAGTGGATAAAGGTTTCGGTAATACATATTATGGCTAGAGGGAAGTGATACGATAAGGGTATCATTGACGGCAGCCATCTTGAAATCCGCCATTTTGAATTAAAGTGAAGTTTTGAAAAATGAAAACCATAGCATGTGGAACCTAATTTTAATAGTAAATTTTCCCCAAAAGCCAATGGCATGCTTATTTTTGTTCTATAGTTAACTAGTATGAATTTATGACTCTTCTAATGAGCACGAAACGTCCATTATTCGATCTTTCAAATTGGCAACACTCCTAATTTTCACCGCACGTTTTAAGATTCCAACTGGCACTTTGCAATTGTTGCCATGGCTCATGTTTTCTAAATTTATTACATTTTTTTAAGATTTGCGATTTGTCAGTTCATGAATAGTGTTGGGATAAGCATTCAGCAATCTTTCTGAATTTTGAAGACTTGCCATGTAATTATTAATTTCCTAGGCAGTGTAATCATTTATTTTAACCCAGAGTACATGAGGAACCTATGAACCTATGTGACGTAAAGAAATACAAATAAAATTATAAGAAATTGGTGTTACACGAACCTAAAATTATCATGAAATGTAGCCTACATGTTGCGCAAACGATAAACAGTATTTTTTTTTAATGAATACAACTCTACAACTTTAAAGAAACAGCAGCAATGATAGAAAATATCAAAGAGACATAATATGACTTCCCAACACACTGTTTGTACCATGAACAAAATATGAAAACAGGTAACTTGTTTATAGAGGTGTAACTTAATCGAGTTCCCGATCAATACTGATTATAAATCTTACAAACATGAACCATCGACAACAATCTCTAGAAAACGAATGACTTTTTTGTCTGACTAGCTAAAATATTGCCATAGAAAATAAATTAATATACAATAAACAAATAAATATAAAACAAAACAAAAGACCATTGATTTACACAACAATCATATTTCGCTTTCCTTTTTGAAGTGAATTTTCAGTAGATTTCTCGTCTCATCTACTATCCATTACAAGCTACGTCTTCGGTATTACCTGAATGCAAAGTTGGAATTGTTTCGTTGCGCGATGATTCATGTCAGTAAACGAGTTTTTGAAGGGCAGGTATAAGAAATAAATAATTACATTGCCTAGGAAATTAATAATTACATGGCAAGTCTTCAAAATTCAGAAAGATTGCTGGATGCTTATCCCAACACTATTCATGAACTGACAAATAGCAAATCTTAAAAAAATGTAATAAATTTAAAAAACACGAGCCATGGCAACAACTGCAAAGTGCCAGTTGGAATCTTAAAACGTGCGGTGAAAATTAGGAGTGTTGCCAATTTGAAAAATCGAATAATGGACGTTTCGTGCTCATTAGAAGAGTCATAAATTCATACTAGTTAACTATAGAACAAAAATAAGCATGCCATTGGCTTTTGGGGAAAATTTACTATTAAAATTAGGTTCCACATGCTATGGTTTTCATTTTTCAAAACTTCACTTTAATTCAAAATGGCGGATTTCAAGATGGCTGCCGTCAATGATACCCTTATCGTATCACTTCCCTCTAGCCATAATATGTATTACCGAAACCTTTATCCACTTATTATCATTAATACGCGGGTTAGAAGCGGAGGTAAGGGACTTCCGCACATAGTAAGTATAAAAAATTTATATGCCTGTAACTTTTTCCCAAATGGGCAAATCTTAAAACTAACTTCACCATTGTCTTCCTGATTAAATTCTAGCCCGAAATTATGTATCATATTACCCTATTCCCATTTAAGAAACTTGACCTTAATTCAAAATGGCGGATTTCAAGATGGCTGCCGTCAAGGTCATACGTACCATACGACTTCCGCCTATGCCCTATATGTATCTACATGGTTGTTCTTTCATTAACACTCCGTTTACAAAGGGTAGTAAGGGACTTCTGTAGTAATCTCTATTAACCACATCGCAACCTTTAAAAATTATTAAAAAAATATAAAACATGTACCATGGCAAAAATTTCTGTCATCATAAGTAACGAATATATGTCCTCTATCAGCAATAAAAATTTCATTGAAATCGGAGCAGGACAATTGGGTGATGTCCCTTGTAAGCAGGAAAAGTATGTAGCATATGGATAACGTATGCTGTGCACTGTTTTCCGTATTAAACGTAAGGCTTCCGTATATTTGTACAATATACGCTATCGGATAACGGATTTTTTTCAGTGTGACAGAAGAGCTCTAATATTTCTTGAAACACACTATAATTAGAGTGTACTTCAAGAATAACAAATTGCGTTTGAAGGTTCAGGGGAAAATTTAATATTCGCCATTTTGCAAATTTCACAAGCGAGAACATAATGAATTCCGAATGTGTTATTTATAAGATTTTAGTAGATAAAACTTCAATACCTAGTAAGCATATAGCGGAAGATGGGGTAATAAAAAACAAAATGGCTGGTAGTTTGGTTCATAATCAGAAAAACAAAAAAAAAAAATCCACAGCTTACTGTATCTTTCTGTCTACAAGTTTTAAAAAATTCAGTGCTTTTAGGCAACTTCTTTACATTCTTTTCTGCCTTTCAGAAAGTGTCTACCAAAAACTGTAAGTACCCAAAGTCAGTCTTTTTCGTGAAGATTTTTTTTTTTTTACAACTTAGTTATAGGTGTTTCTGAAAAATTGGTAGCATAAATTAGTTCAGCATTTGTGATACTTCAAAGTGGAATCGTTCCAGTTCTTCTCTGATAAATGACCTTGCCAGAAAATGCGTGTCTCTTATAATGGCTTTTTTTTTCTTTTGTCAGGACAATAACAGACAGTCGTTTGGTCTTTCCAGGTTCACTAACTGAAGATTAAAGTTCCACTGGCCTCCTCATGATAATATTCAGGAAGAGATTAAAGTGTTTATCTTTTATGGCCCAGTAATTTTGTTAGGAAATGATCCGTCGTTCATTGTTAAAAGAGTAGAACTTCTGAATATTAAGATGCTTTATTTTGTTAAAAAGAGAGAATGTTTGGTTTAGAAAGTTTTGGTCTAGGCCTATTTTCTGTTTTAGGTAATTGGTATAGTTTGAAATTAAAAGCATTCAACTTGCAAGTACGAATTTCACTAACCTTAATTTTCACATGGCAATTCACAGAAAAGTAGCCAGAATAAAAACATGTAAAAAGGTAGGGCAATAGAATACATCTTTGGCTAATCCCTTGTAACCGCAGTTTAATAATCAGGCACAACATGAAAAAAATCTGGGCAGCGTCTCTTATTACTCCATACGGCGTAATAAGAGACAACAACTAAAATTAGAAAAATAATCCCAGTCTGTACATTGGAAAAAATAAAATTATTTTCTATTGTGTTGCATAGTAACAAAGTATACATACACAAAGAATCAGAAATGTGACTTGAAAACTGTTAACATTTTAAATTACTTTTGTCTCTTATTACCCCGAGTGTCTCTTATTACCTCCTCTTCCCCTACTTAATATATATATTTTAATGTTCCTAAAACTTTATTAATAATTTACCTGTCACCTTCATCTGTTTTCAGTTCAAATAGTATTTTTACCCTCTGCATATCAACTCGGGATAAGGTACCGCCTTGCTGGAATTGCTTAATTCTCTGCACAACATCCTGCGGCAACGTATCTTGTTGAACCTAAGGATAGAAGAATTTAGTGGTTGCACACATGCAATAAAATTTCCTATTTCATAAAGTAATGTAATCAATATGTTAACATTTTAGAAGCACAGATATAATGTTAGCTTTATGTTATGATCGTGTTTATTAAATAATTTTAATTACAACTAGTATGTGCATTACTGTTGAGAGAAATCGGGCAACAATTCATCCGCTACTTAACGGTTCAGGGCCAGAACTAGGGTTTGCGTCGTTTGGTGTAGACAGAAAATTTAGCGCCCCCAATTTATATACTGTATATACTAGCGTCGACTATACTAGCTTCGCTGCGTCAAAATAAGGAAATATAGTAATATTTTCCGTTGGTCAGTCACTTTTCAGTATTACTAACGCGCTTTTTGATATCGATCATTTTCGATCGTTTATATATTTCTCCTCCTTCGCGTGTTGCGATGTTGGAATTGGAATTAAATGGCATCGAAAGTGCTACTGTTGATCTCAGCGACCCCGAAAACTATCGATTCCACACTAATATCAGTTATTTTCGATCATTTTTATATGTTTCCCGCTTCCCCCTCCCCCAAGTTGTGGGACTGAATTCTGATTTAAACGGTATTAGAAGTGTCACTGTTCATCCCAGCAACCCCGAAAACTATGGATTCGACACTAATATCACTCATTTTTGTTCATTTTTAGATATTTTCCTCCTCCCCTAAGTTGCACCGACAAAGCGAAATGACAGAAACGATCCCAGGCCGGAACTATGTCTATGTGGCAAATTTGATCGAGATCGGGTGGGTTTCAAGAGGTACGAAGTCAGAAATATAGTCACTTTCATTTACATATACTGTATATATATTTGCCCTTTTAGACGCCCTTCCAATCACGCGCCCAGGAGACTTGCCACGCTTGCTTCTCTCTAATTGTGGCCCTGGGTTCATATTTTTCTTATACAGTACATGAATTATTATTATTATTACTACTACTACTACTACTACTACTACTACTACTACTACTACTAATAATAATAATAATAATAATAATAATAATAATAATAATAATAATAATAATAATAATAAACTTTTCCAACAAATTAAAAACTACTTATCAACTGTATGAGATTGGCAATAAACGACATATATTTTAACGCCATAAAAATACAAGAACTACGCATGATAATGCATCTTCAAGCATATCATTTCGTTCATCTTGATGTAATCTGTCGATTGATACATGTCTTATCTTTCGACAATTAAAGTTTAAGAGAAGGTCGCGCTTTTTCGCTGTTATCTCATTAACCATAATGTACACAACCATCTTCTAATCTCTCTATATATAAATGAAAAAGACTATGATATCCTGACTTCAAACCTCTTCAACCACCCGACTGATCGCGATCAAATTTTGAACATAAATGAGGTTCGAACCTGGGAAGGTCTGATATATATATATATATATATATATATATACATTAGTGTCGAGTCTATAGTTTTCGGGGTCGTTGAGATAAACAGTAACACTGTCCATGCCGTTTAAATCCAAATTCAGACCTGCAAATTCGGGGAGGGGAGGTATATAAAAATGATCGATATCAGAAAGCACTTCAGTGATAGTACAAAGTGACTAACGGAACATATTACTAATTTTCCTTATTTTAACCCAGTGAAGCGGGTAATTGACGCCAGTACTCAATATTTATTGTGCGATGGTTCCACGAATACGAGATTTTCCTGTGCTTTTAAATGTGCAGTCAGCAGCACAAGTATCTCTTCCTTCCAGACTGAAACGCCTGGACAGAGAAGATGGATCTTCTCGGCTATTGGACATGGAAGAAGTGCATGTGACGGTATAGGTAGGCTCTGCAAACAATACTCAACAACGCTTAATCTTCAAAATGACCCAGTAAGAGCTATAAGGGATGCATAATCGTTTGCCAACATTATTTCTGAATTTATCGAAGGTACAAGGCTCTTATTATTAAGTGAACGTACTATTCAAGAATTCAGAGATTAAAAATTACAACAGTGGGCCAGTTAAACTTATGATTGGTATTCAGTCTAGTCATTTTTGGCAGGTCGAAAATACAGGCACATTCATGGCAAGAAACATGAAACATGTACTTGAAAAAACACAAGTAGCTAACAGTTCCAAACGAATATATTATATTCTGAATAATCTTCAGATTGGAGATTTTATTGCTTGCGTCTAAGATAAGCAATGGTGAGTGGGTCAAGTACTTTCCCTTTCACAGGAATTTCGTGATATTACAGTGTCTTTTATGATTCTTCATAGACATGCAGCTTCCTCTAAATGGCCAGATGAAAAAAGAAAGCGCAACGTTAATTTGAAAGATGTTCTCCTGAAATTCAATCCGTCGTCTCCTACTTGTGCTTCAGCACACTACCACAAATTCCTTCCTAAAGGAGTGATGGTGATAGAAGACCTCTTTGCTTCAACATTACTTACAAATGACAGAGAAGCCAGTATGTAATAATTAACTACGCAATTGATTAATTTTTCATGCTATTTACACATACCACATAATTGTTTAAGTCAACCACTTTTTGTAAAATGTTAAATTCCATATAATATTCTAGTGTACATTTATAAACAAATATTATATCATTGCACGTTCCGAATCAGTTCTTTAAGTGATGCAAAATTAAAAAGAAAAAGGCCTATCACGCCAAAGGTAGTACCCGTAGTTTGCATACCCGGTCCCCCTGCGACACGTAATATTTCAGAACTTGGTGAAAAATACACAAACATCCCCATCTCTGTTTGCACGATTAAGATAGGGAGCAACGAAAGATCGTACAGGCAGATTTTCAGAGTTTTTAAGAATAGCCTTTTGAGGAAAATCCGTCCTAATTTCAGGCGAAAATAACGTTTCGTCATACTTTCACTCACGTTTTCTCGCCTATGTGCAATCATAGATGAGAAACAATATTATCTATAGGGATCCCAGAAAGAGTATAAAATATTGTCATTGTGTCACAATAATAAGGTTCTTCTCATATTCTCTCATACGGAAAATAAATTTTGAACTTCCTTTAAAGTTTTTACTCAATTTTCCGCTGTTTACATATTACCCTTGTTGGACTGTAATTCGTGCTTTTTATATCAGAGCCAAAATTGTACTCTCAGCACTTTTAAATAAAATCATCCAATTATCACCAGTAATTACTGAAATACGTCTCATTCAAGATTTTGCCCATTCACTCTTGTATTACAAATATTGATCTTTGTCCAAATTTTATTAGCCCATAACTCGAAGACATTTTTTTTTCTGGGAAAATCCTCTTTGCAGGTTTCATATCTCCAACAGGGCTACCATATATATATATATATATATATATATATATATATATATATATATATATATACAGGGTGATAAGAAACTATTTGAACAAACCTCGGGAGCTGATTCCTGACACCGAAAGAAAGCAAAAAAAAAAAAAAAAAAAACTCCTCTGGAACTTTGGCCAGTGAGGGATAGTTTCGGTGATATAAGGTGCCGAAAGCGTGGAAAAATGAACTTCAGAAGGCTGTAATTCAAAAGCAACAGAACATACAGAGTGCGGTTTAGAACATGACACTCGAAGTCATACCTGCTCGATTCAAAAATGTATGCTTCAAACCTCCGCAAGATGTGCGTGAGGGATTCTCCAAAAGAACGTAGAGATTACTTGCCAGGTTATATGAGATCCCTACGTTCCTTTAGGGAATCCGTCACGCTCATCTTGCGGAGGTTTGTGAGCATACATTTTACAATCGAGCAGGTATGACTTCGAGTATCATGTTCTAAACCGCACGCTTTACGTATCGTTGGTTTATTTTCCCACGCTTTCGGCACCTTATATCACCGAAACTATCCCTCCTCACTTAACAAAGTTCCGGAGGAGTTTCTTGCTTGTTTCGGTGTCAGCAATCAGCTCCCGAAGTTTGTTCAAATAGTTTCTTACCACCCTGTATATATATATATATGTTTCAATTTTGCATATACTTGCCCGAATTGAGATGGAATCGACGTGCTCTAGCCTTCGTGGGTAATGGTACCCTGGCAACACGATATTTATTCCATCAGACCTATGTTGTTGTCCCCCTCTTTTTTTATATAAAAAAAACAAACAAACAAACAGTTCGCTCCGTCGTGGTTACAATCGTCATATCTCGGCCAGTTCAAAATGCCTTTTAAACTTTGCAATTCATGTAGTAAACACCTTCCTCCTTTATTTTAAATTCCTCTTTATTTTCTAGTGTTTTCAATAGAACGAAGATATAAGAAGAAAAACTTTCAGTCCACACTTAGGATCGAACCTGGGTCTCCAAGTTAGTAGGCAGATGCCTTACTAAGTACGTTACTGTGTCTCCTTTGAATATGTAAAGGATGTGTTTTCTTGGAATATAAAAATTATTACTGTTTGCGAGAATGGTAATTGGTGAAGTATAAGGCGATGTTACTTTAATAAAATTTTAATAAAATCTCGTTGTTGAAGCGGCAGTCCATATTCCATTTCCACTCGCACACGCCGATATAAAAATAAAATTTAAAAAAAAAAAAAAAAAAAAAAAACATGGACAGCATACTAAGGAAGTTCAAAGATTTACGTGAGACATAACTAAAATGTAGGTACTAATGCATTTTTTGAAAATTTTCTTAGATTCATCCATTACTCGTCTGAAACTTTAAGACTTTTTTTTGTGCATCATACCCAAGATCTCCAACTTCTTTCTTGCTATTCTCACAATAATTTCCGTTGGATTTTAGTATGTTGTTCCTCGTAGAAGCAATATGTATCTGTCTACCTGTAGTCTACCAAGCCTCAGGTTGACATTATCTGTGTAATAATTCTGATGAAAATGGTAAGTAACGGTAGCTTTAAGTCAAGCATACAGTTTCAAAACAGAAAACGCATCTGAACGATATTTGACCACACCTAAAGAGCAATGTGCCTCTTTTACAGTGATTCATTGATATTAAGATGAAATTTTAGAAGTGCCTCCCTTATTTCCTCAAACGATAGGGTTGCTATCCCCGTTGATTCTGAGGAATCTAACCTGCTACAAGGGCTTTACGAAAGTGTACAAAGGTGAGACTTATATCAAGCAACAGACGAGACTGTAGTGAACAAAATGACACATAAAGGTTAATTCCAGTGTATAGTTTTCGAGAAAATTGCTAAAAAGTAATTTTTATAGCTCTAAAATTATATCATTCTTTGCCATTAATAACACTCAGCTTCTATTCTGCTGTATTAGATTTTTCTTGTCTGAATTGTTAATTCTTATGAAAGTACGAGGAGTGATCAGAAAGTAAAGCTGCAAAGGCTGCAGTGAAATGTGTATATATTACTTCATACTAGTAATAGAGCCAACAGATAGTACATATATGAGGTTATTTTTCAGCATAGTTTCCATATCGGTTGAGGCAATTGTCGCATCGTGGGATGAGTTTGAAGATTCCCTCCTGGCAAAAATCCTATCCTTGCGTGTTCACTCACGTTGTCACGAAGTGTTTCACCTACTCGTTTGCACACACTTCCGAACGACATTCCCAATTCTGGCATCAGATGCATAATGTAATCCTCCTGTTGTACTGAATCAGCTCCTCCAGCGAGCTGTGTTCAAATCTGTTGATGCCGTGCAGGTTCGGGTACTGCGCTTCTTGTTGGTGACGTTTCCTCTAACAGCCAGCCGCAAACTTTCGACACCATCCAACGACAAGCTGACGAGATATGTCAGCCGAATTTCAGCCGCGGTTATATGTTTCGCCCACAGAACTCGAATAGCTGAGTGGGCTTCTTCGCGAGATCAGTTTTCCAAACGAGTCACCATTTGTGTTTACATACAACTAGCGCCACAAGTGGCGGGTGGCTGAAATTGCCACCCACTCCTCATTCCTCTATAGCAGACGAAACTCCAGAAATATCGGCCCTGTAACCTTAGTTTCTGATCTTCCCTCGTATATACACTAATGTAATAGCTGGGACTAGAATTCTAAACGAGTATAATACAAACTACAGTGAAATGTCTTCCCCTCCTCCCTATGTGCTTGATAGCGCTTTAAAATGTCAATGGCAACAATAGATAACACTCACCGAGTAACAACTATGTATTTAGAACACCAATGCATTATCCAAGAATGTCATAAGCCATTCAATAAGACAGAGACGAAACAATGCAAAGCAGAGGACGTCACGCACAGAATGCACGCGCGTTACTCACTTGGCCACGAATCGCATTACTTACCCTTAGGAACTGTACCGCAAGGTTTTCCAATTCTCTGTCTATCACATTTGCAATAGGTACTGCATGATAGGGAAGAGATGAAATTTCCTCCTTTACCTCAGTAATGGTCACTGCTTCTTGAGCCAATTTTTCTTCTTCAGGTTTCTCAATGGAAGCTTCACTAAGTTTCTGACTGCTGTTTTTGTTTATCACGCCGACACAAACAATATCATCATCTGTATCAAGGAAGGAAAAGGTTAAAATTTGAAGTTAGTTGTACAAAATACCTCATTTCTCTCCCATATTAAATAATAATAATAATAATTAAAAACAAGAATTTTAGGAATGTTCCCAAAGAAATGCATCAAAAGATTGCGATTTTAGCCAATAATTAGTTTTTGGATCAGGGACAACAAAATTTGTGAATAGCCCCTAAATTTAGTTTTCGATTTTTTTTTTTTTTTTTTTTTTTTTTTTTTTTTTTTTTTTTTTTTTTACGGAATAAGGACAATATACTGAGTTAACTGATAGTTTGGGTTTGGCTACATTATACGTAGTTCTCCAGATATAAGGTCTGCAAGAAAATTTGTGTTGAAATATATTGGATCTTTTCGGCCAATTGGATCACGGGCCACAAAATTTTTGAACGGCCTCTAAATCAAGTTTTTGTATCTTTTACGGAATAAGCACATCATACAGGGTTAAGTGATAGTTGTTACTTGGCTTCACTATATAGTTCTCCAGATATAAGGCCTACAAGAAAATTTTTGCCTGAAAATATATTGGATCTTTTGATCAAAAAACTTTTTGTTTTTTCGACTGTAATGACATTCTCAGGCTAGAGGCGAAGGAAGGATTGTGTATGTATGTGTTAGTGTCTGTGTCTGTACTAACAGGTGAAGAACCTCGCAACTACCTAAACGCTTTGAATTTACAATATAGATATCATGTTCGTAGCTACTTAACAATTTCCATGTTGCCCACCAACCTATGGTTGAGGTGAACAAGAAGAAGTCTCTGTCCCAAAGAGTTATCCAAATAGTAACCTATACAAACCACGCGTGTTTCACTCTCTTGAAGCAGTTTGGTCTAACAACTTGCACGATGTCAGGTGCTGTGAATACACATACTATGGAATTCACCTACTAATTCGTTTAAGTTTCAAAACGTTTCTTTAACAATGTTTTCGAATGCTTTTTCAACAATGTACTTTTGGCTTGTGTCCATTCTCTCGTGCAAACGACCAATTTTTGCATCCACAATATGTTGCGGAGAATACTTACCAGTCCTAATTTTAAACTTACCAATATTTGTCGCAACGATACAAGTATTTGTACAGGCTAGTAGCATGTATTTCTTTTAGTGAACAGGAGCATGCATTTTCAGTCATCCAACTTTTTTCAACTTCTTCGCTAACTTCATTCTTATTTCTTAGAACTTCACCCATAAAATATTTATATCCCTATTCTCACTTCCTCTACCTTATCCCCATCAATTACAATTTTTCTGTCATCACGGTTAATATGAATCCTACTTGTCACAACTGACACTACTTTTCTATGTTTACTTCCAGGCCGATTTCCTTACATGCCGCTAACAAAATGTTATATTTTCTTGCACTCATAGTGCATTCACCTATCAAAATTTATGAAGTCCGCGTAAAGGAGAAACTGTTCAAGATCATTCAGTGCTGGTTCTCTTGTTACTACCTTTCTTTCCTTTCTTAAATTTTCAAACCAAAGATTTGTTCTACTTGACAACCAACACTCTTGACAATTGCCTGGACATTCCTTCGCAGGTGTACAAGACGTATTTTATTTCACTCCTGTTGAGACACTATCCAGTGGCCGGAAACTATTTGCACCTTACAAGAGAGCAGGTGATGTTTCAGAAGTCCAAAAACTCATTGGATCGGTAACGGGACTCTTAAGTTGGACATATGTGAAGAGAAGGTATGAATCCCAACGCTAGCATATGTTCGCCTATAGAACGCCAGTGATAATTCGGCTGTGTGACTGGACGCCTTGTCTTGACGGAGTGCCATTCAGTTGTTGTCCGATTCATATAGTTTGGGCATTTCGCTGTTGTTAGCATCCATCGAAACGTATTCCTGATAGCATGCAACATTGATATTCACACTGTTGGCAACGCAAGGTAGTTTATTATTTCCCTCTGACAAAATCCAGACATAACAATGAAACTCCGTGGATAACTTTTGGTCCACTGACTAAAAAAATTGCTTCGTCCTTAAGCATCGCCACTTCTGTACGCAATTACTCGAACCTTTCCACATTCGGCCAGATATATCCATGCCTCATATGAACCACTTACTGCAGAAAGCAAACATATCCACATTTCTTAATGATTGCAGGAGAAGCAAGAAATTGAAGAAATCTATGTTTACGATATTTCCACTATAACATGAAAACTGAAAATGTCCATTGTTATTGAGCGGACAAGTGTCATTTCGGTGCTAAACGAGCCACTGACCTATTACAAACCATTATCGTCACCAGAAAGGAAATGTGTAAATGTTGGACATGTTTGCTTTCTGCAGTAAGCGGTTCATATTCGGAAAGTACACATTTCCACCGATCTCTCGCCAGGTGGAATTAGTACAGCTTTCTACAGTTGGTTTTCCGTTGGACGATATGGCAAATTTTCAGCGAATGAACATTAAGGTTATGAACCATCTCAAGGCGTAACGTTTTGTGAATGGCATGATGGATGGTTGGTTGGGACGTATGGAACTGAGTGGCCATAACGCGCTGTGTCGGTGGATTCTTCGACGTCGTCAATGTATTAATTCTGCGCAACATCGGTGGTGTCAGCTTCACTGGGCCCCCTTTTGGATATGGTTTAGTCGGTGATACACAGTTTGGGAGCCTTCACAGTGCATAATGGAGCATTCGAATGTAAATCTATGTTTGTGGTGCTCTTTAACACTTGAAGTATTACTGATACAGGGAACAACTGAAGCACGCATCAGAAAGTGCTATAACGAAGAATATCCAAAATATATTCACTTTCGGTGCCATTAGCTTTAGCAGAACACAACTATTTTCTAGCAGGCATAAGAAACATTATCATAGATATACCCAGTGATTTATTTGTGGATTTTGTAGAAGGGGGGAATATTTATGCAAGATTGTGTTCCGTATAACACAACAACTTTAAAGTGGGGTTGGGACAACGTTATTATTAAACCTACCTACTTTGAAATTATGGTACTCGTTTGATAGGAGATCCCCCCAGTTCATCATTTTAAAAACTTTATAAAGAACAATTTTATGATAAATACGGAAAGGTACGTTAGATAAGATTTGGATAGGTAGATAGATTGCATGCGTTAGTTATCTTACTACTGCTGAGGACAAGTGTAGAGCATCCAGTAAAAGCCCTATAGTTGCATTGCAACCTGCATACCTTGTCATAACAAGTGTCACACTCCTACGTAAAACGATTTTGCTATGAGAAATAATTCTTTAGTCTGTTCTAATTTGGTCCTTAAAGACTAGATTCCCCACCTGAACAATAAATACAACAAAAGGTAAGAGTTTACTTTGGGCAGAACAGTGATAGGTGCACATATACTTGAGCCTAATTTTATTAAATAGAAGGGAAAAGACGCTACTAAATGTCATTCCTCATTATCATAAATAAGTTTTAGTATCATTTTGCTCCTTGTACTTAATAAAATTAGATTCAGGGGTGTGTGCACCTATCAATGTTCTGCTGAAAGTAAACTTTTGGCCAACAAAACATACTGGCATTAAAATGAATCCAGAATTGAACAAAGACAGGGTTAAGCTGAAGCGTGATTTACGGCATGCTATCTAACACTGTCTTTAGAAATTAACAATACTTTCACACCGTACCTCACTTTAGAATAGTGTAGCAATACGAGGTTGTTTACATCGGATACCGTCTTTTTCCCAGTTGTTTGTTGGTAGTAGCATGATGTCCATTTTTTTATCCAGCTGATGTCATACTTTTCTGCATTGAACGAGGTAATATCTGGTCCATTAACGTTTATGAAAAGAATAAATTCGAGAGTTTTTACAGATAAATGGTTTCTAGTATAAGTATGCTGGAAGTTTAAGCTGGAAGAGCCGCTCTCACACTCTGCAGAAGAAACTGGAAGAACACTGATTTCCATGTTAAGATTTTGTAGATTTGGGCCAGTATTAGGTTTCATCTTATGCTCTCGAAATTCCTGCAGAATTTTGGCTGAATCATCAGAGGAAAATTTTAATTCTTTTATTTTTTTATTTAATTTTTGAAATTTGCATTACTTCTTTGTCGCCGATTAACTTTCTTGCAGACAATTCTCGCCAATTGGATTGTAACAAAATCTCGGTTCCACTGAATAGTTCGATCGTATGCTATTTGCTGGACCCTTGCAATCTTATTTTCTGGTACTTCTCAAGAGAATTGCCTAAGGGTTTTGCCAGTGAGATTCCACAAAACTGACTAGTTTCTTCAAACTGACGTAATTGTTCCATGGACATGCCGCCTTTTTCTTTCAACGTTTCCAGAACATTTACAGTTTTTCAATTTTGCTTATTACCTGTACAAGGGATGCAGACCTTTCTTGTAGAAACAGGCTAAGGATATGTAGAGGTTTCAGTGAATCTCGATCATGGACATTTCATAAACAAAATTCCACTTAATGAGTTTTACGTACAGATCTGAAAATATTGCACGCTGCTGAAAGCTTCTCTGCAAATTTGTAAAGCTTCTCGAAAGTGTTCCACTAGCGCAGTGTAGGACTTCCGCAATGCTTCTACTGAACGGTATGAAGAGCCTAACCACAGTACATCAAAAACTTTAGTAATATTAGAGAGGCGAATACTTAGCTCTCCTGATATTAATTCGATTTCTCTCCTGTTCGTCGGGGACATTGATTAAACAGTGTGGAATCGCTCTACAAGGCTTTGAAAATGAGCCATATCTGAAATGGTATTTACAACGTTGTGAACAGCCAGTTCCAGCTTATAACTCATGCAGTGAAACACGAATAAGTTAGTGTCTAATTCTCTCTGGAGTAAAAGAAACAGCACAATTTATTTCGCCTTGCATCTTATTTGCGCCATCAATACAAACTGCTATAAGCAGTGTTCGAAATGGAAAAAAGCAGAGGCGCTATGTTTTACTATGATTTTGACTCAACATACCGGCTATTTAAATATTGTTTTGAGCACTGAAAAACAGAGACGGTATGTCCTAATTACTGAAAAACCAGAGGCGATATGGCGTACCACCGCATACCGTCTCACTTCGACCCATGGCTATAAGTCTTTCCCCTAATATCATTTTGGAAAAATTCATACTTTCACATATTTTAACTATGGAATCACAAACTTCTCTGCCTGTTGTTACCTATAACTCAAATAAACCTAAAAGTATGTTGCTACCCACCTGATTAACTACAGTACGGATATACACAATGAGAACAGATTTATGAGACACAGTGGAGGATTCGTCCATCATTAGCGCGAAGGATTCATCGGAATTCGCATGATACTTGGTCATTTTTCTTTCATTTCTGTAGCTACAAAGTCAATAATATTTGAACACGTAACATTAGAGTAGAGAACTTGTTGAGGTTCATTCCATTTATTTCTTACTATTTAATAAGATGCACGGTAAACGACAAACGATTTTGGGTAATAACATAGGCAGTTGTAAATATCACAGTTGTCTTTTTGACATGAATTTCATTCACAATTAACACGAAAGCTTCTTACTTTCTTACTTTGTGTACCGGAATAACTTGCATTTTAATTGTCAGAAGCTTTTCCTTTATTAAAATATAGTATAATATCCATTTCCTTATGTTCTTTTTAAGGTGCTTGTCAATTAAGAAACTACCAATTCACACCTGCAATGATTGCTCACTAATAACTGAAAATGTTCTATTATTATTATTATTATTATTATTATTATTATTATTATTATTATTATTATTATTATTATTGTTGTTGTTGTTGTTGTTGTTGTTGTTGTGCTACTCAGAAGAAGTATGATAATCAGTGGTATCAGCTGCAAGATTTTTCTTCGGGAAACAATTCTATAAACAAGACCAGCATAGCTCGCGACAATAAACATACTAAAAAAGTAAAGAATTGTTACTAAAATATGGAGTTGAATTATTGTACTTTGAAACAGATTGTATAGCCTAAGAAAGGTGGAAAATATCTTCCCAGGCTGGGAAGATTGAATTAAACCTAGAGACAGGGAAACCAAAACTTAGAAGGGGGGAAATTCCCAGGCTTCCCTGGCTACAAATAAATCCCTGGATATACCACATTGACTTGACAGAACGTTGGCAGAAGGAATTCCACTCCTATGACTGCAAAGTTCTCTCGCTTAGCAACAGCTGAACCCTTGTTGGCTCAGCGTGTGGGTGTGAGCTTTAGTTCGCAATTTTGCAACGGATCAAGACATTTTGGCAGCACTATACCTTAATGATGTAACTTTTACGCTCTCGATGCGTACCGGGGCCAAACCTATTGCATTTCATCTATATGGAAACCTATCAACCTCTGTATTAAAGAGTTCATACTGTAATTTAAATTGACGTGGTAATTTTATTTCTGCAACTTCCCATTGTGCGTGCTACCGATTTCATTGGTATACGTGATACACATTTGTCATGATAAGATACTATGAAGTACTAATTACAGGTACTAAACAAGATCAATTATTATATATGCTAATCTCCTTATGCATATTTTAGACACGAGTTTACCTATTATTGACATTTACATGTTCATCGCCTCTGAAACGCGTTTAACGCTACAAAAAAAAACACTTACATTTAGTCTACTGCTTTATCAAAATTTGAGATTTGCTAATTTTTAATAGAACTTAAAACAAAAACTACTGTCTCTTCAAATTACAGAGTACCACAAACAGAAAGATAAGAAACATTTGGTAGCGCGATATCGCTAGTAAGTTTTAGCTTTATCTTTTAACTAGCGTTTGGCTAGCTGGGCGCTTTGCCCCCAAACCCCACGTTTGCTCGGCCTACGCCTCGCATCTCATATGTGTAAAGGAATCTGTGTGTTTGTGTTGCGTCTCACATTGAAAACTGATGTAATTGATTTATTATCAATTTATTAATTTCATGTATATTCGTTTTACCAGCAAACCACAATGTAGGCTACCTATTTTTGTTTGTGTTGTTCGTTTTGTGAGTTTTAGTGCATTTTTTGTAAAGAACAGAAACCTTTCACTATATTACGCTGTGAGATATAAACGTGTTGTGGACTAGTGCTCTAAAGAGCCGCTAACCAACTAAATTATTTTTCCCTAAATCAGCATTTTACAATTGTAATGTAATTTATGTAATTATTGTTATTGTTTTATAATTAAATCACAAAAAACACCATCCTAACTCCTCCTACAACCTTTTCCACACCTTTTGTGACGTCTGGTACTCGCTTCTAGGCTCACTTGTAATAGTTGCCGAGCCTTCGGCCCAAGCTTAAATACAACCAAAACCTTCCGCTTTAGAAGAAGTCGCAATAAAAAAATATATAAAAAAAAAAGGATGGAATGGAATGGAATCTTTGGGTTTTACGTTCCGTGGTTATGCCAGTTAGGCTAAATAAGACGGTGGTGATGAATAATGGATGAAATGGTAGAATGAAGAAAGTGGGAGGAAACGGGAGAACCCCGAGGAAGCCCACGCATGCGGTGTTTGTCCACCACAAAGTTCACTTGGCGGGCGCTGGGATCGAACCAGAGACTCCAAGCACAAAAAAAAAAAAAAAAAAAAAAAAAAAAAAACAGGGTGCAGACAGAGTTGCTGTTAAACTCCCACCTGTTAACCGGAGCTTAACTTACAAGGGACATCGCCCAATTGTCCGGCTCCGATTTCAATGAAATTTTTCTAGCTGATAGAGGACATATATGTATTATTTATGATGACAGAAATTTTTGCCATGGTGCATGTTTTCTATTTTTTTAAATAATTTTTAAGAGTTGTGATGTGGTTATTAGAGATTACTGCAGAAGTCCCTTACTAACCTTTGTAAACGAAGAGTTAATGAAAGAACAACCATGCAGATAAATATAAGGCCTAGGGGAAGTTGTATGGTAGGTATGACCTTGACGGCAGCCATTTTGAAATCCGCCATTTGGAATTAAGGTCCAGTTTTTGAAATTGGAATAGGGTAATTTGATTCATAATTTCGGGCTAGAATTTAATCAGGAAGACAACGGTAAAGATAGTTTTGAGATACACCTATTTAGGAAAAGGTTACAGGCATTTAATTGTTCACTTACTACATGCGAAAATCCCTTACCTCCGCTTCTAACCTGCGTATTAATGATAATAATTGCATAAAAGCTTCGGTAATACATATTATGCCTAGAGGGAAGTGATACAGTAAGGGTATCCTTGACGGCAGCCATATTGAAATCCGCTATTTTGAATTAAAGTGAAGTTTGAAAAATGAAAACCATAGCATGTGACACCTCATTTTAATAGCAAATTTTCCCGAAAAGCCAATGATATGCTTATTTTTGTTCTATAGTTAAGCAGCAAGAATTTAGGACTGCTTCTAATGTGCAGCAAAGGTCCATTATTCGATCTTTCAAATTGGCAACACTCCTAATTTTCACAGCAAGTTTTAAGATTTCAACTGGCACTTAGCAATTATTGCCATGGCTCATATTTTCAAAATTTATTACATTTTTTAAGAATTGCGATTTGTCAGTTCGTGAATAGTGTTGGGATAAGCATCCAGTAATCTTTCTGAATTTTGAAGACTTGCAATGTAATTATTTATTTTAGACGAGAATACATGAAGAACCTATGGACCTATGTGACGTAAAGAAATACAAAGGAAATTATAACAAATTGGTGTTATACGAACACAAAATTATCAAGGAAAGTAGCCTACATGTTGCGCAAACGACAAACAATAAAATATTTTTTAATAAATACAACTTTAAAAGAACAGCAGCAATGATAGAAAATATCAAAGAGGCATAATATGACTATTCCTAAAACATTCTTTGTACCATGAACATAATATGAAAACAGGTAACTTGTTTATAAAGAGGGTAACTTAATTGAGTTCCCGATTAATACTGATTATAAATCTTACAAACATGAATCATCGACAACAATTGCTAGAAAAAAATGACTTTTTTTGTTTGACTAGCTAAAAAAAAATGCCATAGAAAATATACAATACATAAATAAATAAATACATAAATAAATAAATAATACAATAAAGGAATAAATATAAAACAAAACAAAAGACCCTTGATTTACCCAACAATCATATTTCGTTTTCCTTTTTGAAGTGAATTTTCATTTGATTTTTTCGTCTCATCTACTATACAAGCTACGTCTTCGGTATTACCTGAATGCAAAGTTGGAGTTGTTTCGTTGTGCGATGATTCATGTCAGCAAACGAGTTTTTGAAGGGCAGGTATAGGAAATAAATAATTACATGGCAAGTCTTCAAAATTCAGAAAGATTGCTAGATGCTTATCCTAACTACTCATGAACTGACAAATCGCAACTCTTAAAAAAGTATAATAAATTTAGAAATCATGAGCCATGGCAACAATTGCAAACTGCCAGTTGGAATCTTAAAACATGCGGTGAAAATTAGGAGTATTGCCAATTTGAAAGATCGAATAATGGACGTTTGGTGCACATTAGAAGCAGTCGTAAATTCATACTGGTTAACTATAGAACAAAAATAAGCATACCATTGGATTTTGGGGAAAATTTGCTATTAAAATGAGGTGTCACATGCTATGGTTTTCATTTTTCAAACTTCACTTTAATTCAAAATAGCGGATTTCAATATGGCTGCCGTCAAGGATACCCTTACTGTATCACATCTCTCTAGGCAAAATATGTATTACCGAAGCTAATATCCACTTACTACCATTACTATGCGGGTTAGAAGCGGAGGTAAGGGACTTTCGCACATAGTAAGTGAACAATTAAATGCCTGTAACTTTTCCCTAAATAGGCGTATCTCAAAACTAGCTTCACCATTGTCTTCCTGATTAAGTTCTAGCCCGACATTATGTATCATATTACCCTATTCCCATTTTAAAAACTTGACCTTAATTCAAAATGGCGGATTTCAAGATGGCTGCCGTCAAGGTCATACCTACCATACAACTTCCCCTAGGCCTTATATGTATCTACATGGTTGTTCTTTCATTAACGCTCCGTTTACAAAGGTTGGTAAGGGACTTCTGCAGTGATCTCTAATAATCACATCACAACTCTTAAAAGTTATTTAAAAAAAAATAGAAAACATGCACCATGGCAAAAATTTCTGTCATCACAAACAATACATATATGTCCTCCATTAGCTAGAAAAAATTCATTGAAATCGGAGCCGGACAATTGGGTGATGTTCCTTGTTAGAAAAAAAACCTCACCAACACCAAAAAAACCTAAACCAGCACAAAAACCAGAGGAGCCAAGCCAGTGAAAGCCAGCATCAGAGCCCAGACGTCAAAATAAAGATATTCTTTTCTAAATCCTAACCTCTTTCCCACACCCAGTCTCTCTCGGTTTATTTTATTTTATTTTTAACCTACTTCTTCATTTCACAAAATTGTGCATTCTCTTCAAAGGACAGCCGTCCGAACCTAATACCTATCTTAAGCTAGTATTCCCATTTATTTTTCCGACGGCTTGTGTGAAGGTGGAATTTCCGTTGTTATTTTCCTTCCCCTTTCACACCCTTTTTATGGTGGATTTGCTGGGCATCGATTCCAGTACCTCGTAATTGCCATCTAACGATAACGTAAAATAACAATAACCGTGCAGAATAACAATGTGGTAACGACACAAAACAACTGTAACGAACACGTTCAATTATACTCGTGTTAGCTGCGCCTACGGTCTTGAACCTCTTAAACCTTAATTTCTACCGAATTTCAAGTTTCTTTTCCTATTTCAAATATCTAAAAGATACGATTTTGTAACCCAAGATAACGCCCATTTAAATAATGTGGAGGTTTTTCATTTCCCCTTTAGACCCCTAAAAACTGAAAATATTCAGCTTCGGCAATTTTCTTGCCGGCTGGTCCGAAAAGGCTACAATCATGTTTAATTTTATCATTCTAATTCTGCCGGAAGTACTCAAAATTTTAGGGTGTAGATGTCCCATATAAATAACATCGGAGAGGTTTTCCAGTTTCTCCTTAAACCACTCTAAATTTGGAAATTTTTATTTATAGTAATTTTGTTAAATAACCCTACAGAACACGTACAAATATACCTAATTTCATTTTTTTTTTTAATTCTAATTCCAAGCACCTAAAATATGAGATTATAGGTAAAAAAGAAAGTCCATTTATATATCATGGGGAATTTCTTCATTCACCCTTTACACAACTAAAAATTTTTAAAAAAATCACTTTTGGCAATTTTCCTGTAGGTTAGTCCTCAAAAGCTGATATCAAGCCAAATTTTAACTTTCCACATCAACTGAAAGTACCTGTTATTTTATATCAGTAAGTAACTTCATGTAGTTTTACATATAGTTACGATAGTGGTAATTTGGTTATAAAAAAAACGCTAAGCTAAATCCGACAACCACTGGAAAGATCTTTGTAAAAGCCTTTTAGATAAACCAAGAAGAAAGTCACAAAGTAACATTGAAACTAATAATTCCAATATTTGGATTTTCCACGAGTGTACAATTGAGGCTGTTTCGTCTTGAAAAGGAATCATGAAAGTGAGAGTCTAATGGAAAAACTAATCCGCCACAAAAGTTCTGTCTCAGATCATATCTTAGGGAGCTTAGTCTAATATACAGTAACGAAGGAAGAATGAGGTAAGCTGTTGTTCGGACAGGTAATCGCTACTGGGTTGTTCTCATAACGAACTTTTTGGAACTACGGCATTGCATCCTAGGAACATTTTTCGTCAAGCTAGGGTGTGTGGACAAAACACCTACAGATAAGGTCGTGATACACTCAAATTTGTGTCTTGTAATAGTGATAGAATATACTAATCCTACCCTAACTATATATAAAACTGTATGAACAGACATAAAATAACGGGATTGCAGCTTCTCGGGATTAACCCAGGAGTAAAAGTAAGGACGATCCCGTCCTCCTACCTCCAAAAATCATGTACGGCGTACCCCAGTTCCTAAAATATTACAATGGCCAAAGATAGGCAGGGGAGACGGCGTGATATCATGCCGCTACCTACCGTCCCCCTACATTTTCAGATCCACTTTTACCCCTGGATTAACCCAAGGGAAAATTGCCGAAAGTGAATACTTTTAATTTTTATGGGGTCCAAAGAGAGAATGAAGAAATTACCTATGGTATTTAAACGGGCCGGTTTTGGGCCTGTAATCTCATATTTTATGTACTTGGAATAAAAACTCGAAACCCGGTATGCCTGTACGTTTTCGTTAGCGTTACCTACGCAAGTCACCAAACTAAAAAAAAAAAAAATCAATTTTAGTAGTTTTATGAGGAACTGAAATTTTTTTCCCATGTGATTTACATGGGACATCTACGGCCACAAATGTTTACACGCTTCCTGTAGGGGGTACAATGATTAAATTTGACATGATTGTAGCCTTCCGGGACTAATCCACAGAAAAATTGCCAAAAGTGAATATTTTTACTTTTTAAGAGGTCCAAAGAGGATATGGGGAAATTCCCTTTTATTTAAATGGGCGTTTCTCTGGGATACAAAATCTTACTTCAGATAGTTCAAATAGGAAAAGAAACTTGAAATTCCCCAGAATTGTTGCTTTAAGAAACTAATAAGTATAGAAATAATTCCTTTATCAACCTTCAGCCCTCTTCGCTGTTACAATGGTTTGTGTGCGCGCTTTGGGTGCTCGGTGTCCCCGCTTCGATTCCCGATGGGAGAGCACTGAAATTCGAACTGAACATGGAATTTTGAATCAATCTTCAACTGTAGGTCAACGTCTCATGTAGCCTCGGTGCTGAAAAGGGATGCTAAACGTCAGCAAACCGATCTCGATCAAATTTTCAACATAGATGAAGTTCGAGCCTAACATGGTTTTTATGATTTCGCTTTGACGGAGCAATGTATGGAAGCCGAAGGAGTGGGAGATATATATAAATATGAAAGTGACTACGCTTGTGACTTTAATAACTCTTGAATCACAAGACCGAACTCGATCAAATTTTCAACATAGATGAGGTTTGGGTCGATATTAATGCAGATATAAATGATCAATATTAGGTCAGAATCCATAGTTTTCGGGGTCGCAGAGGAACAGTGACACTTTCGATCCCTTTAAATCCAAATTCAGCCTTTGAGTCCAAAATAAAACGTATTCTCCGCGTACGAAGAACGGGTGTTCTGCTAGTAACTTATGTATCTCTATGTAACTTATGTATTAGAAATCATATTTTATTACATATGAACAAACCTAAAAAAAAAAAAAAAAAAAAAAAATCATGAAAGTCAGGAATACACAGAAAGCATACCATAATGTACATGAAGACATTCTGAAAGTAAAAGTAAAAAAATAAAATAAAATAAAACACTCTGTGGTTTGACTTAGGTAGCCTTCACACGAGGATCCTGTGAGCCGCTCGCGTGAACTGCAGCTGCTAGCTTTACACTGTCTTAAATGTATGCCTTTACACGTGCGCTTCGGTGCAAGTGAGCCGCGGCTCTGAGTTATTATGAAGATCACCCTGCTAGTAGCTGGCTCGAACGGACTGCTGACGGGGAAGAAAATAACACGCAGTTTTATGAGAGCATTCAGAGCACTCCACACGTGAGCATAAACTCAGCTGGAATGGAGAAAAGTGTACGAAAATTTGATGTTGAAAATTTTCTCATTTTGGTGTTACTCTGACGAAATGCACATTCTTCACTATTACAGTTCGTCAAACAAAAATATAGATATCCCGAAGTAATTGAAAAATTTTCTTTCATCTCTCAGTTTAGAAAACAGGCTGTAAAAACAACATTCTTCTAGTCTTGATCGACTTACAGGATGAATCTACATTGCTCTATATCTTCTTTTTCTCTTTTCTTGCAATTTATCGCTAAGATTGAAGCTGCAGCTTCTTCTGGTTCTAGCATAGCTGCCATTTTGGTATCACGATCTTTTGAAAATGAAATGAAATCTTTTGAGTTTTACGTCCCACGGTTATGCCGGTTAGGCTAAAGGTGACTGACGGTGATAATGAGAAATGAATGAAATGGTGGAATGAAGAAGGTGGAAGGAAACGGGAGAACCCCGAGAAAACCCACGCACACGGTGTTTGTCCACCACAAAGTTCACTTGGCGGGAGCTGGGATCGAACCCGGGACCCCAAGCACCAGAGGTGAACGCTCTACCACTGAGCAACCGCGGCCTCCACGATCTTTTGAGTGGCTCAGAAGTATTCAATGCCTTCACGCTACAAGTTCACATGAGCGGCATACGCGAGCGGCTCACAAGATCCTAGTGTGAATGAAGCCTTATATCAATGAATGTTGGAATGACAACGTTCTGATTTTATGACAGTGAATCATCGCGTTTCTTACAGTAGACAGTTCAGTGTCTCCAGACAGTACTGCAGCTTTAGTAGCTATAAGTAAGTTAGGAAGGATGCATGCATGGAAATAATAAAAACTTCAGAAAGGAAAAATTGTAACAACTATGAGGTGCAATTCAATGATTACTTACCATCGTTTTCTGGGGTCAAATCTTTGGAGAAAATAGGACCATCTAATTGCATTGGTTCCTCAGTAACTTTCTTCTCACTACTGTCTTTGTGTGTGGAGAGATCGTTCGATTCTTCTCTCGCGCCCACTTCTTTGGGTTCTTTCTTAATATTAATAGCACCCATTGAAATGCTAGGCAGATCTTCAGCAGTTCCTCCACCTTGATTGTTCTTAAAGTGCTCTAATCAAAAGACCACAGTACAATACTAATAAGTAAAATATTACATTATTTAAATAATAATAATAATAATAATAATAATAGTAATAAGACAAGATTCGTCTACAATGATCTATTTCCACCACTACTTCCAGCATCAAAATCAAAGAAATGTGTTACGTGTGGAATTTCGAAGGGGTAACAGTGCCTCCGTCCAGAACGTTACCCATCACATACTTAAGATGTATTGGCGAAAATAGAAGTACTACACATTTGCTATACACCAGTGGCGCGAACGCGGAACACACTTACCGTTAGTGTTTACCTGCAAATATTCTTCAAACAAATTGTGTTTCTCATCGATACTGGCGACGATATGATCATACTTTATAATTTGTAAGAAACCTCCGCATTTTCGACCTACCATGGAACGTGAATTGTTACTCTAGTTCTTATTACCAAAGTGAAATAAACTACACTGGGAACTCACTGAATTGTGACCACCTACCAAATAGGTTGTTGGTCGACCTTTCGTTCAGACGACACGGTGTAGCATGGATTCTGGTAGTTGCTGATATGTTTCCACGAGGATCTGACACCATATATTCCTGATAGCATGCCAAAATGAGCCCACAGATGTTGGTGCAGGAGTTATGGTGCGAAGAGCTTGTTCCTCGAAATCTTATAAATGTTCTATAGGTTTAAGATCCGGTGACTTAGGGACAATTCATACGCTGCAAGTCCGTGGAATGTTCCTTAAGCCAAGCAAGTGGAGTACTGGCTTGGTGGTACCGCGCATTGTCGTCCTGGAAAATGCCATCTTCGTGTGGGTAGAAGTGTTGCATTATAGGATGTACGTGATTCTCTAACATCTGCAGGTACACAACGGATGTCTCACTGTTGTCCGTACACAATAGGGGTCCCAGTCCATGCCAACAGAAACATCCCCAAACGATAGAACCACCACCATCTGCCTGTATAGTAAGCAGTATGCATGAGCGATCGTGCTGTTGGCGTCAAGCATGCAAACGCCCGTCCGAGAGGAGTAGCAAAAACCGTGATTTATCGGACCAACACACCTTTTCCAATCATTCATGGTCCAATTAGCGTGTTGCTGTACCCGAGCGCAACGAAGTCGGCGGTGACGAGTAGTAAGGATTAGGTAACGAATGTGTCATTTGCTGTGGAACTGCATACACGCCAGTGTACGCCGTATAGTTGCGTAGAATATGGGTGTTGTGCACCTACCATTGTATTTGTCACGTAATTCCCGGACACTGATGGTTCATTTGGCTGTCACAAACTGTCGCGACGCTCGCCCCAAGTTTTGAACTTCCGTACGCTCCTGTAGTTCCGTCTCTTGGAAACGGTTACCTCATTTTCTCCACACACTTTATAAACTTTCACTACACGGGAACGGGTGCATCCAACAAGTATTGCTGTCTGGGTTATTGACGCACCTACTGCTCGGGTACCGACAATCATGCCCTATTAAAATGTGGACAAATCCTGCTTACCTCCGATCCAACAGTGTGCTGTCTGCCAACATGTAGCCTTGAGTGTGTTCTTTCTCTGTAATACTACCAGTCGCGGTGGTCATGTAATCAGCTCGGCTGCTGGTCACACTTTCTTTGTGGAGAGCTCGTCACAATTCAGTAAGCACTCAGTGTACAACAATTACAGTTTCAGCACAGATACTCGTAATATAGTCACTATTCATCTTCCAGTTAAATGATAATTTAATTTACCGTAATTGTAATAGTTTTAACAACACAAAACAACAAGACATTCATTAGAACTAAGTAATCCACATAATTCCAAATTGTGATTTTCTCCAATGAGTAATATATTTTCTGTAATTCTTGAAACTTCTTATATTCTTTCCCTTCGGTCTTTAAAAGGGCTGAAATACATTAGGGTTTCTCCATGAACTTATTGTTTTCCCATTGTCAAAGTAAAGAAAATCTTAATGTTGGACTGATAAAGACCAAACTATACTAGAACGATCACAAAATCCTGTTACCCCTTACGTATTACAGACATGTTAATTAATTGTTTTACGTGGTGATATACATCTAAACCCATTACCTCCTATGTATTACGTAGATGTTAATGAATTGTTGTTTCTTATTGTTGGAGGTGCTGAGATATATCTATATCATGGTTGATGAGTCCACTTACACCACGGAGGAACGGATCGTAATGACCACATGGATTCATGAACGACCCCATAAGGACAAATCAATGAGAGATTCACTGTAAGCCTTCAGAAACCTTCCTCTCCAAAACCAACAATTTTACGATGGAAGAGAAAGCTCTTTGCAACTGGTTACATAAAAGATCATCTCCACTCAGGACTACCACCAATATAACTGGACACGTGTGTGGAGACTGCAGTCTGTCAAACGTTCGCGAAAAATGTCCATTCATAATTGGTCACAGTAATATTTCATGATAAGTGGATTGGACGAGTTTCTGTCCATTTGGGTGCATCTTGGAAATGGCCACCCCGAAGTCCTGATCTTTCATCTTGCGGTAATGCATTATGGGGGTTCATAAAACAAAAAAAAGGTTAATGCCACTCGTTACCAGACCGTTGAAGAATTTAAGCATGCTGTTCGACGTGCATTTAGTGCCATCACGCCAGCAATGTTGAGGAGAATTTCATATCGTGCATGCAGAAGAATCATACTCTGTTAAGAAAACGATGGTGTACACACAGATACTCTTGAATAAATGGTACAGAATAGTCACACTAGCTCAAAGTTGTTCTCTGCCATGATCCCACATTTATACAATGCCAGCATCTATGAATATGTGGAAACGCAATAGGGGTAACAAGACTTTATGATCACCCTGTATAATATTCTGCTACTGTTGTTTTTATAAACATTGTTTCTTCATTTAAATAGAAGTTAATAATAATAATAATAATAATAATAATAATAATAATAATAATAATAATAATAAGAAGAAGAAGAAGAAGAAGAAGAAGAAGAAGAAGATCCTGATTTTCTCAAATAGCGGGCAGAAAAAAAAAAAACACTTTTTACATGTCATAATTTCTCTAGTTTTACCGTACACCATTACACTTGTAAATACAAATCACAAAAGAAAAACGAAGAACGCCGAGCATAGAAGATGAACCATGAAAAGTCAACATTCGACTGAAAAATAAAATGATGATCGTTCATAAGTGTATTACTGTATTAACTCAACAAAATGTAATACAATTGTTTATGTCATATACAGAGTGTCTCAAAAGTCCCGTGACACAGAGTAACTCTGTTATTATCAGAGTTATAATAAAATGTAACCGTCTCCAAATATATTTTCAATCTAAAGTGAAGGATTTTTTTTTAATATCGGACGCGCCGTTTCGGCTGTACACTCCTTATGCGCCCAATGTTAAATGAAGATGCAACGTTGCCATTTACCTGGGGCTGGGGGAGGGAAGGACGGGACGGGAGGTGGACAAATTTTGTAAGAGTATGGTGAATGGGGGCATGTTTGAAATGGGGGCTAGGTCATCGACACATTAGCACAACAGACAGCAACTGCATTCAGTTAAGTTGTGGATCCAGTAAATGGTAACGTTTCATTTTCATTTAACATTGTGCGCATAAAGAGTGTAGAGCCCAAACGGCTCGTCCGATTTAAAAAAATTCCTTCACTTTAGATTGAAAATATTATATTTGGAGACGGTTTCCGCTCTTACATTTTGTTGTAGCTTTAATAACAGAGTTACCCTATGTCAAGGGAATTTTGTGACATGCTGTATATACTGATTATTAACAAATTTACTATTTCATAGTTGCAAGTACTCAATGAGTCCTCTATGGTCAGTCAATGTGTATTTGGAGCCTACTTACCCATAACTTGAAGGTTCCTCAGAGCTTGCAAGCTTCTGGTGCGTACAATGTTGATTTGTTTAGACGCTTCATTGATGATTTTCTCAGCAGTTAGCCCAATGCTGGGCCTCACTTCTTCTTGACGGATGTTTTTCACGTTTGGAATTCCATACGGAACATTGGCCATTGACTCTTGTTGTTCAGCTAATGACTGCTTCGTTTGTATAGTACTCGAGGTCTGCGCGATCCAGGGAGAAGATTCAGAAACAATACTTCCTAAATGGAGGAAATAATAAATTTTATATTACGGTATTCCCTCTACAGGTGCGGATTTAATTTTATATATATATATATATATATATATATATATATATATATATATAGGTATATACATATAGGGTGTCCCAAAAGTAATGGCGAAAAATGAAACGACAGATTCCTGGCACTAAAACAAGAAAAAATATATGACATATAGTCCAGAAATGAACAGGGGCGGAGCTAGACAGCTTTGAATGTGGGGGGAAAGGAACTTCAGACATGCTAGCGGGATAATGATAGGAACTAGGAAGGAGGTTCGGAAAGACATAAAAATCATATCGGCTTCACATGTTAAACGCATGTTACATAACTGCGCCAGAGATTCTCCATACGTCGTTTAGGGATTCACTGAATGTCTGTGCGATACGGGTAATGAAACGGTAGTAGTATATAAGTAGTATATCAGATAGAAACTTGCCGATAGAGGGTAGAAATAAGAACAAATGTAATTAGTTGTGTCATGTAATGAAATAACAGACAGAATCCACAACGACGTACTGTATTTGTAACGCAGTATCTTACACAGAATAGAACTACAAACTACTAGACCATACATGTTAATAAACGTACCTACAAAATATATTCAAAGTACTGTCCTCCCATATCTATGCAAAGTGCTAATCATGAGTTTCGAATAAATTCCGTCACTCCCGGTGTACTGCGTAACTGCACACACGCATATTCAATGCGGTTTTGTAAATCGGCAAGTTCCATTCCCTAAGTGTGACATTCCTTTCCACCCACATTCGAAGCTGTCTAGCTCCGCCCCTGTCCACTTCCGGACTGTATATCATACAAACTTTTTTCCTGTTTTGGTGCCAGGAATCTGTGGCATCATTTTCGCCATCACTTTTGGGACACCCTGTATATAAAATAAAAGTACACAGAAGCGCGTCGAGAGTTAAGCCCGGGTCTCCAGCTTAAGTTAATCGCATCACGACAGGAATTATGGTACAGTCCATGAGAGGTCAGTGGCAGAGCACCGACATGGAGATTAGAGGAATGTACGACTGCTCAAGAAGTGCAGAAGATAACGTAGTGATTAACGCATCGGCACAATAAGGCAAAGTATCCTAGTGCGAAACTCGAACATTCATTTATCATTCTTTGTATATCTATGACACTTCCATTAAGGGGGCGTACGAATATTTTGAATGATTTACAGTTCGTCAATGATGTTCAATGTACTTTTTTGGATCTTAGCTTCAGGATAGAACTAGACGCTATAATTAGAAAAAGTTTCATTCTTTCGAAGCTACTGATTTTTCTTTTTATTTCCGAACAAACAATCATACCAGGGCAGACAAAAAGTTCCCGAAATTTTGCTACAGCTCTGTATTGCCACAATATTACTTAATCGCCTTCTTCGGAACACGCACACTTGCTCCAGTGCTCCTGCCATTGCTGGAATTGGTACCGTATCTTCCGTAGTGCAGCAGTCATTTAGGTTTTCACAGTCTTCTACCGTGGAACAGGTAAACTTCAGGGGCGCCACTGGTAGTAATAGTGGTAGCTGTAGTAGTAGTAGTAATTAGTAGTAGTAGTAATTAGTTGGTAGTAGTAATAGTAGTAGTAGTAGTACAAACAGTAGTAGTGGTAGTTGGTAGTAGTAGTAAGTAGTGCTAGTAGTAGTACAAATAGTAGTAGTAGCTCGGATTCGGTAAGATTAGGTTAAGGTAAGTTCTGTTATCTGGCTCCCATCATCTAGACATAACCCTACCATTTTTCTTTCAAAACATTAAATAGGTTGAGAAGAACCTGAGCATAATGATAATGATATCTGTAAACTTTAATAAAAATGACCCCGTATTCTTAATGTGTACCTTCCTAGTGCTGCACATTCTAGAACATGTTCGAACCTATAGGAAATTAATATAACATGCTGGCACATTCTATAACAATTTCGAACATTCTGGATCATTCTAGAAGGTTCTAGAGCATCCTGAAAATTCTAGAACATTCTCGAACCTTTGGGAAACTTCTATAACAGTCTGTAACATTTTCCAAGATTGTTGATAATTCTAGAACATTCTGGAATATTCGATCAATAATGATTTGTGTAGAAAGAAAAGCAACATTGAAATTGAAAATAAAGAAATGCAAGCACTGTCGTTAAAATTTAACCCATTTTTAGCACAATAACACCGTTGCTAGGGCGTTTTCTCTCTGTAGGGCTCTTGCTGGTCCAAACCGAAACCTTCTTCATAGATGGGAGATACAGGGCTACAATACCATATAACTTCCATGGTGCTGAGGGTCTTGGTTTCGGAGCCTTTGTGGCACGCACGGACAAACCACACTTACTTTTATTATATATATTGATTTCTTGTACAACATAATGAAACGTAAGAAATGTTGTCATATGGATGTCTACCTAATGCTACACAGTACATACTGCAAATTTAAGAGGAATCGCGCTTGTACATCATGTGTTCAAAATGTTGACCCTTACGTCAAACACATTCTTCATAGCGGTGTACATCGATGAACGTGTTAGTGAACACGGGTTGCTAGAACAACAAAACAAATGACTGAATCTTCTCTCTTAACTTCAATACAACGGTAGGGGTTATCTGATTTGAAAATTGCTTCCCTCGGCATAGCCCATATGTAGGCATCTGGAGCCGTGAGGTCAGGAGAGTGGAAAGGATATGGAAAATCCGTTTCACGGGAAATCAAGCGATGTCCAAATTCTTGTGGGCAGAAGGACAAGTGAACTCATTTGCAGTGTGGACAGTAGCTCCATCTTCCTGCATCCATTACTGTAACGACAAATTTTTTGGTACAGTAAAAACCGTTCAAATCACGCAAGAATAGGTCAATAATCAACTATCGATTGATATAAAGATCAACATACACATGACTTTCATTATTTAACCATATATTGCTGATGAAATATTCATCTTCATATGCCATAATTACACTCCAGAGCAATACAGTTGATGTGCGTGCTCTCATCTTCTGCACTGAGATGCTGCCCCACACCGTATGAGCGGAAATATTCCTCAATTCTCCTCTGTTACAAGTAACATTATCTTTGTGCCAACTGCACGCTACGCTAGTTCACGTACAACTATCACATGTGACGCTTTCAGCTCATACCACATTGCACCTGTGCACCATCCACAGCGAATTTCAGTATTGTTTGTTTTGCCACATACTGTATTAAATAGTAAAATTTCAGGATACAGTACATCATATTTTTTCTCGTTAGTCTTCACTCATAAACGGAAATTTGTACCGAATGTTATAAACCTCTGGTTAGACAAGAATTTAATCAGAAAATTCAATATAAAGTTTGTAATAAGCGTTGTTCTTCTGATAATATAACGGAAAATATATAAAGTTTCCTCGTCCAACCGATTAAACTTAGCACTGTAGCAGTTGCTAGATAGTACGACGGCAAAGTATTTGTGCTGAGAAACCATTTATATATATATATATCCGCAGTGTACTTTTTAAGTAAAGTGAAATTACATAACACACAAACAGTGAAAAAGTGACTGTCTGGACGGAGACTCGAACCCGCGATCTTCGGCATAACTTGCCGATGCGTTAACCACTATGACACTAAGAACGGTTTCCAGTTCAGCCACTCTCTCTCGAAGTCGGTGCTCTCCACTCGGACCACGTGGATTGTACCACAGACCACTACTATGCTTGGACAATCCTATGTCCATATGCCGAGCATCTTATGACGATTGTGATTTCATATGTATTAATGAAAGAAGAAACAACCGATTTTTTTTTACACACACCAGATCCTCTGTAGATGTGAATTCTGTGTGTTATACAATTCACATCTACAGAGGATCTTCTGTGTGTGTGTGTGTTTTTTTTTTAAAAAAAAACAAAGGTTGTTTCCCTTTTCATTAATATATGTAAAATTACATAATTTGGAAAGTTATCGCTGTTGTGGTGTGGCGCATGAGTAGTGGGCGGAGCGTCACTGTTTTGTTATGTCACACAGTCTGTGAATTAGTAAATTTCCAGCAGTCCTAGTGAGAGCATCGTACTGACGCGCATGCGATGGATATAACATCTCAAAATGTGTGCTGTCATAGCAAAACCCCCCAAATGCGAAATATGCGGAGTGATAAGATATTTTTAGGCAAAAAATAGGGTAACTGGATACAATAGCGCCAACATTATTAGTTTTCCGAGGATTTCACATTTAATATTTGACGGAAAAAAATCGTTATTGTTTACTAGCTTAGTGTTCACTCATTACAACATAGTGCAAAAAACCTGGAAAAATCACATATAGCACAATTAACACAAAAAATGTCGCGCAAAGTGAAATGGCGTTATTGCATACAGAGCCCTCCACGGGCTGGGCGCGCCCGGAATGTACTCGGCCGGCCCTGCCTGTTTCAAGTAATATCAAACTGGACCGGTCCGAACCGGGCCGGGCACAAATGCTATAGGGCCGAACCGAGCACATGTATTACCGGCCGAGCCGGGCCTGGACACTCTAAAAGACGGATCGGAAACTAATGTTTTCATTTTTTTTTTTTTTTTTTTATGTCCTCCATTACTTTTGCCTTTGCCGTGTTCGTACGGTCTTACTGTCAGCCTATGTTAATCGTAATGTGTTTGGGACTCTGACTCTTTATTCAAGACTGCAAAGTACTATAATACTATTGCTATTACTACTTCTACTAATACTACTACTACTACTACTACTTCTACTATTACTACTACGACTTCGCGTCAGAGCTGACATGTCTGGTGGTACTGAATTTACCTTCTAAGTACAGAAGAAAACGGAGAAAGTTATTATGGCCGGTCTGCGTAGAATGTGAACCGATGCTTGATCTACGAGGGACAACGGTGGCTCAGTAGGAAAAGCACTCATATCTGGTGCTAGAGGTCGTCGGATGAATCCCTGCTCGTGCTATGTGAGCTTTGTGGTGGACAAACACCGTGTGCATGGCAGTTTCCGAGGTGGTCCCGCTTCCTCCCACTGTTTTCATTCCACCAATTCATCCCATCATTGCCCATACGGCCTGAGCCGTAGTTACCTAAAGAACGTATGATAAAGTCAAGTACTTGACCTAGTAAGTAGAATTTGGTACGCTACCATTAGGCCACGGAGGGCAAAACCATGAACTGGCGAGCTCATAAGATCAGCGCAATTTGTAGTAATGTTCAATTAGCAAGGCAAATATCGAATGGTGTTACATGTTCATGTATTGTTTATAGTATGACACTACAAATATAACAAAATATAATGATGAAATAAATCACCAAGACGCCAAGGTCGATTAGGTGTTCCTGGAACGGTGGCTCAGTGGCTGAGCGTTCACCTCTGGTGGATGAGGTCCCTGGTTCGATCCCAGCTCTCACCAAATGAACTTTGTGGTGGACAAACACCGTGTGTGGGGGAGGGGTTCTTGGCGTTCTCCCTTTTCTTCCCACTTTCTGATTCACCCATTTCATTTATTTCTCATCATCAACGTCTACTTTTGCCTAGCCGGCATAACTGTGGGACTTAAAACTCAAAGATTTCATTTGCATTGTTTTGTTTTCGTATTAGTAGTAATAGCAGTAGTGGTATTCGCTGTCGAATTAGTACAGTAATAAGTAGTAGCAGTACCGGCAACAGTAATAGTAGCAGCAGTGGCAGGAATAGTGAAATTAGCACTAGCATTCGTAATCGTAATAGTAATAGTAGTATTAGCAGTAGTTGTTGTAGTATTAGTATCGCATACGGTGTAGCAGTTTTACATATCTTCTCTGTTACTCGTAATGCATTAATGAGTGTAGTATAAGACTTTTACGTCCATGAGCTATATTATTGTATAATAAACATGGCTGGACAGAGCAAGCACAGATAACAGAATAGGGATGTCGAAAACAAACCTTGGGTAACTTTTCACACGATTTTCCCATTCGAGAAGAATAGACATTGCAATATTAAGAGGACACATTTTCATTTTCCATTGCATATTGAAGGATTGACTTGACTTATCAACTTGGTTGTTCTCAGGCCGGATACGCCCGGTCCGTTTAGAGCCCGGCTTGTTTGTGTCCGGCAAGTTAAGGGTCCGGCCCGGTTAGAGCCCGTCTCGAGATTCGGGCCGGGCCGGGTCGGGTCGACCGGGCACAGAATACAGATCCATCTGGACCGTCTTCGGGCCTGGGTTTCTGGGCTCTGATTGTATACACTATGGATACAATAGCGCCGGGGAGCTCCTTTGTGGCTAAGCGGTTAGCGTACGCGCCTTTAGCGTGGGAGACCCGAGTTCGATTCTCGGCGGGAGCTCATGTGGTTCGGATTTCACGTTAATCAGTAGGCCCCGTCTCATATAACCTCGCTGCTGAAAGGAACGTTAAACTCAAAATCAACTCAACTCAACAATAGCGCCAGGTTATTATCATAAAATCAATGGACTGAGACAAGTACAATTAGTTGAAACAAGAAATGAAATGAAATCTTTTTTACGTCCCACGATTATGCCGGTTAGGCTAAAGGAGACGGTGATAATGAGAAATGAGTGAAAAGGTGTAATGAAGAAAGTGGAAGGAAACAGGAGAACCCTGAGAAAACCCACGAGCACGGTGTTTGACCACCACAAAGTCCACACGGCGCGAGCAGTGATCGAATCAGGGACCCCAAGCACCGGAGGTGAACACTCTACCACTTAGCCACCGCGCCATCCATTGAAACAAGAAGAGCAGTGTCCAGTAAGAGGCAATATTTTATCACAAGTTTCGTGATATCATCCCTTATAGGCTCCACACTGCAACCAATCAATAGTTCTACAAATATCGTTGTAATAGTACCCTTTGCGATTAACGCAGTAGTAGGAGCTGTGTTTGCGATGACATGTTATTGAACTTTTACCTTCGCCATTCTTTTTACAAGTACACTTTTTCTTTCGTTCACTCGCTTACAAAGTTGACCCTTTATCCTTCACGTTAAGACTTTCGTTACACAGACTTCTATTCACTACCATTGCTTGGACGTTTTTGATCTATTCCTTCCAGGAAGAGATTTGTTAATTTTTCAAGTTGGAATAAGTTCAGTGAAATAGTTGTCACAGGAGGATGTAGAGTGAGAAGACTGAGACGAAGCAGTAGCTACAGGATCATGGAAACACGCAGATGATGCTGACGTCTGGGGACTGTTGATATCTTCAGTGGATGGCTGGTTAATGTTGTCTAATGCAGTTCCAGTAGCAGCTTGTGCCGGAAACACTGAAGAGATGGTACTTGGTGCAAAGGTTGATTCTGGGAGTACTAAAGGACTGAATGGGTATATGCCAGTTGCTTGAAAAGCAGATATTGCATTCTGAGGTGTGGCAGCTTTAACCAGACAGTAACGCCATTGTATCCATCGCATTCGGCGTTATTGCAGCCACACAACACAATGAACATACCATCGTTCACTGCTCTCTACTAACACATTGACTCATATAAATACAGTTGATACACACTTGTTACTGACCATTGTGTTTTATAAGAAAAATACCGTTTAAATTCCTACACATTACGCGCCTGTAGTGACATTAATATAAAGGACTTCAAAAACTTTACTTACGTTTTCTGTTCTCAATTTTCTGGCCAGAATTAATAACACAAAAACTGCACAATACACACGTTACACCACAGGAAATCAACTCACGCACGAAAACAACAGATGTGCCTCCTATGCATCGGCATATTGCAGAGTGCTGCCATGTGCTTAGTTTCTGTGCTGTAAACAGTTGAAAAACAAACGGCGTTATTGTAGCCAGTTACCCGATATCAGTTGCAGAAGTTGGTCTTGAATTGTGTTCTGTACACGGCCCAAACATTATGAGTAAAAGTGTTGTGCGTCAATGGATCAGATTTTTCAAAGAAAGAAAACAAAACACTCATAATAAATCGAGTACTGGCAGGCCTTCTGTAGTTACTAATGGTCGCGTCACGAAAAGTTGACGACAAAGTTCGTGAGAATCGTCGCTTCACAATCTTCCGAAAACCTTCAAACCCTTTCTCGGGCTGTTTTGTACGAGGCAGACATCAGGAAATTGTTACCGGAAGTTCTGTACTCGATAGCTACCGAAAATTCTAACCAACACCTACAAAAAGAGTCGAATGGGCTGAACTTTGTACTTTTTTGCCGGCATAACACAGGAGCGGAGAGTAAAAAAACAGTCAATGGCATGATGTCATACCACTACTTGAATCAAGCCGAGGAAACCCCATCAAACTTAGTCAGCGAGCAAGGATATGAACAACGTGTTTTGGGATACTAAGGGAATGTTGCATCTCGAATTTATGGAACGTGACACAACAATCAGCCCTGACGTTCATTGTAAGACTAAAGGAACTGAGAAGAGCAGTTCAGAGAAATGTAGCGGTCTGTTGACATCTCGGATTGTGTTGTTTTATGACAACGCTCGCCTTTACAGTGCTAGGCAAATATATGACCTTTTGCGCGAACTGAAATGAGACGCGTTTCAACATCCCCGTACATCTCGAACATGACTCATTCTGATTTCATTTGTTCTCTCACATGAAGAAGTGACCTGAAGCAGAGCACTTCGCGGACGTCAAATATCTTCAAAATGGTGTGACAGGTTGGTTGAATTTCCAGGCGGCCAAATGGTGAAATGATATGATAAGTGCTTGAAGTTAACTGGCAACTACGTTGAAAAATAAGAGGAAAGCTGCACTTTTCAGACGTATCTTTTCAACTGTATCTATGCGGGTTTTTTACTTGCAGCCAAACGTAGGTTACTTCCCGAATTATCTCCATACTAAAGCAGAAAGACAAGCATCAAACGTAGTTAAATGATTTTGACCAATATAGTACGTGCAGTACCCTAAAGTTTTATAGCATTCGCGAGGTAACAAATTACATTATAGGCACTAGAGATAAACATTGAAGCTTACATGAGAAATGAGTGTCACAGAAAATTAAAAAAGTTCTGACGGTGTAATCGTAAAGTAAGTAAATTAAAAATGGCACAGGTAAATTCCTCAAAGCTGCCGCCTCACAATTGCAAGTAATTAATGAGCTAAGCAGAATCAGTTAATATATGTTTGTGTCCGACTTACCCATACTTTGAAGGTTCTTCAGAACCTCCTGCAAGTTTATAGTGAGTCCACTGCCCATTTGATTAGACTTTTCATTCAAAATTTTCTCAGCTGTTTGTTCACTACTGAACCTTCCTTCTTGACAAAAGCTGTTCGTGTTACGGATATCGACCAATGGTTCTTGTTGTTCTGCTGACGACTGGTACCCTGGCCTGCTATTCGACTTTTCTATGTTGTTGGTGCAAAATTCAGGACCTACAGGATAAATAAATAAATAATACAAAAAAGTTAGCTAAATTTGGTTCGAAGAAAAATAGTGTTCAGCAAAGGTCGGAAAATTTAAAAGGTAAAAAATTGAGTTTTTAAAGGTCGACTGGTTAGGAAATATAAAATTAATGGCAAGTGGAAATTATACTATAGTTTACAAGCTTAAAGGCATAAATAATGTTAGGTTCGACTTTAATTATAAGAATATGAGTAACTCGAGTGTAGTTTCAATTTATTACAAAGAATGTAAGAGGTATACATTCAAAATTAATTGTAATTAATTCTAGTATTGTCGCTAATAAAAACTAAATTCTATGGCCTATGGAACCCGAAGGTTGAATGCCGCGTTCACAAAAGCTCTCCACTGACTTCTATCCTTAACCAATTGGATCCAGTTTCTACTTTGTATTCCTATCTGCGAGATCCATCTTAATATTGTCCTCCCATTTGCGCTTACGTCTTCCTAATCGTCGTTTTCCGTTTGGACTTCCAGTTAAAACTTTAAGAGTGTTCCTACTTTCTTCCATTCTTTCTACATAACCTGCCCACTTGAGCCTCCTAGATTTGATTACTTTCAGAATGTTCGCTTAACGGTATAACTTATGCAGTTTCTCGTTATGAAGTTTTCGCCATTCCCCATTCCCGTTCCTCTTGAATCCCAATATTTCTCTTCTCAAATACATTTAGTCTACGTTCTTCTCTCAGAGTAAGCGAACATGTTTTGCAATGATTCAGAACAACAGGCAAGATTGTCATTTTATATATCCCTTTCGGGACGTATCCACACGATTGTGCGGGTATCAACTACAACCACTAATAATTATATATTTTGGCGTTGCATTTCATTTCATCGGCCGAGGACAGCTCGCTACAATTTTGTAGGTTACATGAGTCTTACAGGTATGTCAACCCCATACGAGCGTGCGTACTTGTTTTGTTTGCAGTTAAAGTTTGGTGGGAATTTATAAACTTTCCCGTCCCGAAAAGGATATTTTAAACTTCGAATTCCTCGACAGAATTCGCGACGACAAAAGATTTTAAACTGATTAACAACACACTGCTTTAGGTCGACATTTAATTTCTTCGTGGATATGGTTTTGGTTTGTTAGTATTGATCCAAAATATTTGACAGTATCCACTTTGTCGAAAGTATTATTTGATATTTTCATGTGTTGTAATATGCCATTACAGTCTAATGAGATGATGTTTTTAATAGGAGGGTGCCCGAAATTTTTTGCACCGACTGTACTTGACGTTTAACAAAAAATTTCTGGCTGTTCATACAATTCGTAATATTGTTCGGTATTCTATTTCAAATTAACATGGAAAACTGTAAAAAAAATTCATTGCGAATGATAGTTTTGGGAATCAATATCTTTATTTATATTTTAAATTAGTTATAAGTCTTGCATATGTATATGTAAATGGATTATTACAATTCTTACGGTGTCAGTGCTATCCGAAAATATAGATCCACTATTGGACGGAACTTTCCAGATCAAATAACCAATCTAAAATTCGACAGAATTTTCAGGACCACCCTTCACCTCTCTTTTAGATACCTAGGTCCTTCTAAAATCTAGTTTAATCCAGATTTTACCAAATTTTATTCGTTTCAAAGCCCCACCGCCAAAATGCTTAGTTTTGATTGGCTGATAAACCCACGCTATGATATTAGGGCGCAATTATTCCATTTCCACGCCGGGAAGTGTTACTGACAACAGCCAGATTTGGATCGTCTAGCTCAAAAGGTTGAAAAAGGAGTAGAAAAGCTGCAAACAATGTAATATTTGGGAGTTTTTTAACATCTAAAATCTCTGAAAGTCTCGAGGAGCCAAAAACTATTAAATTTCGTAGTAAAAACTGAACTAAAAAGCTGAAATAGGAAGCATAACTCGGTGACGCCATGTTGTGCAGATATAGTTCGTGATGGACAGAATTCAGGATAGTGTGTGCATTTAATCTCCTTTCCCAAACCCAGTTTGCAGTTCAGTGAATCGAATAGTTAAATTTCCCTCTTGCCCCTCCTGAATCAGTGTAGGTTCGGTCAGACCTGTCCGTTCAGTAATCTGTCTGTGTAGTTAGTACGTGATTTTTTTTTTCATATATATATATATGGCGGTATTTTTAGGTCTGTTTGTAGTGTTAGTAACCATCAGCATGTACGTGTAAATTAAGCAGAGGGCTCCTATCTGACTCCCAAATTGGGAGTACGGCTTCCAGCGGGATGAGTTGAACATTTAGTTTGTTTCCGGGTTCCTGCCCCTTCAGGGCAGGGGTCCTATTGTTAGCTAATACTCCGATATGTCCCCTCAGGGCATTGATTAAACAGGTTAAGTAAAGAATGTGATTTAGTAAATATAAGGGCCAGTTGGCCCTGTTCATTTCTTTCCTTTCGTTACTTTTCATAGAGCCGATTTAACATGGTAAAATATGAATGTTTTCTGTGTATATTTATTAGTATAACATGTATTAATGTAGTGTGTAGTATGAATGTGGCATGTATGTGTTCGTAACGTAGAAACATGTTCTAGTAGTAGTAATTGTGATAGTTAAGTGATGAAAGAGTGTGTGAGATAATTAAATATGGACAGTGTAGTATTTACTATGCGATAAATTTTTTATTACTCCGTCATTAAGTGAACTCATACACGATATTTAAAAGTGAACGTAATATAGTACAATAATTCCGTGTACAAGGTCACATTCAGTTGTTCAAGGGTTGATTATATCGTCGCTAGCCCTAGTGTCAAAAGTCAGTACTAACCGCCATTCTTCTGTCGAGATGCTTAGTGATTTAGTTTTCATGAAATTGACCTTTCTTTCCGAAATAAAACCTAGAAGGTATAATTCACAGCCCATATGAATGTACAGTTAGGTCAAGTGACCCAAAATTAATATATTCTGAAAATTTCAACATTCTGCTTAGTCTAGAAATCTAAATATTTAAATAAATAAACAATACGTAAATTTTTAACAGAAGTCGGGCGATATGATGCTAGTTCTTCGCTTTGAAATTATATTAGATGTTCATTTTTTCTTCGTGGCTGCAGAAGTTCATTGTTGCTGCAGAATTTCATAAACATTAAACATTATCGCAGATAATTCTATTTTCAGTGAACATACGTAGGATTTTTTTTTCTTTCGTTCTTAATAAAGCTACCAGGTATTACGTAGTATTGTGTGTGTGGTGAAAGAGTCTTGAGTTCGAGTGAGGTTGTCGTGCGGTGATCGGAATGGGAAATGTTTGTAGTGATTATAGGTTTTAAAGTGTTATGATGAAATGTGTATATAGGCTGGGCGTAGATAGAGGAAACAGGGTGTTTGTAGAATATAGCGTCGTAGCAAATGAAAAGAATGATGATATGAATATAATATGAATATTAATGTGAATATGAATATAAAGTATATGAATATTGTAATAAATGAATATAGAATATGGGACACCCATATAGTTAAATATATATAGTAGCCCAGTGAATACTTCGCCGCGTGTTGATATATAGATATTGAATAGATACGTGTAGCTACAAACATCTCGGGTTCTGACCCCTGCACCATGATATCACTCGGACAGGAGGGCGATATATAGTCGGACTATGGTAATACTTTGTAGTTTAATGTGTTATAATAATAATCAACCATAGTAATACCATCTGATAGAATGGGTAGCATCATATAATCGCAGACTAGACATATTGAATGATAAATTATGAAAGGACAATAGTAGTTATACAACAGGGCTGTAGTGAATCATATCTTCTGGTCGGTTTTAAAAATAGAATGTACCACTCCGTGAGATTTTTTTTTTCTTCACGTTACCTACTCAGGCTAGCTTACAATGTTCATGGAGGCAACGGTTCTGATAGGGTTACAGAATCAAAACAATTAATTATTGAAATTTATTATTACCGTACCCGGGCATCGACCCCATCCCACCTTGAATATTTTCGTTTTCTTTTCTTAGTTTCCAAACTAGATAGTGATGGAAATTAATCGATGCCTCAGAATTTAGCGCATTCTGCGAAGGGGAGCTATCGGTGAAGTTTGGCAATAGAAATCACCGATCCAAAATCCAGTTTATTTAATTTTTTTTATTTTTGGCAAATCACTAATTAGGGATATCTTAGCTATTACTTTTACTCTAGTTTCATTACTGTCCTAGAACCTCCTTAGTTCTTCTGAGGGGTCGAATGTTTTTTTTTCTTACTTAGAGATTTCAAAATTGGGGACGCAGTTACCTGGTCCCTTCCCCCTCTCCTTTTATCCTGCTGGTTTGGGCCGGATACGGGGCTCGGATTTCAATCTTACAACCAAACTCTTGTGGGATTGGGATCTGATGGACACAGAACTTGCATCCTTGGCAGCAGGGCGCCCCTTGAGTCTACGTATTTGAGTAGACCACCCTTTTGGCATGTTAAGAATATTTTGGCTATGGCTTTTGTTGAGAGCGAAATTCGACTTCTATCTTTGTAGCGTTAGTTATTTCTCACTTAAGTCTTTGGCGCCCCTATTCTTCGTCTTCCTTCTTCTCTATCTCTCTCTCTGTCTTCATTTCTTCAAGTTTTTTTTAATTTTTCAACCTTCCCCCCCCCCCAAGATTTTGAACTTGTTGCTTACGATTTATTTAACGTACAACTCTGATTTGAAATTACCAGCTGAGACGTTGCAAGACACGATTCATGAATGGAGTAGATAATGATTGGGTCCTCCATCACATTTTGACCTATCGCCGAAATGAATAACGACTTCATATTTGACGACACTTCGATTGCGTTCTTTCACCGTCGTCCCTTTAAGTTTTTTTTTTATCCATTGGTCACTTTCTTTTCTGTGTTGGTTTTCGATTACTTTGTAGTTAACTTGGGCCCAAAAATTGTACTTTGGTTTATCTAGTTATATCTTTAGAAATGCTCTGTGTTACGTGCCTGCCTCACAAAGTTTTTTTTTTTCTTCATGATTTAAACACGAATTGATTATATAAAAGTGAAAAATTTATAGATGCGCGGTATCAGGTAGAAAAGCGATTTTCTTTTTCATATGTAATGTCGGAAGTCATTTGTTTTGGACAATGTTTGCAACCTTGTAAAAATTTTATTATTGGGGTGATTAATTTAAATGTGTGCGCATTTATTGAATATAAATATATATATATAGAGAGAGAAATGAATACGTCGAAATGTATATGTACTTAGTATACGAATATGATTTTATAGTAAAAGTATGATATTAAAAGTATTATATGAATATATGTAAGAGCGCTCGTGTCTGTCCCCCTAAACGTGTGTTGGTTGCTATAGTTTACCAGTGAGTCCTCCGACGAATATAAGAATGTAGATTTTGTCAAGAATACCGCCGTGCACTTAAGTAATTTTCCTTTTCTTCTGAATCAATGTAAATGAAAACCTTTGTAATTATGTAATGGCATGTATTGAAAAGTAACGGCAGGTCTAAACGTAACCCACATCATCATAACGAATATTATTCCTGAACTACCAACCTAAAACCATTGTGGAAAGTGTACCTTTAATCCTTCTCACCTGCATATGTATCCTGTGACTTGACCAGTTTTTTTTTTATCCTCAATTTAAACCTTCATACTCCGTACACCTGTGGAAGATCATTTTAAATCCGAACCATGTATAAATATATACGAAAGTGATCCTAAGGAAAGGCCTCATGACGTGTCCCAGTGTCGCATAAATAACTTAAAACTATTCAATTAATAAGTTTGGAAATGGACCGTCTAAGAGGAGAAACATCCTCTAGCGATGTTGATTTTTCGAAATCCCTGGATGGGTATAAAGCGTCGCAGTGTGCGATTGCAGATATAAACTGTTAAAAGTTATAAACCAAGTATAGACGACGAATGGTTTTGTAAACCAATAGATATATATATATATAGAGAGAGAGAGAGAGAGAGATATAAACACGAACGAAGTTAAATGGAGCGAAATGTTCTGGACACTACGAGTAGTGCGTGATTTGTGATTTGAACGCTCAAAATCATTAATATTTTATTACCCAATGTGAGGTAGAGACTCATATAAGTTCTGATACACTTAAAAGTTTTTTTTCTTTTCTTTCCTCTTTGTCCATTTTTTTTCAGTGAAATAAGTGTCTTCTTTGCGTATGTCGCAAATCATAATTTGCTTTAGCATGCCTAAGATATGATACATGTAAATAATATTTTTTCTTTCCATTTGTCAATATGATTGAATATATAAAAATTTACTAAAATATAACACTATGTACTCTATTAATATATAACCAAGAACTTGTGCTTTTAATATTTTCTTCATAATTATTTGTTTTGTCTTTTCTTTTCACTATGGATGTAATAAATTATTTGTATCCCTGTAGTTAGTTGGTTTCCTTTAAACATATATACACTGTCTTGAGTGAGTGAGCGTGTGAATGCATGATAGATTTAATTTAAATAATTTTAGTGATATCATTTGTCATATTAACATCTGTAATATATGTGTCATGTTTTAATAGATGTGTTAAGGTGAATAACCTAGGTCATGAAGGACCGCTACTAATGATTTAAATCGGCTCTAGGAGTGAAACAAAAATTAGCAGGATGAGCCTAAAGACGACATCTTTCTTCCAGGAAGTTGAGATTCTTATTGATACGATACATAAATTTATATTGAGTTTATAAGTTTGATTTTTTTTTCTTTCTCTTGGCTGATTCATATGTGTTGTCGATCCTAGAGGACAGAGTTCAGATGCTGGATGGTTATCAATCACCGGTTGGAATAACTTTACAAAGAATTAAATTTCACTTTTCTCATTTCCAGGTCTAGGTCTGGGCAACCCCATGATCGTGGTGCCTGGAGCTAGGTCTGGGTGGTATGAGGGAACATGTGTCTATTCCGAAGTATTCCAAAATTGATTAGTCGTTAATAACATTTAGAATGATTCATCTTTCGAGGACTTTCCCGACCTTTTACTATATTTCCGGAATTATCCAGTAATGTGTTTCTTATTAAAATACCCTACTTCTTTTTCTTTCTTCTTTTTCTACCTCCTTCTTTTACCCTTCTACTTTCTTCTCTTTCTTTCCTATTTCTAAATGAAAGAAAACGGAGTCATGATTGAGAGTAGTCGCTATTGACACGGTCAATAAGTTGTTTAGATGAGTTTTCTTCGGGAGTCCGATATGGGATAATTAACAATAACCAAAAGTTTAATTGAAATTTACTTTATTGGAAAGTAATCTGGATTTCAATCAGTAGGTGATGTTTCGTAATCGTCCTCGTTAAAGAGAATTAAATAGTAGCGACTCCTCTCCAGTACATTGCACTTTTTTCTTCGTTTACTACTATTTTTTTTTTTTTTTTTTTTTTTTTACGTTTTCTTTCAGTGTCCATAATTTACAATATGATGATCTCGGCGAATTCCCATGTATTTAGTTTTATCTGCATTTACTTCTAAACCCATGTCCTTGCAACCTCTGCAGTTCTTTCTATTGTTCTCCTATCATCTCCTATTAGATTTACATCATCAGCATACGAAACAACCTGGTAAACAATATTCAGCACTAGGCCCTGGTTGCTATTTTTGATTTTCCTTATAAAGTACTCCAGTACAAAATTGAACAATAATGACGACAACGTATCTCCTTCTTTCAGGGCATTCTCAACGTGAAAGCCCATAGACAAGTATTTTCCAACTCAAGACTATTTTGGGATTCATTTAAACACATCTTAATTTATCTAACTAGCATATTGAGTTATCATGAGCTCTTTCAATTCGTGACACGTCTTGTTCGAGGAACAGGGCTCATAGTGGTCTGGTCTCTTGTAAATAGTTGAAAAGTGACCAAAAGCACACGAAAAAGTGACCAAAATCTCATCATGCCCCTTTTTCCTTTGTCAATTTCTCCATCACCTCTCTCTTTGTTTTTTGTTTCATCTCTACTTTTCTTTCTTCTTTACTTCTTCTTTCTAAGTTTCGTTCTTTCTTAGGTTTTCAAAGTATGTTTTGTAGTTACGGTAAGCAGACTTAGCAGATGTAAGAAGCTTCTGAGTAAGTGGGAACAGTTCTGGCCTATTTCCGAATTTCTTCATCCCAGACATTATATTTAACTTAGCATTGAGAGTTCTCAAAGTCATGAAATATTCAAATTCATCACCTACTCTTAAGAAGAACATACAAGAAGGATAACACAATACGAACATGAAGAATCACACGAACACACACACACACACACACAACGTTGAGCGGAGGGTTAAGTATTACGAGAGAAAACTAAAAGACTATTATGACAGAAGAAAGAATAGACAGAGAATGTTTCTCAACCCCACCTTGAGAGCTTAAGCATCCACCAACCATCCACTTTGCTTTAGAAAGAATAAAAGCTGAAGTGACAATAAAGCTGACTGTTTCACATTTGGTAACAAGTACTGAAGCTTTCAGAAGAGTAATTAGTAACAGGCTTCTGCCTTTTTCCATTTGTTTTTATATTTTTCTTAGAAAACTGCCAATGCAAAACATAAATCACACGAAAAAGTCACTTTACCTCCCAAAAAAGTAACTTTTAGTGACATTTTTTTTTTTTAAAAAAAAGTAACTTTCAGTTAAAGAAAGGTGACTCGCTATGAGCTCTGGAGGGAAGTGTAGGCTATGTTAAGTTTCTCAGCTCCTGATACGCTTTAATTCCTACCGATAACAATGTTACCACTTCCTTTTGTTCTCTGATATTTGCTGCCTCACATAAGTAGTAGAACATTTCAAGATAAATTTGAATATCTCCATAGTTTACATCAAACGGTTCAAATGTCAATGTACTCGTCATGATCAATAGAGATAGACAAAACTGTTTTTTATAAAAACTGGAAAACGGTTTCTAGAAAAACCGAAATCCGAAAAACCGACATTTCGGTTTTCTAAAAAAACGGTTTCGGTTTTCTCCAAAACCGGTTCGTTTTCCCCATCGAAACCGGTTTCTGTTTTCTCAAAAACTGGTTTGGTTTTCACTGAAACTGGTTTCGGCTAAAACTTTTGGAAAAAACACAGAACTATTTCTGTGGAAACGGAATCGGTTTCCAGGGAACAATGAAACACTATTCTGGTCACAAATAGAACCAATTTTGAAAACAAAACGGAACTAGTTTTAAAGAAAACCGAAACCAGTTTTGGTGAAAACCGAACCGGTTTTGGAGAAAACTGAAACCGGTTCCGGTGAAAACCCGTTTCTTTGAAACTTTTCAGAACCGGTTTCGGTTTTCTTAAAAAACGCAAACCGAAAAACTGATTTTTGTACCCACCACTAATTATGAGAGCGTGTATCGAATCTTAAAGTAACTAGGCCAAATATTAAAGTTCCTATAGAACTAGGGAATAATTTCAAAGTACAACGAACTTATTTATTTCCATACAAACAACGGTATAATGTTTTATACAGGGTGTTTCACCCAAAAAGCCGTGATTTCTAGCCGCTACAAAATTTATTTAAATAATAGTATAGTAATGTGTATATATAAATTCACAGCAAACAAAGTATAAATTTTGTTTTAAAATGTTTTTTCTTATTTCATTTTGCATGGGGGACCGTAGATTTATGTTGCAGCAGAAAATCTCATTGGTGACTTGGTTCATTGAATTGGTCAATCTCATTGGTTACGCTCCCTTGCCGTCTAACGACGATTCCGACTGGAGAATCATTGTGCATGGGCACCATCCACCAAGTCCATATTGCGTTATATTGATCAGTTCAATACGACTGGTAATGTTATAGGATTTCAAATAAGGGGATCCAGACCAACTGTGTGTACAGAACAGCGTATTGCAGTAGTAATTCTGCAGCGGCATCTGTTGTGAATAGTTCGACTAAAAAATCTTTGTGACGTTTGTAGGCAGAAACGCAATATCCGGAACATCATGTTGGCGTATTCTGCAAAAGGACCTGCAAATGTTCTCCTATTAAATGCAGATGCTTCAAAAATTAAGAGACAATGCAAAAAGAAGGCGTCTGCATTTTGCAAATCATTCAGTGCGTTAATTGCTGATTTCCCAGACATTATTGAAAACTTGTGGTGTACAGACGAAGCTTACTTATATCTGTCAGGTGAAATAAACAAACAAAATGTAAGGTTTTTGGCAACAAAAAATCCACATGAAATGGTAAGACTCACCTCTGCATCTGAAAAAGGTTTTGATTTGGTGTGCTGTATCAAAACGTGGCGTAATTGGACCTTTCTTCTTTGATGGCTATGTAACATCACAAAATTATTTGGAAATGCTTCAGCATTACTTCTATCCTGGCCTTCGTAATAAAAGGTGTCTACTTCGTCGGCAATGGTTCCAGCAGGATCGAAATAAACCGCATACAACAGAACCTGTCCTTAATTTCTTTCACAGAAAATTGCGCAATCGTGTGATCTCTAACCGCTATCCATTGTTTTTTAAACAGGCTTAGAGTGGCCGCTTTGCAGCCCAGACATTAACGCTTGTGATTTTTATGGGGTTACATCAAGCATAAACCCGATCTTTAGAGGAGTTAAGAGCAAACATTGAGCAGTGTACGGCAGCAGTTAGTCATGTCACCCTTGGTAAGGTTTTTGATAACATGTGAATCAGGGTCAGGGAAGTGTCCAATCGTCAGGGTGGACACTTCGATCATGTGTTACGTTAAACTTTAGTGCTACATTAAACTTTAGTCTTTCACTTATCATGCCATGTAAATTTCTCTTACTATAGTCATCAATAAAATACGTTGTTGCACTTCAAAATCACGGCTTTTTCACTAAAACACCCTGTAGTATTCTTTAACCGTCACATTTGCAAGCTAAAATACACATTATCATATTCTACATTTATTGACTAATATACGAACAAATCTAAAAATCTCTTCCTTTTCTAAAGCACAGAGCTCGTTATAAAAACTGTAGCGTTCTTTTTCCATAACAATTTTGTTTAGTGTGTTGTTATTAACACGATTTTACGTATGACTAGCGAAACGGTCCATTGCCTAGTAAAGACACGCGGTGGCTTGAAAAGTAGCCATTTACGCCACCGTCTGAATTGGAACACTTGCAATTACCAACTTATTCTATCATGTGCCACTATTACTGGTTGCAACATGAAATAAATACGAAAATCGTCATCTCTATCTTCAACTAGCAAGTGATTTTGTTAAGACGGACGATGAAAAGATTACCGAAATCTGGATAAAAACATCCATACCGATAGTTTCCAAATGGAGGGATCTAGTACAACAACGGACCAAACGAACTACTCCAACAACTTAAGTGCACGGACATAAAACAGAAAGATACTCGCGAAGAGTTCTTACGAAATGCAGAAACTTCTCTTTTGAACATTGGAGCTTGTTAGTGTAGAAACGTGGACAAAAAAGGACGTGTACATCGAAAAGCTATTCTAACATAAAAAAGTAGTTTCTCCATGTACACGTCCTTTTACATATTTAATATTTGGGTCATAAAAGAGTGTCTTTATTTGTAAAGTCGTCTTAATAGCTACGCACAAGACAAACTAATGGCGCGTTTGTCTTTTAACGATTCCCGGTGGGAACACTCGGACGAAAAACAGTAAAAAGCTTTTTCAGGCCAGCCATCCTGAATGAGGTTTTCCTGGGTTTTCCTCGCTCACACTAAGCAAAGGACGGGATGGTACCTAACATATAGATCCTAGGCCGCTTCCTTCCTTCCTCAATAGTTTGTTCCTTCTCTTTCCACGGATAGTGTGATCACCGAGGGACGTCATCCCTCATACATGACGTGCTAACATGACTATTGGTGCCGAAAGCCCACAAATCTAATTCCTAATCTTAATCCTTGTTGCTTAACAAAACCAAAAAGCACTGTATCGTATGAGACTAATACACTCTGAGCAAATTTCGCAATCCCACTAACTGGGCGCCGGAAAAATATCCCGCCTAACAGGTTTTATCCAAAAACACGGCTCCACCCCGTTCCACACTCTGCTCCACTTTTCGATTTGTTAATAAGGCATGCTGCACCCAAAAATGTCATACATCTACGCATAGAATAGCACAAAATATGTAATTAATTACAAGGGACATAAACAGACAAATGAAAGAAATCGGCGGAAGATCGGAACAAATCTTTCAACTTTTACTTATCCATACATGATCAGGCGTTAATAAAAAAAAAAATCAGCTAATTTAGAAGACATAGCGCATATTTTATACTTACAGCTAAAAGAGAAAAAAAACAAGAATTTTAAGAGAAACCTCCAAAAAATTGCATCAAAAGATTGAGATCTTGGCCAATAATTAGTTTTTGATCAGGGGCCACAAAATTTTTGAACGGCCTCTAAATCGAGTTTTCTTGTTTTCTACGGAATAAGCACATCATACTGTGTTAAGTGATAGTTTGGTTTAGCTACACTATATGTAGTTCTCCAGATATAAGACATACAAGAAAATTTTTGATCGAAATATATTGGATCTTTTGATCCAATAACGTATTGTTGAAAATTTTCAAATATGAGTGCTTTACCGAAACTTCAAGGTATTTTCGGCAAACCAAGGAGATTCTAATAATCCCAAACCTTTTACGTGAACCTAGAGTTACCAATGGTACAGACGTGTTAAAATTATTAGACTTACGCTCGAAAAATGCAAAGTTAATATTGCAGTCCAAATTTCGGAGTTCTAATTTAATGGTTAAACCACCAATATAAGATCCTTCATTTGTTTATTGTACAGTTGAAGTAATGTTATCCCCGTTGAACAGCAGATGGCATTAGTGGAGGGGAGGGACTTCTGAAAGTGGTATTTCAGATGTAGACAGCTATTGTTTTTTCTATCAACAAGTTAGAATCTGAAGTATTGTGGTTGCAGCCCTAAGCAGTTACGACATACAAAGCGTTCAACAGTTCGAATGGGTCCGTTTACAAAAATCTTGACGTGTTTTGTGTATTAATCTTTTAATCTGTGAAGTCCTGTAATCGCGGCACAATGAGAAAATCTAAGGACCTTTCTCCGCGTAAAGTGGAAGTTGTCAAAACACTTCTGGCGGAAGGAAGATATACACAACAACAAATTGCTGGTAGAGTTGGGATAAGGCAAAAATCTGTGAGCAAAATCTCCGTTGCAATGAGCTAGAAGCAAATGTATCAGCAAAATAGGGTTCGGAAGTGTGGGCGAAGTCCAAAGCTATCGCTAAGAGGCATCAGAAAACTAAAAAGATTGCCTCTGGCAAACAGAAACGCAACTTGTAGAGACTTAAGCATAAAAATGGCTAAGTATGGTGTAGACATTTCGCCTGAAAATGTTTGAAGGATTCTTTGTGCTGAGGGAATAAAAACACTCAGGCCAAGCAAGAAAGCAAAAATTACTCCAAGCATGGCAAAGAAGCGCCTCGAATGGGGGCACGAGGCCTAGAACATTGAACTGCTGATGATTGGAGAATAGTGTGTTTCAGTGATGAATCATGTGTCCTCGTGTCTGATGAATGTTCACAATATGTGCGACGTCGACCTGGGGAGGAATTCAAGTTGGAATGCCTCCAACAAACCGTGAAGCATCCTACTGTAGTCATGGTCTGAGGTGTGATGCCTGTCTTTGAGCCTGGGAAAGTGTTTATAGAAGAGGGAACAATGAAGCACAACCAATACCTAGAAGTTCTTCAAGAAGAACTGCTTCCCCAGACTGCAGTCTGGTTTGATGACGCACACTTCATCTTTATGCATGGTTGAGTCCCATATCCCCGGGGCAAAACTATGACAAAATTCTTCGAGAACAACGAAAATAGTTTTCTTCCGTGGCCGGGCAATAGTCCAGATATGAACCCGATTGAAAATTTTTGGAGCTTCATGAAGAAAAAGCTAAAGAAGAAGCATAATACAACCAAAAATCAACTGATCGAGGGGATCAACAATATATGGTATCATGATCCTGAATTGAAGTCAAAATGTGCTAAACTCGTACTTCATGCCACAAAGGATAGAAGACTTAATAAAGAATAAGGGATTTCATACGAAATATTAATCTTTGCGTGAGAGATTATTTTCTTGTGAGTTTTCCATTTCACTTTTTGTTTCCAATTTGGATATACACACTGTATAGTAAATACATTTGAATGTCACGTACGCATTTGTTTCATTGACATTGAAAAACATGTGCCACGACCACAATAAATTAGAACAGAGTTACAGAGCAGTAATTTGGACTAAGTTCAAACGCGTTTTCTGACGTAATATTGTAAGAACAGTAAAATATTCAGAAACTGAATGTTGAGTCTAATAATTTGAACACGACTGTATATTTCCGCTCTATCTATCATCGAAAATAGAAAGAAGTTCTTTTTCGGACCACCCTAATGCACCCTAACAAGTCATTTACATTTGTTTGTTCGTATGTTGGAAAGGGTGGTTCGGATTCCACTTTAAGCTGTAGGTCCACGTTTCATATAGCCTCGCTGTTGATAGGGACGTTAAACCATAATCAATCAACGAAGGTGCAAATGTGACGAGATTTTTAAAATGATTTGGCAGCAGTTTTCACATGATGACGAATGATCTCTCACTAGTTTCACCCTGTTCCTGAAGATTCCTTGAAAGAAATTGCATGTCATATGCAAGCTCTTGAAATGCCCTATACTAGACATACGTTTTATTTCGTCTACCTTAGTTTTATTTCGAGATATCTTGTTTTTAAAAACTCTTCGCTATCCTCTATGGATGCTTCTCACATATGCTAAATGCGGTCGCGTACCGATCTTATTCCTATATTGATTTCATTATTCCTAAAACTTCTAAGTTTTTTTTTAAATCACCAATGACCATTTATCTTTGCTGTGCTTTTTGACCAACTTCCTGACGCTTGAGAGCCAAAGTAACAGTACCTCTAGATAGAGCTTGACGAGTATGTACTATTGGTCAACGTCCAACGTCTGGGGCCCTTGGCAATGGAACTGTGAATAAACCCCTTTCTTTCTTTAAGACAAACAAAGTTAGAAAAACGAAATATCTAATAATCGATTTCGAAGCTAGTATTATGCATTTGGTGCTTAAGAGCCAACCTTACTAAAAATAATACAAAAATTACAATTTTTCTTTTGCTTGTTTTCCATAAGTGAAAGGAGATAATGAAATGCAACTTACCACAATCACTGATAATGTTATTCTACAACGGAAAATATGAAACTCAAATATTTTCAGTGTTGCCACCCACAGAAATTACAGTGTTGCCTGAATAACAACACCCCTAAAATCTAAGTTAAGGCAGCGAGTAGGGGAACGAACTCAACTGCATTTGATTACGTGTCATACTCTTTTGGTTTTCTGTGAACTACTTTTTTTAAATAATAGCTGTATTTAGTTTGTAACAAACAAAATAGTTTTAACATACAGTTATTAAAACTAAATAATAATGTTATTTAAAAAGTAGTTCACAGGAAAGCAAAACAATGATACGTAACCAAATGCAGTTGAGATCGTTCCTCTAGTCGCTGTATTCAGTTAGATTTTAGGGACGTTGTTTTTCTGGCAACACTGTAATTTCTATGGATGGTAACATTGAAAATGCATATTTTCTGTTGTAAAATAACATTTTCTATGATTGTGGTAAGTTGCATTTCATTATCTTCTTTCACTTATGAATAAACAAGCAAAAGGAAAATGGTAATTTTTATATTATTTTTAGTAAGTCAGGCTCTTAATGTAATCTTCACCTTATACATTGAACGAAATTTCGCAGTCACCTTGACACACAGAATAGCTTACTATGATACCTTCCAGCTACAAATGAAACATAAACAAAAATAAGATTTGATTTAGATAATTTAATTAGGAGTTCAGACTATCTCTAATTTGGATAAAAACACGATGTTAACAGCGTAAAGCATAGGAAACGTATTCCTACCTTCTAGTAATGATGAACGATAATATTTTTAAAGCTTGTTAAGGTGAAGCTTACATACAGTCAATACATAGTAGATGAGTGTCTAAATACATGCCATCTAGCGGGAAGTTAGCCATTCCAAGCAATGGTATAATATAAACAGCAAAGTGTGTCTAATTCCGGAAAGTCAGTTGCCTATTTATGGCAAATTGCTATATTTTGTTTGCCACATTTATTATTATTCATTGTTCTCTGCTTATCCAGGAGACAGGAGCACGGTGGCTCAGTTACAGAACGCTTCTCTCTGGTGCGTGGGGATCCCTGATTCGAACCCCGGCCAAGTAAGCTTGTGGTGGACATCGTGTTCATGGGATTTCCCAGGATACTGGAGTTTCCTCCCACTTTCTTCACTCATTTCATTTCACTTCATCATTTCATTCATTTCTCATCACCGTCTCCTTCAGCCTACACGACATAACCGTGGGACATACAACTCAAAGATTTGATTTTTAACCAAATATATTTAATTTAAAAACAGAATTGGAAACAAAATAAACATTTCATTAAAAAAATTCTCTATTATATCTTCCTTATACATTGACGATCAACTCCAGCTCTCGTGAGAGAAAACTTCGGCATGCATTTACGTGAAAATGAAATGAAAACTTTTAGCTTTACGTCCCACGGTTATGCCGGTTAGGCTAAAGGAGACAGTGATGATGAATAATGAATGAAATGGTGGAATGAAGAAAGTGGGAGGAAACGGGAGAACCCCGAGGAAACCCACGCACACGGTGTTTGTCCACCACAAAGTTCACTTGGCGGGAGCAGGGTTTGAACCCGGGACCCCAAGCACCAGAGGTGAACGCTCTATTACTGAGCCACCGCGGCCCCATGCATTTACGTTTTCAATTAGCATTAGGATTAGGATTTAGATTTCTGGGCTTTCGGTATTTATGGGCATGTTAGCCTCTCACGTTTGAGGGATGATGTCCCTCGGCGATCACAGTATCCGGGGAAAGGGAAGGAAAGAAGCGGATTGCGATCTGTATTTTAGGTACCATCCCGTTATTTTGCCAGATGTGAACGAGGAAAACTGAGGAAAAACCTCATTCAGGATGGTTAGCCTGAAAAACATGTTACACCTTTTCGACTGGTCCCCACCGGGAATTGAACCTGAGACCGCTCGCTTGCAAGAGCGTTAGCGACTACACTATGCGAGACCACATTTACGTTTTCGAGAACCGTTCGACAAAGACACTTGTCAGAAAATGTTATTTTCTGTGAATGTGTATTTCTGACCAGCTTACCCATAGTTTGAAGGTTTCTCAGAATTTCCAAGCTTATTGTGGGTCCATTATTCATTTGAGTACACGAATCACTGACGATCTTCTCAGCTGTTGATCCACTACTGAGCCTGGATTGTTCTTCAAAGATGTTTTTGATGTTTGCAATGACGTACGGATCCTTGACCACTGCCTCTTGTTCAGCTGGCCTGGTATTCGAGCTCTGCACGTTTCTGGTAGAAGACTCATGATCTACAATTCACAAATAATACTTTCGTTAAGAAGGTTTACTAATATTTTCATTCATTTATAACATTTTACCACTTATGGTTTATATATAATGTTGTATCTAGGATCAGGATAGAAGTAAACGTCTTTTATACGTAGTAATGCGACATTTGACACAGAGCTTTCTCGATGTGTGAGAAAATTATTACCAAAGGATAAGAAGGACGATGATGCTCTTTTAGCCAAATTATTTCCAATTGGGTGCTAAGTAAATTACGCAGAGGCAAAAAGGAGCAGACAAAGACACAAACACGAATATCAACTGCATAATCATTTGTTTTGTAGATACGCTACTACTGGGCCCATCACTACTCGTATACTGCCAACGTTTGTATTGATCATCCTTCTTTCTCTTCATCTCCTTTCCCACTATACCTATCTGTTTGTGTCGTTTCTTTGATCATAAAGTCATGCTCCTACGTCATACAAGAGTCTAATTGAAATGATCGCTGTAGCCGTTGCGATTTGCGAAAAAGGGTTAACCATCACACCAGATAAATGTTTACTTTTGAGGAGTAGTATTAAATTTTTGGGGTTTCTTACTAAAGATGGTGAGATATCTATGTTGCCAGATAGGCTGCAAGCCGTACAGGATCTCCGTCCGCCTGTAAATCGTCGGGAGTTGTGTAAAATGTTAGGACATTTAATTTTCTGCACTAAATTATGCGATAATTACGCAGGTATCGTAGAACCGATAAACCGACTAAGATCGCCGAAAGTGAAGTTTGAGTGGGGTCCGTTACAGGATGCGAGTCTTGCACAAATAAAAGAGGCTTTTGCTGGAAAAAATTATTTTGCCAATTTCGGACATGAGTAAAGGCTTTTACTTGCATACTGACGCAACTTTACATTGCCAAGCGGCTATATTGTCAGAAAAGAATGAGCAAGATTTATTGCGTCCTGTTTGGTTGTACAGTAAAACTTTGAAACCAGCTGATTTTAACCGCACTATTTTTCAACTTGAACTTCTTGCTATATATAATGCGGTAATGAGATTTCGTCCGTTTTTGTGTTCGGAGTTTACTATTTTCACGGATAACAGTGCCTTGGTTAACATGTTGCGAAATCCTAAGAACTTAGGAAGATATGCTAACATTGTGCATAACTTATTTGAGTTCAGATTTAAAATAGTACATGTCTCGAGTTGTAAGAATTATCAGGTAGATTTTCTTTCCAGGATTTATGAGATAAATCCGAATGATATTGATGTCGATCCTTGTCCTATTAAAGACTCAGGGGGATATATGTATAGTCTGTGGAATTTACCGCTAGCACATGAGGATATTAAACAGTATCAGCAATCAGAGGCAGATACTAAGGATATTTATGAGATGGTAAAGAGCCATGGAGGAGAGCATCAACAATATAAGTTAATGAGAGATATTTTATACATAAAAACCAAGGCCAAGGTGTCGCCTTATAAAATACTCGTCCCGCGTATATTGAGACCCCTACTACTAAGTTATTATCATACTTTATTGCCTGATGGCGGGCACTTAGGTTTATTGAAATTGTACAAAAAGATTTGTAGATATTTTTCTTGGCCAAATATATTCAATGAAGTGTGGGACTTTTTCCGTTCGTGCCATGAGTGTCAATTAGTAAAGGCACGAAATACTCTTCCACAAGGACAACTAATTTCGGAATATTGTAAGGAAATTAACGCACATTATTATGCGGACTTAGCGGGGCCGTTGCCTTCTAGTTTCGGGTATCAGTATGTCCTTCCGTGCTTAGATAACGCTAGTCGTTATCTTCATTTAGTCCCGTTACGCAATGGCACTAGTAAGTTAGTAGTTAAGGCGTTATATGATATTTTCTGTAAATATGGATTTATTAGAGCCATTTCCACTGACAGGGGCCCTTGTTTTTCATCGGCCTACTTTAGGCAATTTTTGTTCGGTAATGGGATAAAGCACATACGCTGTTCTCCGTATTTTCCAGGAGGGAACGCAGTCGAAAAATATGTAAGACTGGTTAAAACGAGTCTTCGGGCATATCTAGATGGTAAGCAGGAGAAATGGGTGCGTTTCCTGAATGAGCTCCAATTTTGTCTTAATGCTGCAGAACATGTGGAGCTTAAGTTTAGTCCATTTCGTCTGTTTTTTTTGGGAGAGAACAGGTAGATACGTTGATGGTGAAGTGGAGTATTACACCGGAGGATTTGGAGGGTCCTAATAGTGCCCAAATATGGGAGCAAGCTTTCGTTAATATGGATAAAGAATGGGAAGCATCGGTTTTATAATAAGCGGATGCTTCAAGTCACGTTTGCTGTCGGGGACAGGGTGTTGGTTAAGTCACAATTAAAATCTTCTCTGAAAGATAACGTAACAAAGTCATTGATACCACAGTGGTGGGGGTCAATGACAGTTGTATCAAAGCCTACTGCCAATACACTTCAATGTAAGACTGAAGATGGTAAAATGATTGTTACCCATATAAGTTTGGCAAAAATATATAGAGAACAAAAACATGTTAATAACATCAACGAAAATTGAAAAAGATAATGAGAATTGAGGGTACCGGTTTTGTGTGTATATTTTGTTATTATTGTTCACCTTCATAATCAATCAATAATCTACTAACACTTATTTCCATCATCATTTCATCTTCATTGAAAAATGTGTAAGGTACTCCTCAAATCTTGTTAAAATGATTTAATTTGTTTATTTAATTAAAAATTGGTCAGTAATGAAAAATTTCTTTGAGTAAAATTTTTCATCTACGAAGGGGGATGTGTGACGACATGGATTGTTACAAATATGGTAATGAGGATTTGGGTGGTGTATGTATATATAATAAGGTAACTTATCATTATGGATTTATCACGAAGTAGATGGCACCATCTTTTATTTTATGGAGACATACGACCTTATTTTCCCTTTGCCATTTCCATCCTACCTTTCTGGTCTCAAACAGGTGTGTAATGAATTGAGAAAATATATTCGAAGATCTGGTACCAACTGGTAATGTAAAATGACGAGGCCCTCGTGATCTAAAATCCGGATTGTGATTGGTTGGTTTCGAACCCTGAATGGAAGCCATGAATCAACTGACGTCGATCGTCAGTTGGTCACTGTTTAAGGTACGTAGTGTTTGTTTCTTTACACTTTGTTAATTTAAATTATTATTTTATTGTGAAAAATAGTGGGAAATTTTGTCAGTGGATTTCCGTGAGTATACTTAATGTATTTGAAAGACGATTATTTAAGGATTGACATATTTAGACACGAGCAAGTGTATAATTTTGCTAATTGAAAGTTTGACTACTTAAAGAAGAGGAAATTAGAAGTTGCTGTAGGCTATGTTGGAATGGCGCTTTTTGAGAAAAAATGTATTCTAGGCTGTTTTCCATCAGGAACTGTAGGATTTTTTTAAAATTAATTATCCAATTGTTAATATTTTTGTGTACTATTAGTTTTTTTCGATTTTCTATTATTTTTCCTTTATTTATAATAAACTGTTCATCTTTGTTAATTGAAATAGTAGGGTTGTCATTGCTAAGTAACTTCCTTAAACAACTGATTTCTTTTTTTTTTTTTTTTTTTTTTTTTTTTTTTTTGCTTAACTTTTGTATATTAAAAGTGAAATTTATACATTTACATTATCTGGGGTGCGCTACGCGGCCTTTTAATACAGTACCGGCGTAAACTCTCCCCACTTTTTTTCAGGATTATTTCCCCGATGGACAAGTCTGTATTTTGAAAGTTAGATATGTGCTGTTCTCTCATTCTTTTAAGTACGGATTTTTGCCCAGGGTGGTCATTTTGAAGGAAAGGGGATTAAGAGTGTTTCGTTACACCCTTACATAAATTCTTGAATGTAAATGGGAAGATATGAGGTAAGTTTTATCATACACTTTTGAAAGGCCTCTTCCATACCCATACCTGTCCAACAAACTCTTTTAATTCCCATTTACACATTTGTTATGTTCAATATGATTAATTGTTATTAACACAAAAATTATCATGTAAGTATATAATATGTAAGTTACAGTATCACATATCTTGACGTTGCAAATTAAACGTTTATTTTTTTTTCTTTTTTGCTTGAGAAAACAATAAAAAGCAATATAACATGCAGTAAAGAATATACTGTCAACAGTCCCTGAGACGTAATAATATCAGTCCTAATATTACTAACTCTGAGGCATTAATCCTCACATTTATATTTTTAAACAGAATTTCGTTTTGCTTTCAGTTCTTATGTTTGTTCTACGAGAGCGTTTTGTTCATGTTTGTAACATAATTCCATTTGTTTCTTCCTTCTTCCAATTTCTTAACTTTACCACTTACTTTTCTTTTTTTTTTCACCTTTGATTTTACTTTCCTCTGCACTTTTGATTCGTTTTCGTTTAAGGTATTCATAATAGCATCCCCGAGCTGAACGAACAGTGAAAAACGTTCTTCGATTAACAGGAACAGATTCTACACTTCCATAGTACATTATTGCATCATGCACCCGCCTCTGTGTTACCAGAGAATCTTCGATTTGGTTTTCTACAATAAGTGTCTTATTGACTGAGAACCCGCCCTCCACTGAGGCACTTCCGTAGTATAAAAATAAACATATTTTCACAACATGCCACAAATCGGAACATGATTGTTTCTTGGACATTACCTTTGCAAAGAAATCATCTAACCTAATGCTGCTCATCTCTTCGTGTTCTCTAAAGTCAACTGAAGGAGACCCCTGGACTTCAGTACAGAAAGACATAAATTGACACTGCTTTCTCAGCTACAGGATCAAATATTCAGTTATGCTCATGCAGAGTTTGTAGGATGCATTTCATCCTAGTCTGAACAAGTTCTGGATTGTTATTTTGTAGTCTGGGGTCCAAAGCTGACAGAGCACGTACAAGTTTGTACTTCAGAGGGATCTTTTTCACAACTTTCTTGATTGTGCCCAACAAAAACTTTCAATAGTCAAGCCTGACAGCTAGTTTATCTTTACCTTATGCTTTCAGTTCTTTCAGTAGTTTTTCTATCCTCCTTTCTTATTTCTAGTAAATTTTCATTTGCAGTCATTTTAAAACATTTCCCTAACATGTTTTCATTTCCCTGAAATTTCCTGACTTTCACTGATATTCAGAATGTGATGATTTTTTAACGGCTCCTAAATCGAGTTTTCGTATTTTCTACGGAATAGCATAATACTGAGTTAAGTGATAGTTTGGGATTGGCTACACTATATGTAATTCTCCAGACATAAGGCGTACAAGAAAATTTTTGATTGAAATATTTTGGATCTTTTGATCAAAAAATTAGCAAAATGGAATATATAAATCTTTTCGTAGAGCGTATTGTTTCTTATATCAATACTTGAAATAATGTGCTCTGTTTTTAATTGGATTAAATTTGCTAACACTATTAATAAACCTGGTAGGGTCAATTAATGTGTGTTTGTGTCCTACTTACCAATACTTTGAAAGTTTTTCAAAAATTCTAGTAAGCTTATCGTGGGTTTATTCCTAATTTGTTTACACATTTCGCTCAGGATCTTCTCAGCTGTTGGTCCACTATTAACTCTTGCTTCTTCTTGACGAAAGCTATTCGTGTTACGGAAATAGGGATTAGCGACCAATGGTTCCTGTTGTTCAGGTGATGGCCGGTTCCTTAACCTGCTATTCGAGTTCTCCACTTTGTTGGTGCAAAACTCAGGACCTACAGAATGATTAAAATACGTTAGTAACATTGTACACGTATTTGTTTTTCTTCTGAAATCTTCATTTATATTAATCAAAGGCTTTCGCTTTAAACAGAAATAGTGTTCAGCGAATGTCGGAAAATTTAAAGGGAAAAAATTGAATTTTTATGGGTCGACTGGTTAGAAAATATAAAATTAATGAAAGGTAGAAATTATACTATAGTTTATAAGCTTAAAGCCATAAACGATGTTAGACTAAGAATATGAGTAGTATATGATTACGAGTAGTTATAAGAATATGAGTAGTTCGAATGGTAGTTTCAATTTATTACCTAGAATGTGAGAGATATACAACGTGTTTCGAACAGAATAACCCGATTTTGGACGGCAATAATTACAGGACATGGGACATGCCGGTAAGGAAATGAGTCTTTTTGAATTAGCGTAGTCTAAAATTTCAGAAAATCATCATCAGATGTCAGTCAATGCGTATTCTCAGTTTGTTGTCAGTCAGAAGTAAGATGGCGTCCACTCAACAGAAGGCGTTTTGTGTACTGCAATTTGCAAAGACTGAGTCAGTGATTTCGATCCAGCGTGCTTTACGTCGGCGTTTTGGCATTGATCCGCCTACACCCAAAAACATTCGTCGTCGGTATTATCAATTCGAAGAGACAAGATGTTTGTGCAAAGGTAAGAGTCCAGGTCGGCCTTGCTGACCTAAGTTTATGACGAATTTAGCTATCCTCTAGATGTTGTTCGTGCTACTGTTGGTGGACACATAGAGCATTTGTTATAGCATAGCTAAAACTTGAAGATTTTGTGAGTATTTTGCAATTTATTCCATTTTTGCAGTATGTGTTTATCAATAAATATGGACGTTTGAAATCAGGTCATTCTTTTTGAAACACCCTGTACATTCAAAACTATGTGCAATTATTCCATTTCTGACTACTAACGATTTAATTTTGTTGATAGCAACTTTGTTAAATAGTTATGATAATGGGTTTACTAATGATAGTTACAATATATTTAGGCAAGATAAGTTTCAATGAATGGTTGAGCTTCGTTAATATCAGTATTGGATATTTGTACCCAGAAAGCAAAGACTACACAGAAGTTGTTGCAGAGGAATGTTCCTGAATTTATCCTAACGACTGAAACATCTTCCAGCACTGGCCCCGCGTAGCGTAGTCTTTAACGCTCTCGCCTTCGGTTCGAGCGGTCCCGTGTTCGATTCCCGGTGAAGGCACTCAGTCGAAAAAGTGTAAAAAGCTTTCTCAGGCCAGCCACCCCTTGGTTTTCCTCATTCACACCAGGAAAATGCTGGGGTGTTACCTAACATGTAGGTTCCAGGCCGCTTCCTTCCTCCCTTTCCCCGGATAGTGTGCTCGCCGAGGGATATCACCCTCATACGTGACGGGCTAACATGGCAATATATGCCGAAAGCTCAGAAATCTAAATCCTAAACTCTCAACCTCCAGCAGCCCGGTCTTCAACTTACTGGACTACAAGTTGTAATATAATTTTTAGGGCATGGTTTACAGGAACAGACATCCCAACATTGAGAGTCTGGAGCGTGTTCTTCTGAAATCAGTGGGGGCCACGGTGGCTCAGTGGTAGAGTGTTCACCTAGGGCGCATGGAGTCGGTGGTTCGATCCCAGCTCACGCCAAGTGAGTTTTCTGGTGGACAAACACCGTGTGCGTTGGTTTTCCTCTTTCCTCCCACTTTCTTCATTCCACCATTTCATTTATTTCTCACCATCACCATCTCCTTTACCGTAGCCGGCATAATAGTGGGACTTAAAATTGAAAGATTTCATTTCAACGACTGAAGTCAGTGGCTGATTTTCCGATGGAAACTGTGGGTACCGCGTTTAATGATTGACCTTAGAGATTTAAGGTCTGTGGGATAGTCAAAAGGCATTGCTAGAAGAAATTGGTACTCTGTGAGTTTCTCACATCTTTATAAATTAACTATATAACTGTTCCAATATTTCAATACTTTGTATAGTAGCTACTAGCCTCGGTCTAAAGACTTACTCTTTAGACCGCCACTTACTCACAAAGGGAAGCCGCCCCAATGTGCGGTTTTTTTAATACTGTCCTGCTTGTTTTTTTCTCTCCCTTGAAAACTAACTGACAGGCAATAAATTGAACCCAAACTATTGCCAAATCTTTGTCAATGATCCCTTTTCTTTCCTTCTTTCTCTTAAAAGGCGACTTTCCTTTATGAGCCCTTGGCTGTCTTTAGACTGAAGCTACTATAACAATACTTATATCACTAGGTAAGTAACTCGACTAACCTGTTGCATTATGTTGACTGGGTTCTTCAACAACCGTCACTGGAATTTCACTGGACGAAGATGACAGTCGGAGTCTCTTTCTGGAACATTCAGTGACTGGAAAATGAACGAAACAGAATGGTTAGCATACTTAAGTATAGCACGTAAACGCCGAGGGAAGGAGCCAAGATGACGTTAACATACCTCTTTCTTCCCTACAAAGGTAAATATGTAAACTCTATTCTTTGCCTCTAGAGCACACGATTATACGAGGTGTGTTCAAGAAGTATCGAGCCTTTGGTTGGCAAAAATGCATTTATTGATTTTAAATCCGAAACATTAATCCCCTTCAAACAAGTCACCTTCGTAATGCACACTCTTCTCCGAGGGAATCCACCATTATCGGAAGAACTTCTAGAACGAAGTTTTTGGAATTGTGAGTAACCGTGCCATCGCATTCCCGATGATGTCTTCTCTTGACTCAAATCGAGTCTTCCTTTTAGTGGGATTTTAATCTTGGGAAATAACCAAGAAAAGTCACACTTAGCCTTGTGGATTGAGTAGGGAGCCTGACGATACACAGAAATGTTGTTTGGCGATGAAAGCTTGAATCAAATTTTGTGGACACTCTCCTCATGCCCAAATTCTCGTTCAAAATTGAATGTACCAACCCAATTGAATGGTTTCCGCTTGGACATCGCCAAGCTTTTGGCAAAATTTGATGCAATATCGCTGCTTAAGTTTTTCTGTCATTTTACAAAAAAAAAAAAAAAAAAAAAAACTGAAGTCCAACGACCGCTCACTACACGTCTTCACTCATTGGCCGACTGCCAGCGACTGACACTTTCTGCGGGCAGGAAAATATTCACGCTTGCGTACGAGTGTCCACTCTACATCTACACTAAAGAAAGTCTCCCGCACTTCATTGGTTTACACGAAAAAAAAAAAAATGATCGATACTTTTTAAGCACACTTCGTATACTTAGATAGAGTGTGATCCAGAAAATTCCATATCAAACGGAAACTACGGTGACAACAGACGTAGAAAGAAAAAAAGTCTAAAACACATAGGACTGGAAATGTTGCCTTAAAAGGTCATAAGCTGTTTACAATGGCAGAAAATATATATTTAAGTTACAAAGTTAGAAACTGTTTGAACTCCCGTAACTGGTTAAGAAAATTACTTAGGTATCAGCTTTATCTAAAATCTATATTTCAAAATCTTCCGGGGCTTGCTCAACGACTTGTACAAACAGAGTTGGGGTAAATGATGGCGCTGTTAAGTTCTAACTAAGCATAAATGACAATATTCAAGTAGGTATCACTAAGCATCAATTTATTACTCTGTAACTAATCGAAAATGATTTATTACTCTGTTACTAATCGAAAATGATTAATTACTCTTCCCTTTACTGTAAAAGCCAATATTATTTTCAAGAGTTATGCACCGGTACACAACATACTTTATCTTCAAACAAATGTTTTTGATAATGAAGTGCTAAATAATTTCGATACTAAAATATAGATCGGCAACATTTCTCAGGGTATATTTAGTAACTTGCTCTGTCAATATTTCAGTACTTGTTCTATACAGAATGTACTATTTTCCTTTCCTTGCAAGTAGCAAATGAGCCTCCTAGGGTCAGTCAATATGTATTTTGTGACCTACTTACCCATACTTTGAAAATTCCTTAGAACTTCCAAGCTATTTGTGTGTCCAACGCTCATTTGATTAGACGTTTCATTGACAATCTTCTCAGCTGTTGCTCCACTACTAAGCCTCGCTTGTTCCTGATAAACATTGTTCATGTTTGTCACTATGTGCGGAACATTGGTCACTGCCTTTTGTTGTTCAGCTGATGACTGATTCCTTGGCCTGGTATCCCAGTTCTGCACGTTTCCGGCAGAAAATTCAGGATCTGCAATTCACAAATAATACTTTTCTTTAAAATGGTTACCAATATTTTCAATCATATGTAACATTTTGTCAGTGATATTTAATGTATTATTTTGTATTTAAGTTCCGATAGAAATACAGGTACAACTAGAGATTTTATTCTCTTTGAGAAATCTTGATTTTGATAAACAAATAACCAAGAGCAACCCCCGCGTAGTTGTCATGTCAATTCCGACCATCGCTAAGTGAGACTAGTAACAAAGAATAACGGCTTTGGCGTTGCCTCTTTTAAAAGAAAGAAATGATTGAAGTAAATAATGAGGGGCAACACCTTTGGTGTTGACCATGTTAACTCCCTGGAAACCCTTTGCCGTTGTTGTCCCTACCTAAAATAAAGAAGTGAGTGTAATGAACTACGACCCTGTCAATTCCAAAACCACTTCTTGCATAAGCTTGTGCTTAAATGTCATCGGAAATGTCACCAATTAGTTTACCTAGATTCGGTTCCCAGTGGAAGACCACAATAAGATTTAATTTAAAAATCATTCATTTTCGTTAGTCATCTGCTTTTCTTACCCCAAAAGGCATAATCGTGAAACGTGAAATTGAAATTTCATTAAATATAACCTCTATTCTACTAAACTTGCACTAATAGTAAATACCGATAATATCTGTTCAAGTTGATGAGCCTGTGTATAGAAAGGGAATTGTTATTTGCATAGAAGCAAGACGTTCATAGAAATAACCAAAAACGTTCATAAATTTTGACCCTCCCCGTAATCCTTCCTCGAACCAAAATTCCAAATAAAACAGCTTCGTAACCGATTGATCTATTAAATTTGATGGCTGAGACTTATTTTTATATTAAAATCTGATGACAGGCACACAAAATTATTTTATATATAAGAGTTTGTGCAAGTGCCGAACAGATGCACCCGCGTGTTTAAACAATTAGTGGTCATCTTATATTTTGAGATTGATACTCCTGATGTCAAACAACTTTGCTTATTTGATCTATGAGTCCACATTGTTACCACTGACTTTAGTGTTACCATGTTGAGGGATAAATCCCATGGCGTAAGGATTTTTCTTGTGGAGAGGGATTGAAGGATTATAAAATACATCATTATCCTCAAAGAACGTTAACCTCCCTTTAACAACCTCCTTGAAGACGGAATGGGATTTGTCTTCTTACAGGGTGTCCTATTTACAACACAATCCGGAGTGGGAAGTTTTAAAAATCTTGAACAAAAAATGGTACATGTATATTGATTATATCAAATTTAAAATTTGATCAAGTTAATATTTTTAAACCTAGAAACAACGAATGAAATCCATTACTGTGTATGCAATGTTGCATGTCTGTCAGGTATATGTATTATTTTCAATGAACTTTTTAAAGTTTTCTTCTTGTTTTCAGTAGTTGCGTGTAATAGGCAATTACAAAATACATGTGTTGTTGTACTCAAGCATAAGCAGTTGTTGTCAATACATAGCGTAAATTTAAGAAAACAATTATTTCATTAGTTCGCCACTCCAGAGGCGTTCACTGACCGTGTATCCGTAAAAATAAACAATTCTTTCTCCAGCACTACAGATGCCGAGCTACTTCACCTATCCAAGGTAGGCATTAGTATCTCACATGACCATACATGTGTGTTACGTACCATTTTCCACATTTTGTAAAAAAAGTTAACAGTTCAAGTTATATTTGCCAATGATGCATGTACACTAACAACCGCATTCGTTATTTCTAGGTTTAAAAATATCTGGATGAAGAAGGCTTAAATTTGGTATAAAATTTACACATGCATCACTTTCGGTTCATAGCTTGTATAACGCCCAACTCCGATTTAGGATTTAGATTTCTGGGCTTTCGGCACCTATGGCCATTTAGCCCATCACGTTTGAGGGATGACGTCCTTCAGCGAACACATTATCCGAGGAAAGGGAAGGAAGGAAGCGGCCTGGGACCTATAAGTTAGATACCACCCCCGCATTTACCTAGTGCGAATGAAGAAAACCCAGGAAAACCTCATTCAGGATGGCTGGCCTGAAAAAGCTTTTTACACTTTTTCGACCGAGTGTCTCCATCGAGAATCGAACCCGAGACCACTCATATATATAAGAATTAATCCACTAACTGATTCACTCACCAACTGACCTTCGAAACTGTTGTGCTAAAATCTTTTGAAATTTTGAGGAAATGATTATCTTTCACCCTAGTCTGTAGATAAGAAGGGATTTTGCGAAATATATATCTTAAAGGGGGATAGAGGACTTGAATTATTTTTTTGGCGTTCTTAAGATTTCCGAAAATATTAGACGTAGAACCTTGAAATTTTGTATATTAGTTCTCTTTGCACTCTATGCTGAAAATGTGGTGAAGTTTTGGAAAATGAAATCTTTTAGTTTTACGTCCCACAATTATGTCGGCTAATCTAAAGGAAACGGTGATGGTGAGAAATGAATGCATTCATGGAATAAGTGGGAGGAAACGGGAGAATCCCAAGAAAATCCACACATACGTTGTTTGTCCACTACAAAGTCCACTTGGCTCGAGCTGGGATCGAACCAGGGACCCCCGCATCACAGGTGAACGCTCTACCACTAAGCAAAGGGTAGGTTTTGGAAACTGTATATATTAGGGTAGAGCGATATTTTTTTTTTTTTTTTTTTTTTTTTTTGCGAAATTTGAATTTGGATAGGTTGCAAAAGTTGCATCATATCGTAGTACTTTACCATAGAAAATTTCAATTCTCTTAAATAAGTTTTAGCTGAGGCCCAAGAGGCTTTAAATTTGAAAATTTCTAAATCAATTTCCATTTACTATCTAACTATTTGGCAAATCTTCGCTGGAAGTAGATTGTAATTTCTATTGTGGATAGAGGGCAAAAGCTGCATCCTGTATCAGTAGATAACAACAAGAATTTTTAATCCTCTAAAATTATTTTTAGCTGGGGCGCAATGGCCCTGATATTTGGGAATAATAAGACGAAAAGTTATCAACTATAAGCATTTTGCTTGTTTGTCATAAGCCTTTTTCTTGCTATTTAGTACAATCTTTTCCTGATATCATATAATGAACTTATTGGCAGTATTAAGTCACTGGTATAATAGTTAGGTGGATGAAGATAAAGAGGGTAAAGCACGAAATCAGGGCGCGCGCTCGTGCAGGTGCTAAAGTCTTGCGTAACAGTTTAGTAGCCGGATGATTGTAATAAGTGTTGTACGGGTGCACGGGACATGTATCTGGTTTTTTGATAATGAAGTGCTAGAAAACTCTAAAATTTGTGAAATCTATCTACTTCTCATCATACGTAATAAATTACGCGAAGCTTCCTCGTGACTACGCGGTTAGCACGCACGACTTTGGCGTTGGAGACTCGTATCCGATTCCCGGCTGGAGCTAACATGGTTCGAATTCCATGTCAAGCTGTAGGTCCACGTCTCATATAGCCTCGCTGCAGAAAAACACGCTAAACTGACATCAACTCTTACGCAGAGCCTTAGTCGACACACGTAACGTCTACACAAACAGATGCTTACAACGATTGTTACAATGTTATTTACATTATGTAAATTTTTAATACAAGAAATATCTTTGTTTTATAATTTTTAAATAAACAAATCATAAATTATTATTAAAAATAATATTTAAAACTTGAAGTACCAACACAATATCGAAGACGGGTAGAAATGCAGGGCAAAGCAAACCGATTTTTATTACGAAAACTGATATCGTATAACAGTTTCGCCAACTAAACCCTGGCTTTATCAAGCTAAAGAGCTTAGTTTGCTAAACTGTTGTAGTAGCCTCGGTCTAAAGACAGCAACTTGTTAACAAAGGGAAGCCGCCTTTTAAGAGAAAGAAGGAAAGAAAAGGGACCATTGACAAAGATTTGGCAATAGTTTGGGTTCAATTTATTGCCTGTCAGTTAGTTCTCAAGGGAGAAAAAAAAAAGCAGGACAGTATGAAAAGAAACTGCACATTAGGGCGGCTCCCTTTTGTGAGTAAGTGGCTGTCTTTAGACCGAGGTTACTATACGTATAGTGAAGAATATTACGGTTGGCATATTAGAAGTGCAATTCACCTTTTATTATTATTATTATTATTATTATTATTATTATTAAATAAAGATATATCGTATTATTAACAATGTTTATGATTGCGTTAAATTACAAAATAATATTAATATTATTGTTACTAGGTCAAAGGTTAATGTTCTACATCTGAACCTTAATAAAATATGTTCTGTATCTTTCCCTTCATGTTTATTACAATAATGTTGTTGATAATGTTTTGGTCAAAAAGCTTTTCTCTATTTAAAATTTGGATCTTACCTTTGATTCCTAATTGTTAATTAATAAACATATGTAATGCATAGTTTCTAAAGCTATGCCAGAAGAAACTTAGGAATCACAAAATGGATTTCCAAAGATTTTTTTTCCTTTTTGAAAACCTGCTTAATTTTATACTATGCTAACGTAAGAAGTCACCTTGAATTTTTTACTAGTATTTGGAACAAAGGAGCCCAGTACTTTCAAAAAGATATCGAAATAGTTCAAAACTTGTTTCTGTCATAGTAATTCAAATTTTTATCAGAGAAAACTTAGGATGAAATTAGGCACCTTCTTGGTCTACTTAAACTATCTAAACGAACAATTTTATTTGATATTAAATTACATCTTGACGGGCAAATTACCATTAATTGAGGCTGGTTAGTCTTGGTGTCCCTAAGACGTCAATAAGAAATTTTAAAATTTTCAAATGTAATCCAACTTTCAGTGACGCTCCGACATAAAAATGTTTGTCATATGCCAATAATTATTTATATATTATCACTGGTCAACATGATTTGTTTACAAAAGAAGTGATTGCTGATTCTGAAGGAGTTTATTCTCCTGAATTCAAAAATGCAATCAAAATGTTTCCATTGGGCACCGTTTTGTTGTGTTTTTTCACCCTTATATACGAAATGAAGCCTATTTTCATGAAACTTCCATATTTTTGAATCGGCATAGTGCAGTGGTTTATTAATATAGGAGGATAATTTAAGACACACATTACTGGGAAAGAATAAAACTTTCATCTAGTGCAAGATTTGTCTCATCAATGTCATGGGGGTGGGGGTGGTAGGTAATTGAATTTAGGTAAACATTGTGGAGATTGTTTTTTTTTTTTTTTTTTTTTTTTTTTTTTTTTTTTTTTTTTTTAATTGTGCAATCCCTTCCTTACCTCTTGCCACACCTCAACGACGGCCAATTAAGTTATAGACTTACATAGCTTATAAGACCCACTTGGTATAAAGGTATTCGAGTTTCCAAAAGTTTTTTTTTTTTTTTTTTTCAATAAAAAGGCGGAAAATAATGGAGCAAACGTGTTTGTTTTTGTGCGCTTCACAATACTGTAAATGACGATCAAGATCAGACCTGTTTTAGCAGAAAGACATTCGTGATCGTGTAGTAAGCCTCGTAGGTTTTCTTTCTATGTAAGTGGAGTGTTTTTTGTCTCATTTCTTGTGTTGTTAAAAAGAACTTGCATAATGCTAAGAAAGTGTTTGCATCATCCGGACAATTTCTGCTACATTTGTGGTGAACTAACGTTGAAATCTCAGATGGGTAATTTTACGCCACTTGTAAAAAAGTGTTACGAGCTTCACTTTGGCTGCAAAGCGGGTGATTTTGATAAACCATGGGCTCCGAATATATGTTGTGTTACATGTGTGCGGCTTCTCACAGGATGGAAAAACGGGCAGACATCATATGCCTTTTGCAATTCCCATGATCTGGAGGGAACAAAAAGACCATTCCAGTGACTGCTACTTTTGTTTAACAAACATAAAAGGAATTACAAAAAATAAAACTAAACATACCGTTACATATCCAAATCTGCCATCTACCATGAGGCCTGTATTACATAGTGACGAGTATCCTGTGTCGAAATGTCCAGATTTTGTGACAACTGGAGACTGACTCCGACGCAGCGGATACTGAGGAAGAAATTCATTACAGAAGTGATCCTACATTCGAGGCTTCTACATCAGAACCCCACTTACTAACTCAGCAGACCCCAATGATCTCATTGAGGATTTACAGTTGGCGAAACAACAAGCCGAACTTCTAGCTTCGAGGCTCAAAGGTTGGAATCTATTACACAAAGAAACAAGGATATGCGTGTATCATAGTCTCGATAGCAGGGGCCGCGGTGGCTCAGTGGTAGAGCGTTCACCTCTGGTGCTTGGGGTCCCGGGTTCGATCCCAGCCCCCGCCAAGTGAACTTTGTGGTGGACAAACACCGTGTGCGTGGGTTTTCTCGGGGTTCTCCCGTTTCCTCCTACTTTCTTCATTCCACCATTTCATTCATCACTTATCATCACCGTCTCCTTTAGCCTAACCGGCATAACCGTGGGACGTAAATCTCAAAGATTTCATTTCATTTTTAGTCTCGATAGTGATTTCAAAGAATATTTTTCCACAAAGGATGGTATCGGGTTCTGTAATAATGTTAGTGCAGTTATGGACGCTCTTGGACATGAACACCAGCCACATGAATGGCGATTGTTCATAGACTCCTCGAAAATTAGTTAGGAGGCGGTACTTCTGCATAATGGAAATGAATTACCATCAATACCTATGGCCCATGCAGTTTACATGAAAGAGTCATATCAGAATATGAAATTGTTGTTAAATAAACTCCAGTACACAAAATATAACTGGAATATCTGTAGTGATTTAAAGGTCGTAGCTTTACTTCTTGGCTTACAACTGGGATACATAAAATTTTGCTGTTTCTTATGTGAATGGGACAGCAGAGATAGGAAGTCGCACTACATTAAGAAACAATCGCCTAAACGTGACACTCTTACTCCTGGGAGCAAAAATGTGTCTCACACCCCATTGGTGAATCCCGAACGAGTGTACCTACCACCGCTGCATATCAAATTGGCCTTAGGAAGAATTTTGTAAAAGCACTTGACAAAAATTCTCCTGCATTCATGTATTTGCAATCTAAATTTCCCAAAGTCAGCGACGCAAAACTGAAAGAAGGAATATTTGTTGAGCAGCAAATCACATCATTACTGGATGATGACAAGTTTGCAGAGCTGTTGAATCCCCTAGAAGACAAAGCGTGGAAAGCCTTCATAGGTATCTGTCGTGGTTTCCTTAGAAAACATAAAGGAGAAAACTATCGTGAAATAGTGAATGATCTTGTGAATTCGTACCAAGCTATGGGATGCAATACGTCTTTACAGATTCATTTCTTAGACTCAATTTAGATTTTCTCTCGCAAAATCTTGGTTCAGTAAGTGATGAACATGCGATCGATTCCACCAGCAGACTTCTACAATGGAGAAGAGGTATCAGGGCAAATGGAGTCTCAGAATGCTAGCCGATTACTGCTGGACATTGAAGAGAGACATCCCGAAAACTAAATACAGCCGAAAACCATCATTCAGGCCTAGAACTTCTTAGGTAAGTAGAAGTGATATTTATACCGTAGTCGTATTTGTGTTTTCTTTAATGTACAAGGAGGACGAAAAGGGCAAAATAAGATGTTGCCTTTACTTTGCTAATCGATTGTTAAAATGAGCAATGGAAATGTACAATTTCCACATTTTACACAATTTAATGACACCCTCCCCCTTTTGTATGGAATAGATGACAACAAACTCCATATATGATATGACCTTTGTCCTTCCACTGACATCAACATTATAAGCTTATGTTAATAAACAGCTGAGCTATGCCGCTACAAACACAAGGATGTTTTAAGAAAATATGGTTCATTTCGATTGCCAACCTGAAAAACAAATGACTGTCACAAGAAAACCGTGTCTGATGGGAAAATTCTGATTTCATTTTTAAATTTAACAGGACAAGTACATTTAGACTTGGTAACACTTGTTCTTGTGAAAGAAAAAAAAATTTTTTTATAAACCAGTTATTGATTTTTTACTCCTGATTTTCCTTCTATTCGAAGGAAGTTTATAACTTATCATTTGTCATAAACCTTTCTTTTTAATTATTTTATTATTATTATTTTTTTGCTTGTTTTAATTACACTGATCCTATTTACCTTATCTTTGTCCATGCATGGTTATATCTTTTATAACTTGATTGTAATTTCAGTAATGTTCTTCTTAATATGTGTTATTATGTTTCTTTAATCTATGTTTTTATCTTAATGTTATTATATGCATGTTTGTTTTGTTATTTTTTGTGCTATTCTTCGAAATTGTAATTTGACTGAGAGTCTGTAATTTACTGATACCAATAAATAGAAAAAAAATATTATTTCTATAATTTCAATGTAGTGACTTCTCTCAGACTTTCCTCTTTGATAAAAGAAACTGTCGCAGCTAAACGTTGAATTTTTGATTGAAAAGACAAATAAAATATATAGCAAGGTTAGATAAAATTTCCTAAATTCCTAAAATTTGCGACTGGAAGTAGATGTTGGTTCTAGACTTCAGAATGAGAGAGGCTAGAGAATTCGAACGTTCTACGGCTATTCTGACTTTCGTATTGGTTTCGAAGACATCTACGACTCGAATTTTTATTGAATTTGTCACCCTCGATCATAAAGTTCAGAGCAAACTTCAGTACGTGCAGTTTGCTGCTTATATTACGTTATCTATCCAAGTTTCATTGAAACTTTGAATTTGTTCTGAGCACTAAACTCATTACGGTATAAACTTTAATTTCACAAATCATTGCTTTCAGCTTGAAGTAAAATATGTTCAGCACATGAATTTTCGGAATGTTTTTGTACTATTTCTTGGTCTCATTATTTCAAAGCGTATAATTTGTTTCCAAAGTCGAATCAGGAAGTAAGACTCAATACATACAGAATGTTTCAAAACAACACCGACAACGTTTGGGAGGTGATTCCTGACACCAACTTAAGACAAAAAGTACAGACCAATCTGGGTGCAGAAATCCGTTATTTCGGAGTTATATGCTTCCAAAAACATGAAAAAAAAAAAAAAAAAAAAAAAAAGAACTTTAAAGGTCCGTAGCTCGTATACTATGGGACCTACCGTAGTCGGGTCAAGGCTTCACTTAGGAACTAATACGCTATCCAAAAATGCATGTTTCAGAATACTAAGGTATTCACGAAGCAATTTTTATAGAGAGATTTTGGCTATGGGCATCTAATTTGAAGTACTCACCAACTACCTCTATAAAAATGTCGCGAAAGTACCGCAGGATTCCGAAACATGGATATTTGAATAGGACATATATTAGTTCTAAGTAAAGTCTTGGTTCGACTACTGTAGATCCCATAGTTTTGGACCTATGGACCTTTAAAGTTCATTTTTTCATGTTTTCGGTAGCCTATAACTCCGAAATGACGGATTTCTGCAACCAGGTTGATCTGTACTTTTTGTCTTATGTTAGTGTCAGAAATCACCTCCTGAATGTTGCCAGTGTTGTTTTCATTGTATATACATAGTTACGAAGTTAAATAACGGATTTTTAAAGTTTGAAATAAATAACTCAACTAACCTGTTGTATTGTGTTGACTCTGTCCTTCAACCGTAATTTCACTGAAGGAAGATGACATTCGGGGTCTCTTTCTGGAACATCCACTGACTGCAAAACGAAGACAATTGAATGGTAAACATACTTAAGGATAGTACATTCTATGTAGGAGTAAAATCATATTAATATATTTTTTTCTGTTATACAAAGGCTAAGTAAGGAGAATATGTCAACTCTTTCTTAATCCCTAAGACAGTATATTTATGCACATGGTGTACCCAAAAAACTTTGGTATTAAATAAACATTACTATATACCAATATAGCAATTTTCGTGTTAGGTGGGAATTTTTGGACACCTGTATGTAAATAAATTCCCTAATCAAGATGTATCAATATAAGTTTCTTAATAGTTTCATTTCTACCCACTGCTATATTTGAATTCTCGCACTACCTCAATCGATCGGCTTTTTCTTGTCCTAGTCTTCTTTACACGTAGTCATCTCTTCGCTACAAGCAGAGATACTTTTATATTACCTGCTCTTAATTTGTAACAGAACTAAAGTGAAATGAAATCTTTCAGTTTAACGTCCCACTATTATGCCCTTAAAGCTAAGAGAGACGGATGATCAAAACAAGTGAATCATAATGGAATTAGTATATCGGAGGAAACGAGAGTACCTCGAGAAAACCAACGATCACGATGTTGTCCACCACAAACTTACTTGGCCTGGGATCAAGTCAGGAATCTCACATACCATAGGTAAGCACTTTACACTGAGCCACCGTGTTTCCTTTATTTGTAACAGAAAAAATATGCTCAATAATGATAGGGTTAAAGTTCAGCATATAATTTTATAACAAGAAAATCAAAAAAACCAAAAATGGATTAAAAGACTGCGATCTTGGCCAATAATTAGTTTTTGCATCAGGGGCCACAAAATTTTTGAACGGTTTCTAAATCGAGTTTTCGTATTTTCTACGGAATAAGCAGATCATACTGAGTTAACTGGTAGTTTAAGTTTGGCTACACTATATATAGTTTCCAGATATAAGAGCCACAAGAAAATTTTTGATTGAAATATATTGGATCTTTTGATCCAAAAATGAGAAAGTGGAGGATAGAGACTAGTCAGCACCTTTTACGGAAGATGATTTTACTGCACAGAGTGAAAATCCCGTCAATAATATCGGAGAAAAAAGTTTGTGGTTTTGGTTTTGTTGTCGTATAGTTAATCGAACTTATGCTAAGGAGCCGTTTAAAAGATGAAGAAACAAATGCAATTTCTTGAACTTCTACGATCTTCTTTCATTGTTAACTGAAGAAGTAAGCAGAAGCAGCTCTCGAAACCTTTTCATATATTAGGTGTCTCGGAATATTATAGATTAATTACTGCATTACTTTATATTAGTAGGGAATCAAACGACTTTCCCTACAGAACTTCATCTGCACGTGCGAAATCAGTAGAAATTTAGGAGGTGAAAAGTGCAGGAATGAGCCGGGAACGAATCCGATTATCCAGCTCACCGTACAGGTGCACTGAGCACTAAGTTACCCAATCCCTCTTTCCTTTAAAGTAGACTTGCCCTCCTTGTCGATGCTGGAGCTTTCAGACCACATGAACTGTACTAGAACTCCTGAAAGGCCACTGCATTCCCATCTATAGCCAATGCGATGGTACTAAAATAGTTTTTTCTTTCTCCAGTTTCGCCGCTTAATATTGAGTTCTTCAATTGTCACTGGTGTTCATTAATAACGACGCTAGGTTGTACGAACACAAAAATTTTGGCACAGTGACATGAAACTGAGAGAAAATCGAAGACATTAAAACGTTCCCTTATTTAGGAAGTCTAGTATCCTTGGACGGAAGAAGTGAAAAAGACATAAGTTCCAGAATGGTGCAGGTTAAATAAGCATTTAATAGGAAAAGAGGACGACTAACATGAAGAAATGTGTCGTTGGACATTCGTAAATGATTTATTAAAACAATGGTATTGAGCGTGGCGCTTTACGGATCAGAGACGTGGACATTGAGAAAAGCTGAAATATTCAAACTGGAAGCATTTGAAAAGTGGTGTTTGTACAGAATGCTGCGCATATCATAAACCTAAAGGAAAAGAAATGAAGACGTACTAAAGGAAACTAGTGAAGGACGACAGATCATGAAGATAATAGGAAAAAGAAAAAAACGAGCATGCTTGGCCATCTTATTCGGCACTCTGATTGAATCACCGTGTTGACAGAGGGAAACGCAGAAGGAAAACCAGAGATAGAATACCTAGATGCAGTTACGAAGAAGAGACCTTATCAAATTATAAAACAGCTCTCCCAAGCGAGAGAAAAGTTTTAAAGTTTCCATGTTGCCCACCAACCTATGGTTAAGGAGAGAAAGAAGAAGACATGAAACTATGACGACTGATTTCAAGACTGATATATGTGTGGCTGTTTAGGAAGTGGATTGAGTAATTAACGGTCAGCGCACCGGTATGTTAAGCTGGAGATCAAAGTTAGAATCACTGCTCAGCCTCGTACTGTCTACTCTTTGAATTTATTTTATACAAGTCTTTGTACATGACCTACTCAAGTTACGACTTCTGCAACAATGGATTATGTAAGTACTTTTTTCTACTTCTGTCTTGAACTTTTGGTTACTAGCGAAGAGAATTTTGTAGATTTACTAGTTTCTCATTCAGATAGAAATCACTTACCTTAATGTTATGGCAGTGGTCTCTTTAACTCAAAAATTACGAACAGAACTATGTCTATAAAGTAAAGTAACTCGAATAATATTCCATTAAAGCAGTGCAGTAAGATATATCGTAAATTCACGCATGTTCTATGGAAAACTGCTCTTGAAGAGCTGAGAAGCTTATTTTATGCCTGTACCTCAAACAGTGGTAACAATCCCCAACAGATGAACATAATAACGACAGTGATGATGATAAGGCTTAAAACAATATTTTCAGAAGCTTGTTATAATCTAAAAACGAGAAATCAGAAGTTACAAACTATTTGCTCATTTCAGATAGACATAAGTGACTTAGTGTTTTCAATACTGCAATACCTAAACTTATATTACCTACTATTTCTCATCCAAGATAGTATATACATTACTATATAATATATATATATATATATATATATATATATATATATATATATAATATTAATTAATATATATTAAAATTATGATTAATTTTACGGTCAATTTTAAAAATGTAACCCAGTTTCTGTTATGTATATATTATATTGTAAGGAGTAAATGTTAATTATTTTTTCAATATACGAGTACTAGTAACTACTCACAAAGACTTTTGTTACATAAAGTGATAAAAACGAAAGAGAATTAAGTAAGTAACTTACAAGAGTCCTTCGGATTGTACTTAAATCTTACTGGTTCACTGGTTTCTTTATCCGATGGCCGATACAACTGCAGGAACACTTCCACTGGACTTTCTATTTCAGTGTTTCGGTATTTGGGTGTCCTGTCAATAGTAAAAACTTCCATAATAAATATACAATTCATGCGAATATACATATATATCTATATCTATATATATATCTATATATATATATATATAGGGTGGAAGGTAGCAACACCGAAAAAACTTTGGAAGGTGGTTCCTTATACGAAATGAAAGAAAAGAGTTCTAATAAACATGGGTCGAAAAACGTCTCCTTTCAGAGTTACGAACTGCCAAAAATTCGGAAAATCACGTTTCAAAACGCCCTGGCTTAGAAACTATGGGATTTATCCCAAGCGGTTTAAGAAATTACACAGGAACTAGCATGCGGTCTATCTAAATATCCATGTTTCACCATTCTCTGTTATCGGCGAAACGAACTGTAAAAAGGAAGTTGAGCTATAGGGATACTACTTTAAGTACTATTAGTGCGTTCGTTTTGCTGGTACCGGTGAATATATAGAAACTTCATTAACTTCTAGAGGGAACTTTGTATTCATACAAGAATTTGCCTTCAGACAATTCCACAAGGGCAGGCCCCTAGCCAGCCTGATTTATTAGGGGGGAGGGCAGAAATGAAGACTGAGGGGGCAATGACAAAGACATCAAAGAACACCATAAAATTGCATACTTATATATTATTTACAGAATCTGTATTTTATTTTTGAATTATCGAAACCGTATATTTTTGTTTCATTTTTGTGTGCTTAATACAAGCTCCTTGCGAGGTACTTTGTTTTATATTAATAATTAAAATTGGAGTATTTATATTTAAACATTAGAACAAAATATCTCAGCAATTTTAGATTATATCAATACAAAATAGGAAGAAATGAAATGAAATCTTTAAGTTTTACGTCCCACGATTATGCCGGTTAGGATAAAGGAGACGGTGATGATGAGAGAAGAATGAAATGGTGGAATGAAGAAAGTGGGAGGAAACGGGAGAACCCTGAGAAAACCCACGAGCACGATGTTTGTCCACCACAAAGTCCACACGGCGCGAACTGGGATCGAACCAGGGACCCCAAACCCTAGAGGTGAACGCTCTACCACTGAGCCACCGCGCCTCCACAATACAAAATAGGAGTATATGTTTTATTCAATGTTTGCACTCAATTTTCTACCTTCCAAAATAACCGAGACATTACACTTTATTAATATTCACAACTAACGTTGTGGACTATGATACTGTTCTTTGGAAGTGCACCTGGTATCCTTGGATGCTTGTCATGGTTGCAATAATATTGTATGGTTTGAAATTCTTGAAATGGGTAAAGGCAATGGAAAATATTTGGTGCATCTAGCAAGAAACATATAATTTTAGACAGAAATGAGTAGAATTCGCAAAGGTGAATTTAATTGGGTAAATATAGTTGCAAGAATTTCATTAGTTTTGAGTCAGTTTGAAAATTCTCTTTAGTGTTACTTTTCGAGGGTGCAAAAATAATTTATGGGGGCAGTGTCCCCTCTAGCCCCTCCCTGGCTACTGGCCTGCACTAGGGCAAGTCCTATTAATCAGAGAATCAAAACTTCACACCTACATGACATGAACATGAGAGAAACATTCGAAAGAAGTCATATATGACTTCTTACAGGATATAGATTATATTTGCAGGATGGTGTTACAAGTTACTATATCCTTTCAGACGTAATTTTTTCTACGTAACACAAATTATGTTCCTGCAAACACCAATTCACATTAAACAGTTAAAACTGTGTAATCTTCATTTAAAAATAAGCACACTTCCCTGTTGTCAAATAATTGTATATAAAATACAATACAGTACAGTAACAACGGCTTCAATGCTTTAGTTCAGTACCCTCACATCTAGTGTGGAGCACGCGAAACTTAACAATGCTTTGTCGCTCTGCGATGCTCAGCAGTGAAATCTCTCTTTAACAACCAACTATAGTCAGCAAGCATGGATGGATTTCAGTGTCTTTGGTATCGAGATTTTATTGTCTTAATGTCTTGTTCAAACAGTTTACCTTGTTCCTCGCTGAATTTAACAAGATTGTCCAGGGTTGTGATAGATATGGCTGCGGAGAAAATGACTTCGACGTTCATTCTACAACCCATTCTTCTAAAGGCGTCAACCATATCATTCACAATTTCCACATAGTTTGCAGCCTTACAGTTGCCCAAAAAACATTCCGCAACTTATTGGAAAGCGAGCTAACAACAAGCAAAACTCAATAATTTCAGCAATCTTCTACGCAACACAAGCGGACAGCAATCGAAAATTTTGCTAAATCAATCAGTACAAATCAAATTCAAGATCCAGTACCGACAGAAAATACAGTCAATATTGGCGGCTATAGGCTACTCAAATCCATGCGGCTGATCAAAACTGATTGCAACGCGCGAAGAGGAATCAGAAAGAAGCTATCCGATCATGGATTAACATCGAAAGACGGCGAGAGAATTTCTTTGGACAGTTCTATTACCATTCTCTCTTTCGTTGATCCTTGGAAATCGACTCGATACCAGGATGTATGTAGGTTTATTTTCGTTACAACCTCCAAGATGTTAGGAGTCCTTCGAAGGAACCTCAGAGCTCTGAACACCACTCTCTTGATGCCCAGGGTATCAGTCTGTATGCAGAGACGTTGATTCCTCAGCACGCTACAACTCGATGCCAGGCTACTGAGAAAAAACTATCGACCCACTTCAGCCCCTTTGCCGGCATACGACTGTCTAACTCTACGGACATTCTCGGTGGAACAAAGAGTCGAATTATGGACCAATGAAACTTGGATTATGACAGTGCTCAATGAATTCAGTGTGTTTGTGAGCTTATTCTAAGGTCTGAACTACGAAACAGAATACAGTGATGCGTGTGATTAAGCAAAGCAACTTAGTTCACATTGTACTGCCACTTGCTGATCGTTTATTTCTTAACTTCCCTAAACTATGAGTCTAAGTTCTCTCGAAAAGAGTTATTGAGTTTATAGTATCTGAGTACCTTAAAAATCGGCTGATGGATTAAATTGCCTAAACATTCGCGAATCTGTCTCCACATCTCCTTGTTTAATTGAGAATTATTTTGATTGTCGCTGCCCTTCTGATCATATCAGATTTCGTATTCCGATAATGACACCGGTTACTGACAATAGATTTTCGTCGAAGACTTTCCCTCTCTACATAAGATAAAGGAAACGTAAGACGCAAAGCGGCGCATGATTGACAATACCATTGTTCAGGCACAATAGGAACTGCAGTACAGTCCTCGGAGTTTAAAACGTTTAGTATCAACCTCAACGAGTGAGGTATATGTAGTTTGGCAGGAAGTGGACTGCATAGCGTGATATTGCAGCAACCGACAAGCAGGACATCCGAGTTCGAAATCCAAGGAATTCATTTTTGATAAAGAATTTGAACAAATTTAGTTATTTTTTCATTTTCCAATTGTAATTTTTAGCTCATGGAACCATATATATGACGAATGTATCTTATCTCCGCAGATAAACTATCGTCTAAGTACCGAAAATAGACACGATAGAAAAATATTTTCTGTTATTCAACTTCGGTTCTTTAAGTGTGTGTTCTCCTTAATGAGAGAGGTAAGAAAAATGTGTTTCATTGCGGCGTATGCAATCAAAAATATCAAAAAAAGAAACGAAAAAGTGTAAAACTAATTAATAAACTTACCGAAAAACAATTGTGTACTGATGGTGGACGTCAAGCTCCGAAAATCTCCCGAAATCACACCAAATTTCGTTGTCTTCTTCATCGACTTCAAAAAATTTTACTTTTATGTTATCTACAATGAAGAAAAATGAGGTCATTAGATGTACATATTTCATCACACTAACTAGTAACGAATGTAAATGAATATCTCCTTATTTCTATGTTTTTATTATGGATAAGAGGTACGTCATAATTAACCGCTTAAGGACATATCCCGAGTTATCTCGTCTTTTTTTAAAAAAAATGTAATTAGTTTTTCCCCGAGTTATCTCTTAGCGTTTGTAACTTTCTTACTCCTTTGTACTTATCACAAAAGAAGCCGTATACTAATGTTCGAAGTACTAATTTAGCCAACAGATGATTCTACGGGTATTGTAGAGTGTCTAGCGGCTTTGCACTGCAGCACCAGTAGCGTATCTGTGTTGAATTTTATGTAGTTGTTATCTGTATCACTCTGTATCGAGAATACTAGGGATAAAAATCATGATATCAAGTAGAAAATTTGAAACGTCATTTTATTATGTATTGCACAATACATTGTGCATATCATTTAGCAATAAATATCATTCCTGCACGAATATTTTACCTATATCTACACCTCCCTATATCTTCTTACAGACCCGAGATCAGGGGTAAAAGTGGATCTGAAACGCTAGGGGAAACGCGTGACGTAACGTCATCCCCTGTGCCTTTCTTTGCCCACTGTATTTTTTTCAGGAAGTGGGGAATGCCATACATATTTCTTGGAAGTGGGTTAACGTCGTCGCCCCGTTTCCTCCTCACTTTTACTCCTGCTCGAGATAACTCGGGATAAAAATCTGCAAGTTTTTTAGCTTCTTTCTTCTTCGCACTGGAAAAGTCTTATGAAGAGGTATTTTTATTATGTACTCTTCTATATTCAAATAATTCAAACAAACAATAAAATATATGGGTATTTTTTTTTTTTGCCAGAAAATCTCCTGATAATTAAGTCCTTAAGGGGTTAAAAATGCAATTATCCATATCCTTACCAAATCTCAAACCTATATTTTGGGATTTCGTAGGAAAATAGTAGTAAAAGGAACTAAAGTTAAAGTTAAAAGGAAAATGTACATGAAACTGAACAACGTGTAAGTATTTTCAGAAAGATATAGACTTTTCCACCTGGTACACCTAAAAGAGAATAAAAGACTATATACTAGATATAATAAATAAAATATATATACTAGATAGATAGATAGATAGATAGATAGATAGATAGATAGATAGATACATAGATAGATAGATAGATAGATATAGATATATACGGGGTGTTAAACAACTATACCAACAAACTGTAAGAGGTGATTCCTCACATCAAAATAAGAGAAAAAGTTCATATGGACCTATGGCGAAAAGTGAGTAATTTCAGAGCTTGGGCTGTCCAAAATCGCAAAAAAAGCTAAATTTCAACAGGCCCTATTTCGAATTCCAGAAACTGTGAATGGCGGTCCTTACCAGTGGAGAGGAAGCCACGCATACAGAATCCAAAAGTGCATATTTCGTCAATTTTCAATAAGTGTACAGGGCATTCCCTACAGGATGTAATTCTTACATATGCTCTCAATAGAGTTTTCAGATATACCCTGATTTCAAGGAGGGCCCAAAGTAGGCTGAAGGTAAGCCTTCACAACTATAGACATCCAATGCTTCGGAGGGAAGTCAGATGTGTTAGGAACCGGCAGCTTCATATCTTTTTGTGTTCGGAGTAACGTGTGCGGCGATGTATTTCATCACAGTATATTTCACGTTTCCTTCATTTATAAGCGTGAAAGAAAACATTGCAGCATGCATTTTCCCGATCACGAAAGACCGTGCTGCTGACGATCCTTAACACTTCCAACATCGCGCCAAAGGATTCCATGTTCACTGTTACACGGCTCATCGTTTCCCTACTTAAGACCAATCAAGAAGTCAGAATATATCTCAAAATTCGGTTGATGGCATGTCTGGGAATTTCACCCTCCATGGAAAACTCTGTATACCCATTGAACATGAATGAAATATGCATTTTTGAATTGCGTATGCGTGACTTCCTTTACGCTGATACGGACCACCATCCACAGTTTCAGGAATTCGAAATACGGCCTATTGAAATTTGGCTTTCTCGCGATTTTGGACAGACCTAGCTCTGAAACTATGCACTTTTCCCCACAGGTCCATATATATATATATATATATATATATATATATATATATATATATATATATATATATATATTATTTTGATGTAAGGAATCACCTCCTACAGTTTGTCGGTATAGTTCATTAACACCCTATATATATATATATATATATATATATATATATATAAAGGAAGATTGTAACTTCCTTACTTTTGTTCACTTTCTCCACGAGGATAAATATCTCTTCTCCACCGAGACACGAACCCACGGTTTTGTCTATGCGAAAAATCTTCAAATCGGCACTCGACGGATTAACTGAAATAGAAAGATATTCGGTATTAATAAGTGTACTTACAAATTTAGTAATGTTTATTTAACTTACATCTGCACTAAGTAAATATTTAAAACACAAAAAAACTGATACAAACACATAGAGATGGACTGGTTCCATGCAAAGGGTGGTGCAAATGTAGGAGGGCACTATATCAATTGGCCGAAGAGGGTATTATGTCATTTGCAGATGTCTGTTGCTATACACATCTCATGTACAAAACCATACGTGATTTTAACTATAACACTAGCTGAACCTGCGCTCTCTACACAGCGCATCATTCACATATATGAGCACGAATCTCCTTGTCATTCTTCACAACATCTGTACATGTCCCTTTACAAACACAAGTGAAAGACATCTTGATAAAAATCGGGAGATTTTTTCTATTATTTTTTCAATACCTCGCGCCGTTTGCAAGATTTTAGCCTACTTCCGGTTGAAGTTTCTAATTCATGTATGATCACTGCTTTCCTTCTTTTTGCATGCAGTACGTAATAAGCAAATACATTAAACACACAATTAATTAAAATGTCAGTGATATATGGTGCTCATTGAGCGAAACATTCCAAACAATAAAGATTCATCCTAGACTGGAGAAATGGTTATGCTTCGTTTTTCTTATAATTTCGCTTAAAACAAACGCCTGAGAGATACACAACCCCTATATACAACTATGCTGTGTTGGAATGCATAACTCATAGGATACGACGTTTTTTAAAAAAAATCAACACTTCTAGTGTACCCTTAAAATGTAATAACGGCCATGTTTTTTTTAAATATTCAATTAGAATTGGACAATCTACACAAAAACTTGGAATCGATCAGCTAAAACGGCACGTTTCTAGCACTTGTGGTTTTCGAGATTTCATTGTTGAAAGGATTGGAGAAAAACATACAAACTTTTCTTTCAAACATATAAACCTAGCATTTTAATATATCGACTAGCTGAACCCGTGCTGTCTACTAAGCGCATCGTTCTGTTACGACCATGAATCTCCTTACAACTGTGCATGTCTCCTTACTCACACAACTGAAGGATATGAGACTAACAAAGAAAGTGAATTGCTATGTATAGATGTTGGAGTGAGTTTGTAGCAAATTTGTAGAAGTAAGACGATATCAAGTGGAAATATTTTTTTCTAATAAATCCATATCCGTCCGAGTACGCCTCATTGCGTCTTTTGAAGCTTTTGAAATTGCCAGCATGCAATAGGTTCTGCCATTCAGATTTAAGCAAAGCACCTGAAATGTCCGTCAACCCGCCATACGTAACTTCTCCACTGGTTGTCTAACACCGTAATTTCGCCCTGCAACAATGTTAATCTTATGGGCTCAAAACGGATCCTATAATGTTGAATAGAACAATAACGACACGGTTTTTGAAAATTTAAATGAGAACAGGACAATCTACACAAACTTTGGAATCGACCAGCGAAAACGGCACGTTTCTAGCACGTGTGGTTTTCGAGATCTCATTGTCGAAAGGATTGGGGCAAATATATAAACCTAGCATTTTAATTTATAGACTAGCTGAACCTGCGCTCTCTACACAACGCATCATTCACATATGAGCATTGTCATTCCTCACAACATCTGAACATGTTCCTTTACAGACACAAGTGAAAGACGTCTTGATTTTTAAAAAAAATCGGCAAGGGGTATCATAAAGGGGAGATTTAATCGATTATTTTTTTCTCAATATCTCGCACCGTTTGCAAGATTTGAGCCTACTTCAGGTTAGAGTTTCTAATTCATGCATAACCAGTGTTTTCTTTCTTCTTGCATGCAGTATGTAATAAGCAAATATTACACACACAATTAATTATAATGGCAGTTATATATGGTGTTCATTGTGCAAAACACTCCAAAAATAAAGATTCATCTTAGAGTGGAGAAATGGTTTTCCTTCCTCTTTTATTATTATTTGGCCATGAAACAAACGCCTGAGACATATGCAACCCCTGAACACAACTATATTGTGCTGGAATGTATAACTCATAGGCTATTGTGCTTTAATTTTTTTTTTTAATTTCAACACTTCCAATGTGCCCTCAAAAAATGTAATCTATATATATAAAAGAGAACGTACAAAATCCTTTGTCCGCTCATCACGCTAATACGGCTGAACCAATTTCTTTCATTTTTGGGGGGTTATTAGGATTTGGACCCTAGATGGTTTTTATCATATCACTTTAATTTTTAATTACCAGTGTCTTGAGATAATTGACCATTCAAGTGTCCATAACGTACAAATCCTTTGTTATTAGTTCATCATAGGTAAAAATAAACGTATTTATATGCAACCCGCATGACCGTGTCACTCGGCGGGTTAACATAAATGACAGGCGATATACAGCGGAAAATAGCTTGAATCTTCTGTTTAAAATTTTTTAATTGATTTGCTTATTTTTACAGACACTTTTACAATATGCCAGCACCGGGATGACCGCAGCGAAGCGGGGCGGGTTAACATAAATGACAGGCGATATAATGTTAAGATTTACTGCAATCTTCTATGGTTTTTATCATATCACTTGAAAGCGAAAAAGTAAAAATTATCTAAGTAACAAAGTTTATTGCGTTCCGGGGTGACCGCAGCGAAGCGGGGTGAACGCTGCTAGTAAGGAAATAACAGCCTTATTTTTTAAATATTCAATTAGAACTGGACAATCTACGCAAAATTTCCAATCGATCAGCGAAAACGTCATCTTTCTAGAGCCTGTAGTTTCCGAGATCTTATTGTCGAAAGGATTGACCACAAACATATAAACGTCCACAACATATAGTTTAAAAGAACTCGGAAGATGGAAACAAAATTCACGTGCATTGATTTTACAGAAGGCTTATTAAAATACAAAGACTTTGAATAAACATTTTATATCAAAAACTTTATGAAAAACATCTAGTTAACTAATTTATTTAAAGTGCACATGCTCAAAATGTTTGTCTCTGTTAAACGTGAAATCACACACAACCGTAAATGAAAGATTTGAAAGCCAAAGTTATAGGTTGGAGCTCAGGCGCTTTTAACTGCTATTGTGGTATTTTAATAGATAACTTTGAAATAAAGATATCTCGAACGAAAGTAATGTATTAGTTTCATGCTGATTAGAGAACACAAACACAATGCTTTGGCAATATCTGCAACTACGGGTCAACCAACCTCATACGCGCTCTGAAAAGTTTTACCAACAAAGGCTTATAAGACTGCGGATTATTGTGTGTATTATTCTAAAAGATAATGTAAATATTTTGGGGAAATGTATTCATTCTATTTTCGTTATTAAATAGATTTTCGGGAGGTGCCATAAAGAGGCATTTTTCCGGTTTCCCGACGAGACAATTCACCCCGCAAATAACACAAAACCTGATCCTGAGAAACAAAGCGAGAGAAACATAGAAAACTGCTCGTGTTCCCTGTAGACTGACTGACACAATATTCAACTAAAAAAGAACAGTGAGGTTCGTCTTCGAGCAGTTTCTGAAAATATATTCTAATTCTTGTAAATCAGGATCTACTAAGATTGGGTGCCATTCCCCATGAAACAATCAGAGTTGAAGCTTAAGAGGTATTAATGTATCTTGGGGGTATCTACATTCCACCTACTTGTTGTTCCAAGGTTCATCTGGGGCCATTTCACTACACTTATTCACCCATGCCCTTTGAATATTTGTGATATTTTATCGTTCTTAGTTTGCAACACTGAATAATAAACGTAACATTTTAAGATTTCATTTATCATGTACCTTTGAAATATGTAATAATCTGATGTAATACCATTTGAAAAAAAAAATCTCAGGTCGGACAACGCTCCTAACCTTGTAGTATCACGAAAGTATGCCAAAGAATGTTCCCCTGCCGATGTTTCCATGGTACATTTGAGCATCCTTTGATCATTAGTTCAAAAGTTACAATATAAATGGTCCACCCTGTATATATAACAGTAAATCCAGGACTCAGTCACTCATCAACAGATCTGTGGAACTATTATGCGTAGAACCTTAAAATTATGTATAAATATTCTCTTTACAATCAAGGTTCTAGGTAAGACGTACTCTTTATATATATATGGGGTCCCAAGAGGAAATAAGGGAACTTGAATGATTTTCTGACGTTCACCAGATATTCGGAACTGTTAAGCATAGAATCTTGAAATTTTGTACAAATATTATCTTTACACTATAGGCTGTAGATAACACGGGTGTAGATAACACGTACCTAGTCTAAGGAAGTAAAGAAATTTTGCGAAATATCATTCTCACAGGCAAAAGAGGGGATTGAAAATATTCTTCGACGTTTACCAGATCTTCGGAACTCTTAGGCAGAATAACTTCTAATTTTGTACTAAAGTTCTCCCTGAATCCTAGGACAAGAGTGAGGCTAATATGAAGCTAAGGGGAAAAAACGGTCTTGGACTGTCTTTCGCTATTCACCAGACCTATAAAACACTTGGGCATAATTACTAGAAATATTATACAAATGGTTTTCTCAGACTCTAAATTACGATAAGGTAGAAATTTCTAAGTTGAGTTGATTTGATTTTGAGTTTAACGTCCCTTTCAGCAGCGAGGATATATGCGACGTGGACCTACTGATTAACATGGCATCGGAACCACATGAGCTTCTGTCGGGAATCGAACCCGGGTCTCCCACCCTATAGAAATTTCTGAAATTTAATATTTAAGAGGGCGGAAATGGGGCTGAACATATTCTTGTTTTAAGAAGTAGAAATTGTCTAAGATGGAATTTTGAGTAATCTAACTTCGAAGCGTACATAGGTTTATTGAATAGTTTTACATTATTATTACGAATTTCTTGGAAATGTTTAGCATGCAACCAAGAAATTTGCTATACATGTTGACATATACAATATGAATATCTCGCACGAAAAGACGAATTGGCTATATACTGGAAAGACTTGAGGGTAATGTATAAAAATTTGTTTGAGGGATATATATCTTGAGTAAAAATTTCTACGAAATGGAGAAAATGTTCCGTTTTCGGGTGTAAGAAAGCGATTTAAATGAAATGTTTGAGCTTTACGTCCCACGGTTATACCAGTTAGGCTAAAGGATTCGGTGATGATGAGAAATGAATGAAATGGTGGAATGAAGAAAGTGGAAGGAAACGGGAGAAGCCCGAAGAAACCCATGCACACGGTGTTTGTCCACCAGAAAGTTCGCTTGGCGCGAGCTGGGATCTAACCGGGGACCCCAAGCATGAGAGGTTAACGCTCTACCACTGAGACACCGCGGCCACTGAAAGCGATTTAAATTTACTCTGAACTTTGACAAAATATAGAGATTTATAGATATATATTTCTGGATGACGGATTGACTAATAAGTTGTCTAACAATTCTATGAATTTGAACGCATTCACTATTGCCAGATGCGAGAAAACTCCTTGACTCGGTGTTGTAGTGAAAATTTATTTAGGAACATTTTAGTGAACACTTCTGAGCATAATTTTAGCGAAATCAAACTTACATTGACAAGTATTTGAAACCACAAATAATGGCTTTCAATTATTTTCCATAAACAATACATTTTCGGCACAAAGAGCGATCATTCTGCTAGCAAATAAATTAGAAGCTTATTTCTAATTTATACGGATGGGAGCTCGTTTTTCTTTTACTTTGTTAATTTCTTAGCAAGGACAATTACATCTCCTTTCTTTCCTGTTTGTAGTCTACTGTTTAATTTTTACACACTAAATATAGTGAATGATCGAAAGTTCACGAACTGCACACACGAACCCAAGCGGAATAAGTGCCACAAAATATGGACAAATAAAACAGTAAGCACCATCGACTGCCCTACGATCGATTACAAATAAGCCCGATGAGTTTGGTGACATTCTGTACCACCTACGAGGCGGCGAAATTGGATAAACACCGTACACGAGGATAGCAAAGAGATTTACACAATTTACAAAGTGGCCTGGGAAGTTCATGTTTTTTTGCTCAATCAAGAGATGCAATATATCTTAGGAGAAAATTTTCTTGTAGGCCTTATATCTGGAGAACTACACACCGTGTAGCCAAACCCAAACTATCACTGAACACAGTATGACGTGTTTATTCCGTAAAAGATACGAAAGCTTGATTTAGGGGTCGTTCAAAAATTTTGGGACCCTGATCCAAAAACTAATTATTGTCGAAGATCGCAATCTTTTGATGCATTTTTTTTTTTTTATCTCAATTAGTCAATGTTTAATCTACTTACTCATATTATAAATAGGATTCGAATATACTGGCTCGCATATTCTAGTCAAAACTCCTAAAAGGTCTCTTTGAAAAGCCTCGAAACACAAACATACGCTATTCGGGTTTATATCTTTGGCACTTTTCTTCGCATTCTCGCGTATCTGAAAAGAAAGAAGTCACATATTACACAAAGTCTTTCAAACAGCATATGGTCATCATCACATCTTCTTACGCAATCAATATACAAATACTATTATCCATAGTTGGAAAATTCATAAAAATATTACGGATTAACCCTCGGACTACCTAGGTATTTTTTGTAACGCAGACTACCAACGCAGACATTTTGTGCCCACCTGTTAGTATTAAATATATATCTCGCAAAAGAAACAAATTAGAAACACTCACAAAAATCTACAGAAACTGAAGTGAACACTACAGGGAATAAGACTAACAACTATAGATATATTATACTGACATCTAGGAGTGACACCTCTAAATGTCAGTCACATCTCCCACCAACGTTGAGGGGGGTACTTTGTGCCTACCAACTTAAAATAGCAAATTTTATGAAACACATTAACGTTCAATTTGAACCACCGTAAGACATACGCTTTAGCTAAACATGTTGAGCAATAACATATTTTCTTACAATTTTAAAGAAACGATTAGAAGAGTAATTACAAAAAATATACTTTGGTGGGCACAACGTACGCCCCCCCCCCCCTCGCCTTGGTAATCCGAGGGTTAAAATTAAGGCTAAGAAAAACTAGATGATTAACTAGAAAATTAATCTAATAAAACTTAAGAAAAGCTATTTTCCGACAAGCAAAGAAAAATTTACTTGTATTGTGTAAATTAAATACGAAGATAATGAATGTTTAATTAACTACTTCGGTACAAGTGATTATCCTCAAAATAATAGATATGAACTATCTCAACTAAATACGAAAATACTTGGTAAAATGAAGGAGGAAGTTAAAGGAAAATTATAGAAGAGTTTGTCGGATGATGATCAAAAAAGTACTTAATTAAAGCACCACAGATCACTCTAATAGATAAAGACTTTAAAAGTAAATTAGACTAAGGAAAAAATTGTGAAAAAGCGTAAAGTGTTAAGGAACATGTAGTATATAAGGAGCTCACATTTAATCTTTCTGTATTACAATGAAAAATACAGCATAGAAGATACCGTGGGGTCCCTTGCAGACTCCAATTAAAAAATAAGTAATTATTGGTGTTTTGTACACAAATTTTATACAGATACATTTCAAAACAGTACTTCATTCCATTTCCCTCGAACTCAAGACTGCCATTTTCGACATTACCGACATCATCGTCATACAGGAAAGAAAAGAAATACTTGATGACCTCGTCACCAGATAACAGGCGCAACTACAACCCAGAATAGTCATGTCATCTTCTTGGGATTGTTGCTTGAATTAATGGCCTTTAGCTCTTTGAAACTAGCCACTTTGTTATTTACAAGCTGTTCAAAAATGTAAGCAGGTTTCAAGATATCTACTGTTTCAAACAGTAACCTTAGGAAGAAAGAGACAGGGTCCCAAACAATGTAACGTGACGTAAGAAAACATTTTTTTTTTTTTTTTTTACTACACACCCGACTTACTTTATTATGTCAGTAATGAAGTAATTTTCGGGAACAATATATTAGTAGCTTCTACCTTCTATTGAGAATTATGTAAACTACTAATTTTGCTCGTTTAGTAAGAAGAAACAAAAAAGACAGGCATAATTGATTACTTACGTGGGTATCGTCTTGAGGTCCTTTTACGACCTTGGTGGTAAACAATTATTTTCTCGTAACAGCAAAACAACAGGAAACGATATTTTGTGTTCAATATATTAAACGTGGACAGGAGAAAAAACACAAGAACAGACTTTTAGAAACCCACGTTCATTTAAGAGATATACTGCATTAAATATTTCTGCGGTCGCAAAAGGACCCCACAGTAGTACACAAGGATTAATGAATAGAACTGATTGTTCAATCAGAAGGAATATTATAACAAAATTAATTTAATTAGAAGTTATATAGTTTAGAAGTGAACAAACTGACATTAAGTTGTATAGTTGATAAAAGATTGTTTTGAAAGATAGTGACATGGGGTAACTATAAGATAGAAGAGAAATAAGCGTTAAAAATAAAATACAGGGTGATTGAAAAAACGGGAAATTTTGAAAATTAAACAATTTAATAAAAACATTTTTTTTAATTATTTATCTCATTTCGTAGTAAAAATGATGCCATTTTAGAATACATACAGTACAATTTATTTTTTTAAGATGGCATCTTGCAAGTGAGCTCCTTTATCTTTTAGAGCATTAATTCACAAAATTGTCGTCGTATAAGATGATCGTTGGGTTTCAGTTCCTGGACGATCTGCAACTTGTGTGGATGGCATTGCAAGTCCTGTACTAATCTTCGAACACTTGAACTATGCAACTGCAAAGATTATGAGTGACGATGGATTGACCGACGTGGACTTCTTATGACAGTATCTCAAACAGCTTGGATATAGTTTGGCGTACGAATGGTTCGCACACGGCCTGGAGGTTTCTTTCTCATTGCCGAATTAGTTTGCTCGAAATTACGTATCCATGTTTTAATTGCATGTGCTGATGGAATGCGATCATGGCGTCTTAAATTAAAATGACGGCGGAATTCTCCACACTGTCATTGTTCTTGTAAAATGCTTTGATCGCGAAAGCTCTTTGCGCACCTCTCCAAGCATTCATGATAACTAAATGGCAGGGTGTAGTTGACGGGCTGGCTTACGTTATTCAGTGTCACCAAGCGCCCACTGTTGCCAACACAACTTTCAAAATTACCCGTTTCTTTGAATCACCCTGTATTTGTGATTCACTTTTCTAATAAATGCCTAAATATGGTACAATCAATATTATTGAGGAATTTGTACCTCATTTCCAGCACGGACCACAAAAGAACGTGATAGTCATTTTTTAATTTTAGTTCTTGTAGTAGATGCGCAAATTATATATATATATACGTTATATTTATAAATGCAAATGTACATAATGTAATATAGCAATGTAATTTTAGGTATGTTCTTTATGGTTTATAAGCCCTAAAGTTCCACGTGATGTACAGTATACAGGGTGAACCTGAAAGGTGTGCACAAACTCAGGGAAGTGTTTCATGACATCGAAAGAAGACAAAATGTCCCCTTGCATGTTGTTGAATTCCGCTTCAAATATGAGTGACAGAGGTACCAATTTGGAATCGACAATCGAATCCTGACAATTGGAACGGAACAGAAAGATGTGCACAAACTATCTCTGTGTGCGTAACTGCTTAATGTACCATTTTGATGATGTTCATAACCACATTTAACTAGTTCGGTTGTCACGAATCACTTCCCGCAGTTTGTGCATATTTTTATATTCCGTTCCAATTGTCAGGATTCGATTGTCGATTTCAAGTTGGGTCCCCTGTCACTCGTACACGAAGGAAAATTCGACAACATGCAGAAGGACTTTTTGCCTTCTTTTGATGTCACGAATCGCCTCCCAGAGTTTGTGCACATCTTTCACGTTCACCCTGTATAAATAGCAAAGTTTAAAGAATTTCGTACAGAAAATATTTAATCAAAAAACCTTATAATCATTGATAATTTAATCTAATTTAATAATAGAAAATTTGGCACAGTATGTTTTCATAAAATATATTCATGAGATTTTTTTTTACACAAATTCATTTAAAAAATGGGGCTGGTGCAAGTTTGACCTCGTATTACCATATCTACTTCGGTATGATACGACCCACAACTCCACAGACTTGAGCTTTTTTTTTTTTTAAAAAAAAAAAGCAAATTACACAGAGTTAATTTAAATTAAGTCAACCCCAAATAACTCAATCTGAAATAAATATATTCCGTTATGGTTTTACTTTCAGTATCAGCCAGCTTTAAATGGAAAACGAAAATTAACCTAAATGTAATTGGAATCATAAAAAGTGTTACTTACTATGCATTGCTCTCTCAAAGGAATGGCGACATCCTTGTTTCTCATGTTGCGAATTTCCCAAAATCTTCGTTTGCCCTTCTCGACCAGCTGTTGTACAACATCTTTTCTTTGCGTTTTCATTATTGTCAGTCCCTTAAACCTAGAATACATATTAACTTTCATTTATCAACATTTTTTCTCACTAATTCTACATACATACTCATATTATATATATACACTAGCCTTTGGCTAGCTGAGGGCTCCGCCCCAAGTCCCCCAGAGTTGCTCGGCCTACGGCCTCGTATTTCTTATCTATCGGCCTTTGAATCAACAGTGAATTTCGTGAATTTGCTCTTTATATTTTCTGAATTTGCTTACCCGGGGGTTTCGCTCCCACACAGTCTTTACTTGGCCTACGGCCTCGCATCTCTGGAACCCACAATTCTATCGTTTCTTTTCCTATTTCAACTGTCTAAAAGATAATATTTTGTATCCCAAGAAAATGCCCATTTAAATAGCATGGGAATTTTTTCATCCCCCTTTAGACCCTTAAAAAATTAAAAATGTTCACTTTTGGAAATTTTCCTGTAGGTTAGTCTCGAAAGGCTACAATGATGCCAAATTTCATCATTCTAATCCTGCCGGAAGTGCCTAAACATTTTGGGGTGTAGAAGACGTCCCATATAAATAACATGGGAAACATTTTTCAGTTCTCCATAAAACCACTCTACGGTTGGAAATTTTTATTTCTGATGATTCACTTAGGTAACGCTTACGAAAACGTACAAGCATACCGAATTTCAAGTTTTTATTCCAATTCTAAGTACCTAAAACATGAGATTATAGGTCCAAAAAAGGGTCCATTTAAATAACATGGGGAAATTCTTCATCCTCCTTTAGAACCCTAAAAATTAAAAATATTCACTTTTGGCAATTTTCCTGTCGGTTAGTTCCGGAAAGCTACAATCATGCCAAATTTAATCTTTGTAGCCCCACAGGAAGTGCTCAATAATTTATGTCATCTCATGTAGTTTTATTATAATTATGATATATAAGGGGTGATCAACTGAAACCCGTTCGTTCCATGTATTATTGGTATAGTGTGTAGGAGGATATTGTTTGTTTAGTAATGTGTAATGGCTAATATCCCTCTGTGTTGGGTGTAGGATCGTTGTTGCTGTGTGTTTCCGTTTTGCAGATATAACGAGTGAAAGATGGCGTTCAAGATCCCCAATCCGTCCAAACAGGACCAGCGTGCCGTCATCCAGTTTCTGAGTGCCGAATGTTGTCAACCAGCTGAAGTGTTCCGGCGTATGAAAGACGTGTATGGTGATGCATGCGTCTCCAAAACAACAGTGGTGGACTGGACCAGAATGTTTCGGAAAGGGCCTGAACAAACCACTGCAGGTTACAAACTAAGTGCAGGATTTGTTTCAACGATTCAAGTGGGAAATGTTGCGACACCCGCCCTACAGCCCTGACCTTTCACCTTGTGACTTTCACATCTTTGGGCCTCTAAAGAAGGCATTGAAAGATCAGAGATTTCAGTCTGACGCTGAGGTTCAGGACGCTGTGCGTGATTGGTCTGATAATCAGCCGTCCAAATTTTACATGGACGGTATTTGTAAGTTAGTGACACAGTGGGACAAGTGTCTGAACGCTCATGGTGACATCTTCTGAACAATATTTTTACTGCACGCTAACCATAGACGACTCTAGATAGTGTACAAGTTTCCGCTCGAAATAAAATTTATTTCATGAATTATGACCACTGAACGGGTTTCAGTTGATCGCCCCTTTTATATATATATCGGGTGTTCTAAAAATGGCAACTAGGGACCACAGACCACTATTCTACAGGCCAAAATGGAGCGAAAATGCTATATAATGGTTTGTCCTCCGGGGCCTCCTTCAGCCGCAATGGGGAATCAAAATTTCACAATGTGGCAACGTTGCAGATTAAGTTGGAACATTAGCATTACTCTACAAATACATCAAGCAGTTAAATTGATTGCTACACTAGTACGTGATGCTAGTATCAATCTATAGCGGCTTTAGCTGCCATCTGGAAATAATCGATGCAACTATTTGATAGATCAATAGATCTACTCTATGGTTCTTTATTCAACGTTGTCACATAGTGCAATTCGTGTCACCAGACAAGGACCCGAAAGGTATATATATATATATATATATATATATATATATATATATATATATATATGCCTTATTACGACTTGTAAAGTAGTGTTTCAGAACGGCGAAATATCTCGCTTAAAATGCGTTTTGCTGAAAACGTGGAAGCAAAACGTTGTAAGATATCAAAAAACTATCAGGAACCCGTGCCAGTCAAAATGTCTACGGTCCTGTGTGGACCCCACTTTGATTTTTGAAATGAGAACGCAATTTTTTAATTCCAAATTCGGTATCTACGGAACACACTAAATCAAAACACGTACTGCTCGAAGCTGTAGAATGTGATTCCGACGCCATACAGGGCCGGAGAAAGTAACAGTGTGAGAAATGTGAAAAGTTCCGGAACAGCTAAATATCTATATAGTCGATAGAACGCTGGTCTTGTAACTTATCAACTCGAGTTCAAATCTTACTGAGGAGCTCCTCCGTGGCTAAGCGGTTAGCGCACGCGCCTTTGGCGTGGGAGATCCTGGTTCGATTCCCGGCGGGAGCTCATGGGGTTCGGATTCCACGTTAGTCAGTAGGTCCACGTCTCATATAGCCTCGCTGCTGAAGAGAGACGTTAAACTCAAAATCAACTCAACTCAAATCTTACTGAAGATTGTCGTGTTCTTTTCTCTTTCTCCTAGTATTCTTGAAAACTAAATGGTTGCTGTTTTATCAGCCAAGTTATTGGAAATGCCCAGAAAGCTAGGTTGCTTCGCATTTTGCATGCAAGTTTTAGAACATTTTTAGGAGTAGAGTCCTGTACCAACCACGCAGTATCTGTTCTCATGACCTACGGGTTTACTCGCCAGTACGTTTCGCAGTGGTGCCCACCCCCCCTTATGTCTATGACGCACCCCCCCCCCAATTGTCTATCCGTAGGTGTTCTCCCATGAAAAAATCTTCTTTTCGATTAATTTTACCCCCCCCTCATCAACCATATTTATATAGATTTTAACCCCCCCCCCAAATATTTCAATGACGCAGTTTGCGTCATAGCCCCCCCTTGTGGGCACCCCTGCGTTTCGTAGGATTGCATTCAGCAAATTCAGAGTCCTGGGTCTTCTCATCATTAACCCACTTTTGAGCACTCTGGGACCCATCGTCCAAAAGCCAATACAACTGAGCAGGACAGTATGTTCACATAGTATTTTCGTGCAGAACAATTTCCAGTGGTAAGTGTATGATGCCACCTGCAAACAGGAATTGGGGCCCTACAGAGCCAAGCAGGGCACTATCCATTTCGATTGGCCTGCCCTTCCGATACTTTTCTAGATTTTCTGCAACTTTTGTACGTTTCACGTTTTCAGAGAAACGTATTCTAACCGAGATATTTCGCAGTTACGGAACTTTTGGCACCGTGATACCATTTCCGGCCCTGTAGGACCTGGGACTTACATCCTAACACCTATACATTTTCTGATTTAGTTTTTTTTTCTTCGTAGATATCAAATGTAACATAACAAAATGAGGGCTCTCATTTGCAAAACTCAGAGTTGGGCCCCGTGGTGACAACATAGGGCGGCACGCATTTTGGTTGAACTCGCTATCCGATAGCTCTGTTTATTTGCTGACGTTTATTTTGCAAGTTTTCAGACGAACCGCATTCTAACTGAGATATTATGCCGTACTGGAACTTTTTTCACACTTCTCACGTTGATACTCTTTCCGGCCTCGTATAGTCTGTCCTACAGAATCGCATCCTACAGCTTCGAGCAGTACGTATCCTGACTTAGTTTGTTCCACAAATACGGAATTGGAATTTCAAAGATCAAAGTTGGGCCCCGTGGAACCCACATAGAGTTGCTCACAATTTGACTGAGGGGCTGCGGTGGCTCAGTGGTAGAGTGTTCACCTACGGTGCTTGGGGTCCCTGGTGTGATCCCAGGTCGCGCCGTGTGGATTTTGTGGTGGACAAACACCGTGCTCGTGGGTTTTCTCGGGGTTCTCTCATTTCCTCCCACTTTCTTCATATTCCACGATTTTACTCATTTCTCATTATCACCGTCTCCTTTAGCTTAACTGGCATAACTGTGGGACGTTAAACTTAAAGATTTCATTTCATTTCATTTATAGTTTGAAAGCTCCTTCGTGGTTAAGCGGTTAGCATACGCGAATTTGGCATGGGAGACCAGGGTTCGATTTCCGGCGGTAGCTCATGTAGTTCGGATTCCACGTTAATCAGTAGGTCCCGTATCATATAGCCTCGCTGCTGAAAGGGACGTTAAACTAAAAATCAACTCAACTCATTTACAGTTTGACTGGAACGAGCTTCCGATAGTTCTCTTTATATCCTGCAATGTTTTTATTTCAGGTTTTCAAGGAAACGCGTTTTAACCGATACATTTAACCGTTCCTTTGGACATATACTGTATATAAAACATCAAATTGTAGCTGCACGATTTACCCATTTACAAGGTGTGACGTTTGCTGTCCTAGTCTTCATATCGATTTGCATTAATGATTCGACTGTAAGGAGAATCCTCCCTGAAAATGATGAATACAACAATTGCACGACGTTGCAGCCAAAAATACTGACCTGATCGAGCTGAAATTTAGTACACAGATTACGGCTAAAAGTGCTATGTCTGAAAGGACGCTACGAAATGTAATAAGTTAGGGGAATGGTTAATAAATAGCAAATAAATAAATAAATGAAATAAAAACTACAAACATCTAAGTGGCACCACCGATAAGTGATTTTTTTTTTTTTTTTTTTTTTTTTTTTTTTTTTTTTTTTTTTACAGAGTTGAACGATACATAGGAATATTGTTCATTTCCATATTGTAATGTCCCACGTGATGTAGTGTATAAACAATTCCACACGCCAGTGTTTACAAGCACCACCACGTGGTTTGGTAAGAGGATTTCACACTAGATGGATCTACAGTCACTGGCAGATGACGGCTTCTAGCCCCTCCCACGAAGCAGCAGCGCCACCGCCACCCAAGGAACCCTTAAATTGGCTGGACGTCGGAATTCTGTCCAGTTTTTTGGTGACCCTCCTACTGTTTGCCAAGGAACATTACGAGTAACCTAACCCCAGGCCTCTAGTCTGCTATGGGACTACGCCTATCCTATCTCCTGGCTTAGAATGCTACGGGGCTCTGTTGGCCACTTAACCCTCCTCTGCTTGCTACGAAGCATTGGGTTCCAATCTCCCCTCTGCTTAGCCTGCTACGGGGCTCTGTAGAAATCCTGTCTGCGACCTTACAGTCAAAGACTAACCTTGTATACTAGAGAGATTATTTGTATAGTACTTTGTAAAGATGCTTTTATAGTGAAAAGTTTTATAATAAAAACTGGTGGTGGGAGTCGATTCCGGACACTTTTTATTAACGCTCTACCTATACCTATATGGGACAAAATTTTGCAATATTAACCTATATATACTGGAGAAAATACAGAGTTTATTGAAGGGAGTTCTTTTCCGACGATTTTCTCAGAAACGACTCATTCAATTTTGTTCATATTTCGTGAATAAATATTTTATTAATATCCTGATATTATGGTATAACTCATTTGTCTGGAATTGTGAATCTACTAAAAAAGAATCTGGTTTCTTTCTGGAAACATTGGTAATTATATATATCAAAATGAAAGTGACTACCTTGTGTCTTCGCACTACTTGAACCATCAGACCGATCTCAATCAAATTTTAAACGTAGATGAGATTCGGGCCTGGAATTTTTTTTAATTTCACTTTGACTGTGCAACTTAGGGGAGGGAGGAGATATTTAAAAATGACAGACATTAGTGTCGAATCCATAGTTTTTTTTGGATCGTTGAAATGAACAATGACACTTCGGATACCGTTTAAATCAAATTCAATCCCGCAAATTGAGGAGGGGTAATACATAAAAATGATTGAACATGACCGATATTAATGTCGAATCCATAATTTCCGGGGTCGCTGAGATGAAAAGTGACACTTCCAATGCCGTTTAAATCCAAATTCAGTCTACAATAGTAATATTTAATTTTTACTCTCCTTCTTACCAAACACATGACATAAGGAGTTGTACATTCAAAGTTTTTATTTCAACCCAGCGAAGAGGGTAATCAACACTAGTTACATATATAAACTTTTGGGCGCAGAACCTTGAAACCTTTTGTACACATAACTACATAACCTCCTTGTACCCTAATTTGCAGATAATACGAGAGACTGGAGATTTGATTTCCAAAGGGAGACAAGGATGGCATGAAGGTTTTTCTTTTTTCTCTAGATCTCACAAGGTACATTCGCGAAATGTCCCCTCGGAATTCGTCTAAAATTGATTCAAAGGCAAAGTTCTCCTCTGCTTAATGCGTATTGTACTAATTTTAGCGGCCCATATGGGTAATTTACATATTTATGGGCCTTTATATATCCGGAGTTCAATCATACACTAGTAAACGCTCGGTCACAAATTTGCTTTTAGTTTCTTTAGATGTAAATGGACATGAATGTGGGCATATGCAAAACAAACTATATCAAGTACTGCTTCTCTGACACCTGTTACTCATTTTGGCCACCATCTTGGATCCACTATATTGAATTCAACTTTCGTTTTTTTCAAATGGGAATAGGTGAAAGTGATACATCAAATTGATGTAAAATTTTCTCGGAAATTCAGTGGTGTAGTTATTTTTATCGTATCTTGTATTGATTGAAAGGTATTGCATGTTAAATCCCTCCAGGCACTTCACAAATAGACATTACAATGTAATATCAGTTACGCTTACGTTTTTCATGCTGACAAATCAAAACAATTTCTAACTGGAAAAATACTGAAGGTGTAAACAAACTCTTTACAACATTGGTGTCATAATCTTATTACATTTCTGTGAGTGTTTGTTATTACTTCCATGTTATACTGTAATAAGGAAGTATTGTATTACGGTTAAAATGCCTAATGTAAATCCAGATACGACCAGATTTTGCTGAAGACCTATAATTTCCATATTTACGTCTGTGTGTCTGTATGTAGGCTATCTATATTCAGAGAATATTTCGTCAACGATTAATCATATAAAAGATCATATATACACACGGGGCCCTGTATAACTTTCTATTTGGTTCAATATTCGTGAAGTACTTGAAATGTAACATGCAATACCTTGCAATCGGTACAAGATACGGTAAAACTCACTACACCAATGAATTTCCGAGAAAATTGTACATCAATTTGGTGTATGACTTGCACCTATTCCCATTTGAAAAAATGAAAGTTGAATCCAATATGGTGGATCCAAGATGGCAGCCTGGGTGAGTAACATGTGTCAGAGAAGCAGTACTTAATCCAATTTGTTCTGCATATGCCTATATTCAGGTCCATTTACATCTAAAGAAACTAAAAGCAATTTGTGTCCGAGCGTGTAGTAGTATATGATTGAACTCCGGATATATGAAGGCTCATAAATATGCAAATTACCCATATGGACTCTGAAAATTAGTACAATACACATTGAGCAGAGGAGAACTTTGCCTTTGAATCAATTTTAGACGAATCCCGAGGGGACACTTCGCGAATGTACCTTGTCAGAAAGTACTAAGTGTATAACGTAGAAACTTTTAACAAATATTCCTTATATAATTCATTAACTACTGAAATAATACTCCTTCCAATATAATTTTTTTTTCAATATTTCAAATGCATCACATGGGCAGTTTTCCTTAAGATCAGACATTCTTAATTCAATTTTCTGCATTGTTCCTATCCTTCAAAACTGGTAAAATAATGAATATTGTGCAATATATGTTATCGATACTAGTAGTTTGTTGACCCGTGCCAGTCATGTAAACTGATATGTTCATTACTTACTACTTGAAATAATAATTCCTCGCACGGGGAGGATAAGGTTCATGCAACATGTAATACTTGAAAATAAAGAAATAAGTGAAATTCTAACTATATATAAAACTACATGAATTGACATAAAATAAAGGGGTACTTCCGACTGACGTGGAAAGTTGAAATTTGGCATGATTGTAGTTTACCGGGACTAACCTATAGGAAAATTAACAAAGTGAATAATTTTATTTTTTAAGGTGTCTAAAGAAGACATGAAAAAATTCCTCGTGTTCCTTAAATGGACCTTGTTTTGGACCTATAATCTTATGTTTTGGGTACTTGGAATGAAAACTTCAAATTCGGTATGCTTGTACGTTTTCTACAGGATTATTTAACAAAATCACTACAAATAAAAATTTCCAAATTTATTGGGAACTGAAAACTCTTCCCGGTGTTATTAATATGGGACATCTTTTACACCCCAAAATTATTGGGCACTTCCTGTAGGGCTACAATGATTAAATTTGACCTGATTGTAGCTTTTCGGGACTAACCGACAAGAAAATTGCCAAAATAGAAATATTTTTAATTTTGGGGAGTCTAATGGGGCGATGAAGAAATTCCCCATGTTATTTAAATGGTTGTTTTCTCGGGATACAAAATCTTATCTTTTAGATAGTTGAAATACGAAAAGGAACTTGAAATTTGGTAGAATAATGGATTTAAGAGGTGCGAGGCCGTAGGCAGACTAAACGCGGAAGTCAAATTCAGGAAATGTACGTAATTAATAAGCAAATGCACGAAATTCACTCTTGATTCAAAAGGTGATACACAAGAGATGCGAGGCCGTAGGCCGAGCAAATGCGGGACCTGGGGGCGGAGCACCCAGCTAGCCAAAGGCTAGTCTAATATCTAAAAATGAAAGTGACTATGTTTGTGACTTCATACCTATTGAACTACCCGACCGATCTTGATCAAATTTTCATCGTAGATGACGTTCGGGCCTGGGATACGTTTATCATTTCACTTTGACGATGCAACTTAGGGAAGGGGGCAGATATATAAAAATACATAAAAATGAAAGTAGCTGAGTTTGTGACATACAACGACAATATATACTTAGCCAATGTATGCAATGTTGTGAACCTCTGGACAATACATTTACATTCAACATTGCTTATTTTCATTGTCGTATTAAATTTTCTTCTGTACTGTACTACGCAGTTTTCGTACATTACAGGGGAAAAACGATCATAGTCATGCACAAAGTGCTTTTATAACATAATAACAACAGTATTGGTGTATCTATAATATAACCCTTGTAGTTACAGTTCCATCACAAGACCAAATAAATGTTCTCGAGGTTACAAACAATTTACAACACGTCTAATAAATGGTATGAGTGTTCAAGCTTCAAAAACTCTCTTCTGGAAAATTTTGGTTTTGTGACTGTGATCGCTGTCCTCTTGCACCCTTCATTTGATTTCTCCAAGAATATTTCCCTGAATAAATACCGCATTCTTACTATACTTTCTACTTTATGTGCATTCTTAGCAGCATATCTGGTACAAATGACAAAAAAACACATATGTTACCTTAATCTTGGTGGATAGTCGTGGTACAATAACCCTACAATCACAACATGGGGTCACTGGTGACCCCAGTTTATACGAAATGGGTTCTGAGCCTGCGCCGTTGTGAGAGTGAAGCACGATATTTCCTGTAGCTTAGTTCAAAGCATGCTGTTAAAAGTGCATGCTGCAATGTTGTGTTAGTGCGGTAATTTCTGTGATCCTTTGAGTGCTGGGTTCATATATGACCCCACGTTCTGATTAAAGAAAAAAATTTTCTTTTGAAGAGCCATATGGCAGAGTATATACTAGTGAGCAAATTTCTTTAGAAATGGAGAAAACAAGAAGGTCTTCGACTCGGGAAGACATTGCACGCATTTTAGATGTATCAGATGAGGATATGTCCGATGTTGATGAACTGGTAAGTGAAAATGACGATAATGAGAAACAGGATGAACAAGAAGATGAATTTGAAGCTGTTGCTAATAAAGATGATGTTGCAGACTTGTTACAACGAGAAGTAATTTATGGGAATGGCAGTAAGTGATACGCTAAACCTTTCTATCAAAAATCTACTAGAACCTTGAAGAAAAACATTATTATGTATTCTACACTATCTTGTATAATCAATAACGAAACTAATTACATTCAATATAAAATGTATAAGATGATACACGTAAGATGTATACGATGATAAAACCTACCAAACCTAACATCACCTAACCTAACCTTACCTTATCTAACCACCTTTAACCTAACCTAACCTTATCTAACCTTCTTTAATCTAACCTAACCTAATACAACTACTCTCCAGACTCGGGTCGTATATAACCTCACGTTGTGATACATGTCCTAATGAAAGCATGTTGTGATTGTAGAGTTAAACTAAAAAGAAACTGAAAGAAGAAACACCGTCTGAAAACTACATACTGTGCAATATAATTATTCCACTCCGACACATCCATCTCGTGGGGTTCCTCACTAACTATGCCACCGCGTTGTCTTGCGATAAGTCGATGAGCGTGAGGCACTCTCGGGTCAGACGTCGTATACAGAGAACAGGTGATGACAGCAGACCCAGTAAAATTCATCAGCTAAAAGAAAATAATAATAGTAGTAATAATGAGTAGTAGTGGTAGTAGTTGTTGTTATTGTTTGTGACGTTCGGAAGAGCAATCAGCCAATTAAAGCACTTTGTCAAATTAAGGATAAATATGAAAATGTTCGCCTTCTTCCTTACCAGTGGTCATCGGTTACTGTTTAGTAGCAAAATGTTCTCCATCCTCTTAGGTATTGATCAACACAAATTTCATCTCTTTATGACCTACGGTTCCCGAAAAATGGCTCTTTAAATTTCCGGAAATCGGAACATTTTTGGGCCAATATGTAGGGAACGATAAAAGTGACGCGAAAAATTCCATCACTTGCTCAGATAGATTTTGATGCTCTATCGAATAGAGTAATTAAAATTGAAAAAATCGCAAATTACACACACACACAGACATAGAGAATTCAGTAACGAACTTTTTAAGTTCGTTGAGAACAAACATGTAGTACCTGCAATTAAAAAAATATATGCATAAAGATTACATGCGGAAAAATTACATGCATACATGGTAGAAGTACGTGCGTGAACATAAAAACCAAATGTACTTATATATAAAAAAGAGCCATTAATACAAATAAAAGAAAATATATACGCATATTAAAGGCACCCATCCGAACAAGACTAACAACTTTTAAAAAGTTTAAAGAATTGATGACAAACAATTGGAAATTTAGATTGGAAATGATATAAATTAATATTGAATTTATTAGCTGTTTCAATACAGCTATAAATACAAGATTTGGAAAATAGCCTAGTACAAATAAAAGAAGCAAATTTCCTGGTTCTACAATAAGGAACTCAGTCGTTCGCTGCCGCTTGACGCCATATGGCGTCATTCATACCTATTGCTGTGTGCCATTGACGCCATGTAGCGTCATTCATACCTATTGCTGTGTGCCATTGACGCCATTTAGCATCAAGTAGTTCTCATTGTAGATTCTTTGCAAAGTGGCACGCGGGTATAGAGCTTTTATACTCTGGTGGCACACAGTGTTGGCCTGATCATTTTCTGTACTGTGCTTGGTTTCCGGTAGCTAGTTTGTTGCAAAGGCTAAATGTTGCGAAAGTGTAGGTGGCACATTGGGTTGGGGTACTGAAATCACGGTGACACGCGAAAGAGTTAACGAAATGAAACCATCTAAATAAAAACCTCCATGTAATAGATTATGTAAGAATTTTATATCGAAAAGATTGCATCTATCACTAAGAATTAAGCTTAAATCCTCACATATAGCACTTAATCTCGCATTATCATATTGATTAAATTTCCTTTTAACCACGAAAGAAAATTATTCTGAATAGATTCAGTAGAGTTCGCAAAATATTTTGGTTCACAATTCCGAATAACATCTGCGTATTCAAGGTGAAACCGCACACTACATAGATAAAGAAGCTTGAATGTATTAACTGAGTTATCTACAGAACCATTTAATTAGTGATACATTTCTCTTCGCTTTAAATGTTATAACCTGCAGATGTTTATGAACCAATAATTTGGTATCCAAAGTAATTCCTAAGTCATTAACATAATTTACAAATTGAACATGACAGTTACCAATAATATATTTACATAGAATGGGATTTGTCTTCCTGGAGTACGATATCCCTTCAGTTTTAGACAAGTTTAACGGTACGGAATTTATTTGTCCAATGTACAATAGTATTAATATTGTTTTGTAAAATTGCATGATCGTTCGTTTGGCAAAATAGGATGAAAAATTTTGCTACATTCCGCATACAACAAACAATTGCAAGTAATATTCTCAGATATATCATTTATCTACATATAAAATTGAAAATCGCTATGTTTGTGACTCTAAATCTTCTCAACCACCGGACCGATCTCGATCAAATTTGTAACATGGATGAGGTTCGAGGTTGGGCTGGGGTCGCTGAGATGAGCGGTGAGACTTTCGATACAATGATCCGCAATGTAAAGGAGAGGGAAATATGTATATGATCAAAAATTACCAATATTAGTGTCGAATCCTTGATTTTCGGGGTCGCTGAGATGATCAATGATCTTTCCGATGCTGTTTAAATCGATGCCATTAAAAATGAAAACAGCATATTTCACGGGTACTAAACACAGGAGATACGGAGTTGTGCATTTAAATTTTCATTTCAACGCAGCGAAGTGGGAATACGTATATGCTAGTAAACAATAAAAAGAATAAGGGACCAAAATTTGACACCTGAGGTACTCCAGAAGTAATATTACAAATCGAAGAAGTATTTACTTTATATCTTCGAAAAATTTCCTGTTAGATAAAGACGAAACAAGCCAGTTAGTTATACAACATAGATCAAATTTCATAAATAATAATATCCTCATCATCTAGTTGATAAATTATTGAGTAGAGTCAAACCTCTTGACCTCATTAATTGATCCCTCACGAGTTTTACGCTCAACTTTCCTTGTATTCACCAGTAGCAATATAAGAAAAGTAGATAAAGAGTCAAAATGAAAGACCCAATTGTTTTCTGAAAAGTATTAAGGACAATGACTAAAATTGATGTGTAGCGAATATGACATTAAATTTCTTGCAAGTAAAATAGTTTATATTTTGCTCATCTTAATATCTTATCTCTGTCAAGGGTGTAGCTTCTTGACACTATCAGATGTTAAAGTGTCTAAAATCGGAGGTACAGTCATGTACAAAATGATTGTCGCATATCCATAACTGTCTTGTTTTGGAATATAATTTGAACTATGGATTCAACACTAATATCGGTCATTTTTGATCATTTTTAAATGTCTCTCGCCCTCCCCCAACCCTACGTTGCATCGTCAAAGTGAATTAGCCTAAAGCAATCCCTGCCCCTAAACTCATGTATTTTGAAAATTTGATTGAGATCGGTCGGGTGGTTCAAGAGTGATAAAGTCACAAAGGCAGTCATTTTAATTTTAACTTTTTTTTACATATATCTCCCCCTCCTCCTCCCCTAGGTTGGCTCGTCAAAGTGAAACGACAGAAAACACCCAAGGTCCGACCCTCATGTATGTTGAAAATTTGATCGAGATTGATTGGGTGGTTCAAAAGTTATTATGTTTTATTAGTTTTCAAAGTTATTATGTTATACGTCCCTCTCCCCTCCCCCTCCCTAAGAATCTACCGTTAAAGTGAAATTAAAAAAATGTTTACAGATCCGAACCTCATGTATCTTGAAAATAGGATTGAGATCGGTCGGATAGTTCAAGAGTTATTAAGTTACAAAAGTAGTCACTTCCAGTTTTATATTAATTGATTTTTATATATCTCTCTCCCTCCTTTTCCTCCCCTACGTTGCTCCTTCAAACTTAAATCATAAAAACGATCCCAGTGTGAACCTCATCTATGTTGAAAATTTGACCAAGATCGGTCGAGTGGTTCAGGAGTTATTAAGTGTTATTTATTTTTATACCCCTCCCCTTAGTTTTACCATCAAAGTGAATAGTCTAAAACCAGTCCAGCCTCGAATCTCATCCATGTTACAAATTTGATCGAGATTGGTCGGGCGGTTCAGGAGATTAGAAATCACAAACATAGTGATTTCCAATTTTTTTTATACATAGATTATAAAAGAGGTGAGATAATTTTGTCCATTTATAATCCAAGCAATATTATTTTATTAACAACGCTGAAACATAACAGGTGATTTGTCTTAAAATATCCAGTGGTGAATCTTTTTCACAATTTTTTTTAAAGCGGCCGACGCCCTTTTACTCGTATTTCATAAGTAAACATAATAATAGCAATTGTGCATAACAAAAGATAATGTTTTGGTAAAAGTGATTTTTAAAAAACTGCTTTGGCGAACTTTTATAAGGGAATATTCTTTCTTTTTTTTCTTTTCTTTTCTTAAGATCACAGAAAGCGTGCTTTACTCTTATGAGTGATTCTTTTCGAACAATTTTGTCAAAAATGTATTTGAAAATGATACTTTATGAATAAAAATTTCATTAATACCTCCATAAACATACCATAAGCAATTTATTTCTGAACAACTCAGAAAGAGTAGTTTGATGATGGGGAAATATTTTTTAAAAACATCCATTATAGTTTTGTTCATGTTTAATACAGAGGCGGATCTAGCAGAGGCTCCCAGTTTTTTGAGTAACAAAAATAATTTAAGCTATAACTTAAAGATTTTAGAAAGTTTTTAGTAAAGTTACGAAATATCTATCATAGTATCAGTTGTGGTTGCCCCTTCCCCCAATTTTTACCTTCTGGATCATCCTCTGGTTCCATAAATATGTATTTCATGAATAATTCTACAGTATGACATGATTCGAAGATGTGAACATATGAAATTTTAGTGCGATGGCACTGTCTTTTATTTTACGTAATCTAGTACTTGCTTTTATAGTTTATAAAATTCCCTGTAGGTGGCATTGAGATTTTTTAATACATGAGTTTCCATAAGATTAACTACATAATGCTCTTCTTTTTGTGTTTTCCTTTTCTACTAATTTAGGGTAAAATGTTTCCAGTGCTAGTAAGGAATAAAATATGTCGCAAGTGTATAAAGCAAGCGTTAACTAGGCCACAACCAGAAAACTTTGGTATAAGTTTATAATCCTAAACCGTACTTCTTCCTGTTCACCGTGTCAGTCTTTGAATATACTTAATATAATTATGTTTGTCTTTTGTACCTTAATTGTTCTTCATTTAGAACCTATTATTATTTAACTTACGGCAAATTGAGATCTCTCAAAAGTATGATGAATGAAATTGGTTTTCAAACGGATACTCCGTTATAGAAGTAATTCAAATCTTACCTACAAGTTATAGAGAAGTGGGGTCCAAAATTCTGGTAATTACAAAAATTAAGAAGTAAAGTTTTTTAATGCTTCTCAAAGTTGTAATGGTGATAATCAGATACTCACCTCTAAGTAGCTGCGTCAAAAAAAAAAAAAAAAAAAAAAAAAAAAAAAGTGTATATTATTGTGTGTATTCGTTGTGATGTATATTATTATTATTATTATTATTATTATTATTATTATTATTATTATTATTATTATTATTATTATTATAACTGTGTATAAACGTGAAAGATACGCTGTTTATATCTGAATACTAAAAACAAGTTGACTGCTGACCTCGGCCGTCGAAAAGTCTTCAGGAGGCAAGGAAAATGTCCACGAGGTTCTGGGTTTGAGTTCTGAAGAAGTAAGTATTCGGGATCGACCGAAAAATTGTTAAAAGTTATAGGGCGCCTGACAAACATGTTCCAAACTGCTCGGCCCAGGTTTAAGGTTGTCGGTCCGGATGAGCCAAACTAAGCCGATGGCTCATACCAACCAAGCCGGCTCCAGCCGATGGCTCACGTCAACAGAGCCGGCTCGAGCAACCGGATCAATTGAGCTTAGTCGATGGCTCATCCCATCTGAGCCGACTCGAGCTGTCCGCTCAGTTGAACCGAGTCGAGCCGGTTGACATCACTACCTGGGTTTTGCTTTTGCTTGGGCTAAAAAATTTGACAATGCGGGTTTCAGCTTTGGTTTAAGAACTACAATATATACTTATATTGATACTCCAGATATTGAGGCTGTCTCGTTATAAAAAATCTATCGCCGTCTCGTTATCAAGATGAGACGAAATTCGATCAGTGTCCCCTCTCGTGAGCAACAATAAAAGTATTCCACATTACTACTTATATTTCTCATGGCTTTCGGTTTCCAGTTCAATCAGGTCATGATCTCAAAACGAGCTAAAACGAGCTGAATGACCGAGCCATTTATCAAAATCAAAACTCGACTCAAAAACAGTGAATCGGCTCGGAATTCGACTTGAGAAAATTATCTTTGATTCGACTCGTGCCCATCCCTGGTTTTCTCAGGGTACTCCGTCTTCCTCCCACATTTTCACTCTACCAATTCTTCCATCATCATTCATTTGTCTTAATCATCCGTCTCACTTAACCTAAAGAGCATAAGAGTGGGAGGTTAAACTGAAAAAAATAATTTCTATTATTATTATTATTATTATTATTATTATTATTATTATTATTATTATTATTATTATTATTATAACTTCCAAAATATGTTGTCATAAATGTCGGAAGTCTTATAAAACAAATATGTTTATTCATCTGTCTGTCTGTCGACAGATTACAGAAAGAACATTAGAAGCTTTTTTTTTTTTTTTTTTTTTTAAACAATCGGTTTAGCGTCCCAAGAATGTGTTCCATCTCTCTCGAAGTGTTATTCGAACTAGAAGTCGATGAAATTAAGCATTTCCAGTTTCAACTTTTCTCGATACAGAATAAAAAACGGTGAAAGAAAGCGACAAACTTTTCTTTTTTAATCAATTCAGCGTCTCAAGGATACACATTCTCGCCATACGCAACATTCTACCAAAATCAGATGTTGTTCTGGATTCGTACCAGTTCCGGTTTTAATACAAAATTAAGAATTTTGATTAAATGTAATATTGGTACGAATTGTCATAAAGTGTTGAACCTCAAATTTCTCTTCTTTCAAAATTTTATTTTGAACATAGTCCATCTGGCATTCAAGCGGCATATTTAACTCTCACTTCAACCCTCTTAAGTAATGAATTCCTGGTAATTGGTATTCGATCTATTCATGTCAATCTACGATGTATGGATAGAAGGAAAAAAGAACTGATGCAACAAAACATTTTATCGGTCATTTTGCGCAATAGCAACATTATCCCCTTCAACGTACTCCTCTATATAACCTTTACACTGTTCTATACGAATTTTCCATTGCTGGAAGTAGTATTTTCAGAAACCACGTTCATGAGACCCATCGCGTTTCCTTTCGCAGTTTCTACTGTCTTAAATCAGGTTCTATCACGTCGTGAAATAAAAGAAGCTTCACGGAGCAATATTCGGTGAATATAGCGGATGATCCAACACATGCATCACATATATGGTCAGAAATGTCCTCACTGACAGTAGCATGTGAGCAGGAGCTCACAATCAGTCCTCAAATAAGGTCTTCGTCTTCTTACTCACAAAGGGTTGTCAGCACCTTTATCGTAAACTCTGCCATTCTACCGGTTGGTTTTCGGATATTATGTCCAAACGACGATGTGTCACAGGTTATCACTCGCTCTCAAAAATGTAGGGTATCTTCCAATGTTTGTCAAAAACACAAGCCCAAATGTTCACCCGAGTTTCATTTTGTTCCAATGTGTGGTCCATTGGCACCAATTTTGAACACACTTTCTTCATGTTAAAATTCTCATGTGAAATTTAGGGAACACTTTCTTTGTCAATTCCTGTGATTTCAGTAACAAGTCTGATACTCAAGCCACGTTCGTTTCGAATCGCATCCGAGTCTTTTTGAATGTTTGTGAGTCCCTTTCTCAAGGTCGTCTCTGATCATTTATCGTCCCTCTTCAAATTGTTAGAACCACTCAAAAATTTGTATGCGTATGGACAAAAACCGTATGTGCTATCTTACGTATCAAAATTCGCTAAAGTTTTCGCCCATAAAAATGGACACTGTTGATTGTCTTGGGGTTTCTAAATTTGGATTCTGCTTAACAAAATACATCGAATCGATACCTTCGGGTCCGGTGCACAGAACTTCAGTGAAACCTGTCAACTTGGCCACCTGCTTATCTTGGCCTAGTTCTTCTTGAACCTGCATTTTCCCATAAGACATTCGTTACTTACTACTCTATAAGTTGGCCACCTGTCTATCTTGAAAGTTGGCCACACTGAAGCAATGTTTATCCTATGATGATAATGATAAATTTACCTGCGTATCTTGGCCATGCAAAATACAGTTTTGTTATTTTTCTTAACTCTGTATTTGTGACTGGAGAAAAGAAGCAAGGATTCGCGCGATTTGCTCTTGGAGGTCAATGGCCAGAAGACTACCCTGATAAAGGGGTGGTGAAGGAAGATGTGAATAAGAAAAAGCACGTACAGGAATTCACGAAATGGTTGTACGTATTTGTTTACCCTGTCTGTTTTGGTAAAACCATTAGCTATATCAGCTCCTCTCATCAGTGGGGAGTTTCAGTAATTCCGGAAAATTCTCAAGGTTAAAGCTAACCATGTCAATTGTCAAGTATTGGCACCTGACGGCTTGTCAAAAGATAGCGGAGTTTTTGAGATATGAATTCCCTCAAGATGTTCTCAAAACATCTTTTGCTCCGAGGGAAACACTTCTAGCTCATTGACAAGAGGTAGTTAACTACAGTATTAGAATGTGCATATCTGCCAAAAAGAATAAAACAAATACATCTAGAATGAACCACCATTCAGTAACAACTGAAAAGAAGCCATATAAATTGCATATGAATTTCTCAATTTATAACTTGGCTTTACTTGTTTTAAATCTGAATAACTCTGTGTGCTATAATAGCAATTTCAATAAACTGCGTACATACGCTTCTATTTCATGGTTGTTTGTGTTATTGTGTTTTCAATCCGAATAATCCAATGTAGCAGACTAGTTTTCAGGAAGAGAAAGGTATGCACATATATTAAACATACTATAGTAATATTTTCTAGTACTGCATAGTTTTTTGATTACTCTATACACATTATTTATAAGTAGCTGTCGTGCCACTGCTTATTAAAATTTTACAATTAAGTAATACTAGAAATCCTACTCTAAAAATAAACAAATCACACTTATTTTCTGTAAGTTGGCTACCTGTCTAAGTACGCCACTTTTCGAAGGAACCGATGGTGGCCAACATAGACAGGTTTCACTGTATTTCTGTTTGTGTGTGTGGATATGTGATCAGTCACCTCCGTACACTACCTTTCGCAAATCGTAAGTTTCCGTCGCGGATTTTCCCAGTTTGAAAAGAAACTTCACACTGTTAGGCTGTTCCATATTAACACTAAACATGTTTTCGGTGGATCACAGAAGCACGGTCTGCTTCGTCCAAATATCACAGCGGAACTGAGCGGCTTTTGCTCTGGACAATGACTCATTCGATAGGCAGGGTGTAATAGTATACACTCATGGATTGATTGACGTTCAGGTGTTCACTGTTTGCCAATATCAAGTTAAATCAATTTCTATTCCTAGACACATCTATTAATGTATAAAATTTTAATTTCCTGTAGCCAGAAGATTCGGAGATCTCGTGAGCAGTGAAGGATATCCTATTTCGTATAATCCTATTTTATTTCATGCATATGATCTAAATTGTGCGAAATATTAAGCTTCCCACACTAGAAGCTTCGAAGGCATGGAAAATAGCAAAAAAATTCAAGCCGTTCTTTCCTTCTTGAACCGCCTTTCTCAAAACACCATTTTATTCAATGTACACTTCAATTTCCTGCACCATTGTTTTTCTATATCTGATGAACGACAGGAAACGAGTTCCCTTTCTCTCGTATAGGTCGAATTTCGTAAAATCTTATTTTATTTACAACCTAGGGATAATTGAGTTTTGGATATTTTCAGTAACCAAAGAATGGTATTTTACTTTAGACATATTTACTGACACTGCAAAGTTAAAAAGAAAAGTTTATATTACGTGCAGATATAATAAACAATACGGTTCTCATTAGGTATTCACTAAATATTCGATTTGGAAATAAAACACCAGAAATTTGTGTATTACGTCAAATTTTATTGAAATCTAGCATTTCTGCAGAACTTGAGGGAAACAAGACTTCAAGATGATTAGAGTGAACTATTGAATACTGATGCGCAATAAAAACTTTGGATTTCAGTCAACGTTTTTTTCTGTAAACACTGATAATTAACATTTACATAATTAAAACAGAAAGACCACTCAGCTACACAAAATCGTAGTGAACAATTTTGAACTTCCATGACGAATATTCTTATAAAGTTGCAATTACTGTTTGCACCCATCCTCAGAAGCGTCTTGAAGAGTGACTATCTTCTGGTTTTCGTTCTGGAGGTACCTTATCAGGCACTGCAATACCAGCTCTCACCATAATATTCTTTACTGAGCCTACAAAATACAGACCAAGAATTGTTCCACAAAAACCAGTCAGAATTCCAATGTTGAGGCCAGATTGGAGTGAATCAAACTGAGAGAAGTAGTAAGTGTTCCGAAAATCATTTCTACCTTTCGGTGATTGAACTGTGACTCCAAATCTTTTGGCCTTTGCCAAGGCAGAAACTATTTGTTTTAGAAACCTGTTCATTTCGCAAGAAGAAATACAAATAACTAAAAAATGCAGAAAATTTTGTTTAAAAAAGTAAACAAAATGTTGCTCTTCTAAAGCATTTGTTGCATTTCCGAATTGAATTGTTCAGTCTGTTACTTAGCACTTAATACTGTATTGTTGAGTCTTTCTTGTTTAGTACTTAAAACTGTATTGTTGGAAGCATCAAATGAAATTGCTACAGCAACAATAACTTATATTAATACTTCTTACCATGATTGAAAATTATAGATAAATATATTTAATTATGCAATTTTGAACAACCCAGGTTTCATTATTACATTATTACACACAATTTGCTATTTATTTTTGTTTAAATAACGAAGATTCTATATTGTTTATTATCTTCACCTTTAGTGATAAACAAATTAAATACCAACACCTTCTAAATGGAACGGAAATAACACTGTATTCCATTGCGCAAAACAAAGTAACCGAGTTACAGGGATTGTTCAGAAAGTAATGAGACTTCCAGGAGCACACTCCCACTGGGCGATTGTGGTAAGGGTCCAAGCTAAGGAACGCACTGGGCATCCGAGCTATGACGCAGTGAGGATCATGCGTGGCGCAAAAGCAGTTTTTGAGTTCTTGTTACGGCACAAAATGTGAGAAAACAAGCGTTCACTGGAGTAGCGTTACACGATTAAATTTTGCTTTTACCTTGGCGAAACCGTTTCTGAGACGCTTGGCTTTGTCACGAAGGCTTACATTGAGGACGCCTTCTCAAGGGCTCAAGTTTTCCGGTTTTTCTGTGAGTTCAAGAACGGACGGGAGACCGTTGTAGACATGGAGCGAACGATGGTTAGATTCCAGGAGATTTGTCACTTTGGTCACGTTTTTGTCCAAACCACTCATTGAAGAGCGTCAGGAGCAAAATTTCATTGCGTAGCCCTGCTCCAACGAATGCGCCCCAGTTCGCATGAACTCTGCCGTGACAAAAACTCATAAACAGCTTTTGCGCCATGCGTGATCCTCACTGCGTCAGAGCTCGGACGCAACTGCCACCCAGTGCGTTGCTTAGCTTGGACCCACCACCGCAATTCTTTTCGGGGAGTGTGCTACTGGAAGTCTCTTTGCTTTCTGAACAAACATGTATGCGAAGTATTTTCATATTTCAATCTATAAACGCTTTCAATATATGATTTCAAAAGAAAAAAAATTTTTGTGTTGCATTCTCACTACAATGTCTTTCGTTCAGAAGCAAATATTTAATCAGATCAAGATTGTTGTGAATAAGAAGTAGAAAGATTGAAATGGGTTGCATTATTGCTGATGGAAAGAAAATCTAAACCAATAGTGGACTTCTGATTATCTGTGTGCAGGTTTTCGGTTTGGGAATTATTCGTTAACATTCCGTAATTTAAATATAAGTATTAAATAAATAAGGTTTTAAGGTTTTAATTAACTACTTTGACTAACTATAAGAAGTGATTCTTCACGTTAGTCTATGAAAAAATTTCCATATTGGCCAGTGGAGAAAACCGCTCAGTTTTAGAGTTAGGGCTGTCCAAAATCGCCGAAAAAACAAAATTTCAGCATGTGTTATCTTGAACTCTAGAAAACGTGGAGTGGCTGTTCATAGCGTACAGTAAGGCATACATACGCAATCTAGAAGTGGTGGATGCCATTATTGAAAGGTCACTTGCCACAATTCTGAGAATATTCCATGCTCCATAGTCATCCGCTAACATCTTAATTTTTCACGTACACTCATGTCCAAAATGATTGTAGCAAGTCTATAACTGCCTTTGTAAGAATATAATTTGATAATGATTTTCCAGGGTGCTTTTAATAACTACTATGTGTATAATCGGGAAATGTATGTTTGTGGTGAATTTCATAGGAAAAGAATTATAAATACGAAAATTAGAATGAATAAAATAAAATGTTGCTAAATGGACAACAAAGTTTTATTTTGGTTTTATTGTTCTTATTTACTGCTCTTTTGACAGGAAATTTGCTACATACATGTCTTTGCCAATTATACTAACATTATAAAAGATACCGGGCGAAATCGTTATCAAATTATATCCCTACAACGACATATTTATAGACACGCGACAATCATTTTGGACATGACTGTACATTAACTGATGTGTGCGAGTGAATGTTTAATTAAGCTTTAATTACTTAGTATTCTCGATTTGAGTTTATCCCTTTGTTTCAGTTCCGTACTTTTAGAGTTTTCCAGATATTCTTTCGAACAGAGAGAGAGAGAGAGAGAGACAGCCACCCAATCCCTAAATTACCAGCTAAATACCCGTTAGGGAAATTAATCAATTGCAATTTATATGTACTGCGTACTTGATTTTTGCAACGCTCTAGTAGCACTGCTATGTTGGCACCCACGAAATCACTAAAGTACAGCTGTGTGAGCTCTACGAACTACTTGAATGTTGATCACTGCGTGAACGAATGATGTTGGCAGAATGGCTTCGTAAGGATATTTGGAAAGCTATAGCTAATTGAGGGAAAAAAGTAAAGGATTCTCGTACAAAAAAAAAAAAAAAAAAAAAAAAAAAAAAAAAAACAGAAATACAGAAATACAGCTTGCAGTATTCTCACCACAAATGTCCAACTTTAAATAGCGCTCTCATCGGCTTAATTCCGTTAAGTTTCCTGTCCCTAAGTTTGATTCTATATGTACATTTTATATTCCCTAGTAGCAGAGACAACTAGCAAACCGATTGCTGTAAGCTTGAATTGCAAGTCGGGCAAGCTTGCATTAAGCTTGATTGGAAAACGTGCAAGCATGAATTATAGGAACGAAGTTAGATAGGAGCAACCTTGTATTCAATGCCCCATTCAAGCTTGACACAAGCGTTTCAAAGTCAAGTCAATAGCCAATGAACGGCCAGCAATGCTATTACACTCTGCGAAGGGTCTAAAGCATCGCTTGCAAGTACAACAAAAGGCAGATTGTATGAAAGCATATACGTTTTAAGTGCAAGCGTAGAAATCCAAAAGCCAACGACGCGCCAACTGGCCGAAGGCTTTCTTGCTACTAGGGTTGATTCTTGTGCATACTTTCTATTATTTTAAGACATTCTGTGTATCTATAGGGTAACATAATTTCATTTCAAATCTCAACAAATTGTATTAAATTGATGAGATACAAACAAGGCTACTAGTCACTACAGCATTAATCTTTAAATGCCCATTGACGCAACTGCTGCGTCAAGGCTTTAAACCAGGATAACTCAGCCCTTAATTAAGCTAGGAAGATAACTTCGGTATCAATGTACTCCAGAAGGATGAAGGTTTCCGCCGATATGTATTCTACGCATGTGTGGAGGTACCACAGAGGACGGGGAGGGTAAAGTTTTTTTTTTCATCTTTTTTTAGGCTATTTTCCCCTTGGAGATACATTCCTAAAAACTGGTATATGAAGCAATGAAGTAGTCCATTACATGGAAATACCCTGTATATGTACTTGTTTCTTATATGAGGGGAGAAGAGGCACAGTTGGCCAATTTTGCGGGTTTTAGTTTTTCAAAGTAAATTACATTTAATTTCAGGACGGATCGATGTAAGACAAGGTATCTTTTCACTGAATTGATCTACAAGCACAATTATTGTTGCTGTACATGATGTGACATGACTCAGTGATAATTAGGGGTGTCACCAGGGCAACAGCTCTTCGAAAATGATATACAAGGCGTTTTCAGAGAAATTTCGTTCAAAATTTTTATCTCGCTTTGCACTGCAGCAATGGCTACTACTTTCTATATTAATGTTACAACTGTGTTGCCTACACATTAACATCATTTTGTAAGCGTAGGGTGACTTCCAGGGTTTCCAGGTCCCCCAAATTATATTCTTTTCATATTTTAAGCACTTTTTGTTTCTTCTTCAACGAATAGAGTGGGAACTGCACATGTGTTACCTCATTGAAATTGTGTTCTATAAGCTCTCCAATAATGTATCAATCTGAATCTGTGATAATTAGGAGGTCATCAGGACCGCCAACGTGCGAGTCTATAAGATTTCGTTCAAATCCCTGGCAGGTCTAGAAAGGTTAAACAAATAATATTAAATGGGCTATAAAATCCTACATTATAGTAAAATATACGGAAAAGGCAAGTTAACCAATTTCTCGCTTACCTTTACAGATGGATATTTCTTTATCAGAGTACAAGAGTCCTCCGCCATGAGAGTTCCATGAGAGCCATGCGTTATCTCTGATCGATAGCGAAATCTATACTTGGATTGAGGCTGCTCTATCACTTGCAAATACGGCTTAAGTGGTTTAGGAAGTAAAAGATCTCCTGCAGGAAAAATATGAAGAATGAATATGTAGGTAGGATCTTTGAAGCCTGTGAGGCTAGGCTAGCAGAAATATAAAAACATCCACATTCAGATACCACTTCCTTACACTCTACTGAAATAAAATATTAAATAATATGTGGAAAGTTGGAAATGAAATCTGTAGTTTACCGTCCCCGATCATGCCCTTTAGGCTGCAGAAGACATATCATTAATAAAAGTGAAAGAGTTAGTAGAATGAAAGTGTGGAAGGAAAATGGAGAACCCGAGAAAATATACGAACACAATGTTTAGTACCAGAAACAAAGGTGCATGTGTTAGTTCAAGGACGTTTTCACATAAACCACTCTGCGTCGAATTGACGTCCGTCAAATATGAGAACTCAATTCCCTCTCTCCCCTATGCTTTAAAAACTGTTCTGTAGCAACTTTCGTAATAAAAAAAATAAAATAAAAAAAGACTCCTATATGTCGTACTTTTTCCTGAGGATTTCCAATTGTCTGAATTTCTTGGGACTTGCAATGAGTAAATAATGAGGAAATCCGTCCCCTCCTATATTATATAACAAATTTTTAATTAAAATTTATTAAAAACAACCAGATGCTTATAAAAACCACTGTGTTTCGTTGAAGATTAGAAACTTTACTCATAGTTTGGAATTGAAATTAGTCAAGAGGGAAAATGGACGATCGCTCGCTTCAACAATACACACAATGCTCTCTCTTATAAATTATTATTTTATTTTTCTTTCATTGTGAAGGTACGATCTGTTACAGAGCTCACTAATATAAATATGAAACTAAATTTACATATAGTATTTCACCCTTTGATTGAATCATATACTTCTTAATATCAAAACTGAATTTTAAAACACAATTTCTGCGTTACTACTTTCAATTATTAATTTCATATTTCCCGCAAAATTAGAAAAAATGCTCAACTTACTGAACTCTTCTGGAATCGTTAGAGTAATGGCAGACTGTTGAGAAGACATGGTCTCACTTCCCACTTTGGAAGATGATGATCCACATGAATCGATGGAATATGGAGTAGAATTCACGTTGTCTGAAGAACAAGTAATACAAAAACATCAGGTAACAAGGTTCTTGTCGCGTGACTAAAAATTATGTAGAAATCGAGATAAGTTTGATAATTATATGTGATATAAGCGATTATAGGCATGCAAATGCTTCACCACTCTGCGTTTTACAGGAAATCATTAAAATTCGTTTCAGTGAGATATTCTTTACAAAAAGGACGTATTTTCACATAACTGCAAGTATCTGCTACCAGAATGATGGTACTGTAATGTACCTTTTATTTGTTTCAGCTGACTAATGTGTTCTTTTAAAGAACGTCACAATAAATTTGTTACTTAGGAAAAAATCAAGGGGAAGTTGCTAATTTCCTGAACAAAAATACTTTTCTGAGAAATCAGTTCCCCACTGGTCACATGATCTGTGGTTTTGTTTCAGATTAAGTCATTCAAATAAAGATTGAATCGTTTTGTAAACACATGTAAACACATTAAACCGGTTCTTTATGTAGAAAATTTTCTTACGGAGATTTCTTTATGAAAGGACTAACACTTCAGCAATTCTTCTGTACGTATTAATACTAACAATGTAAGTGGTCTATAGGCACTAATAACATGACATTCTTTGGATACTGCTTCTACTGTTCTACGTACAGGAAAAAAGACAAGCCTAGCGTAAAAGAGACCTCTGATGAAGCATTTTTAACACAAACGTCGTACAAGAAATTCGATTAAGACAATAGACCAACAAGTTTTTCTATCTTGCAACTAGAAAATCGTATTTAGTAGATGAGCAACTGAAATGAAATGAAATCTTTGAGTTTTACGTTCCACGATTATACCGGCTAGGCTAAAGGAGAAGGTGATGATGAGAAATGAGTGAAATGGTGGAATGAAGAAAGTGGGAGGAAACGGGAAAATCCCGAGAAAACCCATGCACACGGTGTTTGTCCATCACAAAGTTAACTTGGCGGGGGCCTGGATCGACCCCAAATGTGCAACTGCATAGACTATAAGGGTTAATTTAAGAATGTTTTCGCTTTATTGTTCGAAGTAACAGCTTAGTCAGAATTGTCAAAGTACACAGAGTTGCTAAACTAATCACTACAAGCACAATTGGTGCAATTATCTATGTGATGCCAGCTATTAACGCGTTGCCAATTTAATAGTCATCTGTTTTCCAGTTCTACGGCAAACAGCATTCACCTGATATTTGTTTCAATGTGTAAGTGATGGTATCACGCGAAAATCCGAACAAGATTTCTCACAAGAACTTACTTATATGTATTATTTAAAAACAAACATAGTACTATTACTGGATTAAAAGATCATAATATTTTCGGAGTGTGAAATAATGCGGGTTTTTATACTTTTTATAAATTCATTACAACAGCTATTTGAAATTGAACTTACAAAAACTATGCACATAAAGACAGAGAACAAATGATTTAAAGACATAATGAATATTTCAGGTATCTGTACACCTCGTATGATAAACGTTATTGCTACCTGGATATTAAAATAACTTATTCAGACTTAATATCAGTTGCGCGGTTACTCTTGATAAAACGAAGAAATAATAATTGTCTTTGACCGAAATATGTTGTGCCTACGCGAAATATGTCAAATTATAAATTAATTAATTATATAAAATACGTACTTCTAATAAGTAAAAGAAATAATAATTAAAGGAGTGTCATTTAACATTAGTTATAATTGTCCCAAATATTCTAAGCTTAATATGCAAATTACTTGGAGGTTGAGTAGGATAATATCCCTTTACAAATAATGATTTCTATTATGTAGTAGAGTTCCGAAAAGAGTTCTGCATATTAACAATGCTTCCGCTCCTAAATAGTAATTCTATTTTGTTTTAAAAAAATAATTATTTGGTTGAAATAAGCGCAAGTAGCACATAAGAATTATAATGTACTCACTCGTAATTTCGTTATTACGAATACTGACAAAGAAAATACCTTGATGCATGTTAACCAAATAAGTACTTTGGGATCTTGGCTGTCATCATAAAGTTGGGAGGGGAGTTTATGAAGAAAGGGCTCTCCCGATATGATTGATTGGGAGGATTAATAACAGGTTTGATTAATATATATATACACACATGAGTGGTTCTGAAACTACAAATTTGATTAATGAATATACATGGTTTCCAGGAAACTATCAAGTGACTGCTCATTTTGAGTACAAAAATGTTACTGGTGATATTTCTTAAAACATTAACTTGAATTTTTGCGTTCATATCCTTGATTGGAAGAGGCTTATTACATAAGTTGCCTCTTTTTCTCTTTAGCACGTAGAATCGGTAATGATTTCAGGTTTCCCTCGGAGATGAACTCGAAATAAACAGGGGACAAAACTAGGACTGCAAGGATACAGGTCACCCTTGCTGAGTCGGAACTGAGAAATATCTCGATTTTTTTTTTTTTTTTTTTTTTTTGCTTTGGGGGCAGAATTTCCATCCAGGGCCACCCCTGAAATCACCACTCAGGGTGTCTACTAAAATTCCAAAATGAAATTTCGTGACTTTTCCGTGACCTTTTCTTTATCAAATCATAAAATTTGGTAGCATTCTCAAGAGCGAATCTGGGTGCGAATTAGCCCGAAGTTTCATCCATGCGATAGAAATGTGCTTTGCTTGCGATTTGGTAGCGTCTAAAATGATCTTAGACATTTTTGGAGGTGAAATTCGACGTTTCAGAGAACAAGATTTTTCAATCGCTACTTACATTTCTACAGTTATAAAAATTGTGACCGAAAAGCTAAATTTCCTGACTTTTTCTTGACTTTCATGGCCGATTTCTGATTTCGTGACTTTTGTCACCGATAGACACCCTGTCACTATTTACAATTAGTCCTTTACACAATATATTTTGAATAAACGAGTGATTCGTAATTGTACATTAGATTCTAAGGCTGTATTTTTCATTTGATATAAATTAATATCGAGATCATTATTGCTAACAGGCGTGAAACCAACCTACGAATATATTTCTTACTCAAGAATGATACAACTGTTACTCAAGAATGATACAATAATGCATTAAAGTCCGCATAGTAGTTGGATATATTCATCTTGGAGTGAAGTGGCCAAGGCGTTCGGTTACGATTGGATTTGAGTTTAGCGTCTCTGTCAGTAGCGAAAATATATAAGATGTAGACCTACAGCTTAATGTAGAATTCGAACCACATGACCTCCTACTAGGAATCGAACCCGAGTCTCCTACGCCAAAGACGTATATGTTAACCATATAGCCACGAGGAAACTCCGAGTTTGATTACGACTTTGATCCATGGTAGAATGCTTGCCTAAGCCGAGTAGTGTTTCGGATTCCACTGTAGCAAGGGCTTCCATCTCTTATGGGTTCAGAGCTGGAGAAAAATGTTAAAGTCCAAGAATCAATCAACTAAAACATGGGCATTCAAGAGTAGGGCAGGGTGGTGCCCAGGCGGGGAGGTGTCCGGAATGGTACTGACGGTTTTTAAAAGTGTATAGTTTTAATATGGTTAGAGATACAGAAGAAAAAAAAATCATGTATTTTAAAGGAGAACTCAAAAAGTTTATTTGGTCTTACAAGTCATTCTAACAGTGTAACTTCACGTGAGCTCTATTTGTAACTCTTATAATATCTAGCCTGAACTCAACCTCTCTCCACGTATTCTGTAACATCTGAGGTGTTATTGAAGCAATCGCATTACTAACACGGTTCTTCTTAACGTAATCGTAATCGTTTGTGTACCACATCGTGCACTGTTGACTTTGGAATTGCAAATTTCTTGTTCGCTGTGCGAATTGACTTCCTCGGGCTACGTGAAAAACACTCTCTTATTGCTTCCATATTTTCTTCTGACATTCGCGATTTACCACCGCTGTGTTGTTTCATACACTCCCCGTTGATAAAAATTGATCCTTCCACGCCTGGATACTGTTGCGTGATGGAGGATGCTTGTGGTAAACATGTCGAAAGTTTCGTTGAACTTGAACAACACTTTTTGTCTCTGCAAACCACCACACGCGTTGCACCTTTTCGACTGACGACTCCATTTTTATCGCCGTCACCGGTAGTTATTCAAGTATGAAAATTTGCTGAACAAAACTTTTTGAGTTTTCTTTCAATATGAATGGTTTTCTTCTTCTGTATCTCTGTCCATATTAAATGTATATATTTTTAAAAACCGTCAGTCCCATTCCGGACACCCTGTATATCAAAGACGCTGTTTGATGCATATTTCTTAGTGCATATTATTTTACATCAGGCATGTGCAAGTTGGAACAGGAGCTGGGCCAAGTACAGAGGACTTAGTGGCGTACAGGGGCGCATGAGACAATGTGTAACATTTTCACAAGAATACCATATTCAATAGAGAAACTCATTCATTTTGCACTAACATCATAGGAACACAAAAACTGTTATAATAGTAACAAAAATATTTACTGACGAAAAGCAGAAAAAATCTATTATTATTTTAATGGGAGTCTTGACCTTTCATGTTCTGAATCAATCTGAATAAGTTTTACACTGCGCGATAAGGATTGAAAAAAAAAATAGTACAATTTAAGAGGTTACCTAATAAACGCATTTTCAATAGCGTATCATGCGAATCAGATGAAAAGGTTCAGCGGTCTTGAGTCGGCCCGGGGGCCGGTTTTTGCACATGGCTGTTTTACATCATGATTAATGAGCGAACATATTTCACTTGCACTGCGGTTGAAAGGGCAAGACCGTTACAGAGAGATTTATGCCTCTAGTGGTCACTTTAGTAACTCTATAGCTGGGAGGGTGTTATCTGAAAACTCCAAATCTTAACTTTTGGTTTTGATTCTGACAGGTAGTCAACTGAGGGAGTTTCAATCGTAGTTTTCACGGCAATGAAAAGGTCCATGCCGCGTTTTTGTAAATTCGTCAAACAATATTTGCTAAATGAGCTATACACTGTGGATGATCGGCGTCCATGTCTAAGAGAATGTTAAAACAAGTTTACTACAGCTAGTATTGAAAACAAATGTGGGCTTCACATGAATGCTTTACAATTCGCTATTCTAATCTCAAATAGGTGAATCGCAACAAAATTCGAGCTATGCATGTCGAGGTGCCAATGATCTGGCATGAACTATCCAGCCAAACAGAAGTCTATCAAAATAATAATAATAATAATAATAATAATAATAATAATAAATGGGAGCCATTCGAAATCTAATATTAAGTAACTTAATGTTCCATCTACTATTAAATCTACACCTCGATTAATTAATAGTAACGAACGGGGCAATAAAGAGGAATCCCAATTCACCTATGACCTTTGCTTCTGGAAGAGCTGTTATCCTTAACAGATAGTTCCACGATAGGGTGTACGTTACCGCTCTTCCTTATAAGTTATTACGTTTCCTTCTTTCACTCTCACAGCATACAAGGTAAGATCTGTTATAGAGCTCACTAATATAAACATGAAACTAAATTTACACATAATATTTCGACTTTTGATTCAATCATATACTTCGTAACTAGTCTTGGCTAGCTATTGGCTCCGCTCCCAGACCACCGTGTTTGCTTGGCCTACGGCCTTGCACCCCTTACACCCACAATTCTACCGAATTTCAAGTTTTTTAATTTTTTTTTTTTTTTTTTTATTTCAACTACCTAAAGATAAGATTTTGTATCCCAAGAAAAAGCCCATTTAAATAACATGAAGATTTTTCATTCCCCTTTTAGACCCCCTAAAATCTAAAAATATTCACTGTTGTCAATGTTCCTATGTGTTACTCCGCGAAGGATGCAATCATGTCAAATTTCATCATAGCAACCCTACACGAACTGCCTAAATAGTTTAGCATGTAGATTTCCCATAAAAATAACATGGGAAAAATTTTTCAGTTCCGCATAAAACTACTCTAAAGTTGGAAGCTTTAGTGATTTTGATAAATAATCCTGTAGCAAAGGTACAAGCATACCCAATTTCAAGATTGTATTCCGAACTCAAGTACCTAAAATATGAGATTATATGTTAAAAAAAAAAAAAAAAAAAAAAAAAGATCATTTAAATAACATAGGGAATTTCTTCATCTCCCCTTTAGACCCCCTAAAAATTAAAACTATTCACTTTGCCAATTTTCCTATCGGTTTGTCCCTAAAATCTACAATCATACCAAATTTCAACTTTCCACGTGAACTGGAAGTACCCCTTATTTTATGTCAGTGAGTTCATGTAATTTTATATATATTTAGAATTAAGATCAGGATAGAATAGGATAGAATTAGGATATCAAAACTGAATTTTAAAACACAATTTCTGCGTTACTACTTTAAATTGTTAATTTAATATTATATAACATATTTTCAGTTAAAATTTATTAAAAAACAACCAGATTCTTATAAAATGCACTGTGTTTCGTTGAAGACTAGAAACTTTACTCTTATAGTTTGGAATTGAAATTAGTCAAGAGGGAAAATGGGCGATCGCTCGCTTCAAAATAGGCGCTCGCTCACTAATATAAATATGAAACTAAATTTACATAATTATAATACTTTACCCTTTGATTGAATCATATACTTCTTAATATCAAAACTGAATTTTAAAACACAATTTCTGCGTTACTACTTTCAATTATTAATTTCATATTTCATGGAAAAATAAGAAAAAAGGCTCAACTTACCGAACTCTTCTGGAATCATTATAGTAACGGCGGGCTCTTGAGAAGACATGGTCTCACTTCCCACTTTGGAAGATGACGATCCACATGAATCGATGGAATATGGAGTAGAATTCACATTGTCTGAAGAAGGAACAATACAATAACATCAGGTAACAAGGTTCTTGTCGCGTAACTAGAAATATGTAGAAATCGAGATAAGTTTGATAATTCTATGTGACATAAGCGATTATAGGCATGCAAATGCTTCACCACTCTGCGTTTTACAGGAAATCATTAAAATCCGTTTCAGTGAGATATTCTTCACAAAAATGAGGTATTTTCACATAACTGCAAGTATCTGCTACCAGAATGATAGTACTGTAATGTACCTTTTTTTGTTTCACCTGACTAATGTGTTCTTTTAAAGAACGTCACAATAAATTTGTTACTTTGGAAGAAATCAAGGGGAAGTTGTTAATTTCCTGAACAAAAATACTTTTCTGAGAAATCAGTTCCCCACTGGTCACATAGTCTGTGGTTTTGTTTCAGGTTAAGTCATTCACATAAAGATTGAATCGTTTTGTAAACACATGTAAACACATTAAACTGGTTCTTTATGTAGAAAATTTTCTTACGGAGATTTCTTTATGAAAGGACTAACACTTTAGCAATTCTTCTGTACGTATTAATACTAACAATGTAAGTGGTCTATAGGCACTAATAACATGATATTCTTTGGATACTGCTTCTACTGTTCTACGTACAGGAAAAAAGACAAGCCTAGCCTAAAAGAGACCTCTGATGAAGTATTTTTAACACAAACGATTCGATTAAAACAATAGAGAAAAAAATTCTCTATCTTGCAACTAGAAAATCATGTTTAGCAGATGTGCAACTACACTGAACATAAGAGTATAGTATATTTAAAAATGCTATCACTTTATTGTTCAAAGTACCTGCTTAGTCAGAATTGACTAAGAACACAGAGTTGCTAACCTAACTACAAGTACAATTGGCACAACTGTCTATGTCAGTGGTTCTCAAACTTCTTGTTACTGCGACCCACATTAAATAATAAAAAGTATTTTGTGGCCCACCTACTTTTCTTCATACACACATTGACATTCTACGTAATGGTGGTGTATTTCAAAACAGTTAAATTTTATAACTCATATCTCTAATTCCAGTTCGTTCAATAACAGTCCGTATAAGTGATTGAAATGAAATTTATCTCGGGGTGTTGTAAACACCCCGAGCGACCACGAATGTTACAAAGTGGAGTTCGACGCTTACATCTTAATAAAGCAAAATTTAGTTGGTTGCTTTCATATCTACCGTAAATATCTTACTTTCAAGTTAAATTGTAATGCAAATTTATGAATATAGTGGTCCTGTCGGTACAAGAACGCCAGTCGGTGACGATGAAGCAAGTGTAATGTAAATTTTTTTCTCAATAACTGTATTTGTCACATGAAATTGTACGCATGCGCAAAGAGGGTTAAAGTTGTTTCCATAGAACGGTAACACAGAACTAACACTAGTTCCGACGCAATGCCCTACCCCATCACTCACCCATTCTCTTTCCATCCTGACCCAGCATCTCTATGACTTTACAACAAAACAGGGCTCTGAGTAACCACTTACTCTTCACTTCATTAACAGACACTTTCAATTTTCATTTTCTGAATAATACTTCACAACATATGTTTCTGCATCAAAATAAAATGTTGATAATTAAAGGGAGAAACTTCTCGTGACCCATCAAAAAGCGGGCCGGGACCCACCAATGGGTCACGACCCACACTTTGAGAAACATTGGTCTATGTGATTCCAGCTACTAGCGTGTTTCCAATTGAACAATCATTTGTTTTCCAGTTCTATGGCAAAAAACAGTCGCTTGCTATTTGTTTCAATGTAAAAATGTTGGTATCAATTGAAAATCCAAACACGATATCTGACAAGAACTTACTTAAAACATATGTGAAGAATATGTGAATATGGAGAAAGGACTTTGCGCCCATTCTGTGTATTTTATATATATATTAGCATTGAACATAAATATTCACGTAGCAGCTGCATTAGCGAACATCTACCTGTAATAGTTTGGTTCTTCTCTGACGTTGAATCTAAAAATACTCAATTACTTATCGAGCATATGGAACACATTGTAATACCTCAAACTACTCACCTTGTAAAGCTCATCAATCCAATAAAAGTCCAATCTTTCCCCCAATATTTCGACTGGAATCTTGGTCACTCATCCTCAGGACCACACAATGGTTTAAGACCTTTTGCACATGAACTTTTTTTTTGTCCCAACATTGGTAATTAATTAATATTGCTTAAATTTTATTGGTATTTATGAAAATATTTCAGTATGTTATAGATTGCACTAATAGATATAATGTTTTATATCTATATAGCGCTAATGTTAGTGCCCTAGCTTCATTTGCTTACAATATTTCTTATTGGAGTTTATGTTTTCTTTCCAATGGATTCTCCTTAATCAGAACACTCAATAGACTAGTCCGTCATAATCACTCAATAGACTAGCTTAATTCATTGTTCACAATGTAGCCAGGTGAAACTACTTTCTTATTTTTTGTAACCACGTAAACCTCAAAATTTAATTAATGGAGTTGAGAGGGTATTACGTGTGACTAACAAATAAAACCTTATTTTTTTATTATTTTATGTATTTACTTTTTTGTTGATGTAACTGGTAATAACACCTTTCCAACTGTATGAAGATTTCCTTCGTCAATGTTCGGCGCTGGATTTTTTTTTTTTTCCCTTCTGCAACATGATTCATATGCATTTCTTTCGATATTTATGCATTCGATTTTATATAGCATGGTGTAAAATTTCAAAACCATGTACCGTTGTAGATGCTTTGATAAACCTGATACAGTTTCTTTGTCTTCTCGAGACTATCTCTTGTGTTCTTTTGACCCAGTCTTAATATTTACTCTTTTGTTGCATGAAATCTCTAGGAAACCTATACACTTGTAAGGAATGCGGCCAATATTCCTTGATAAATTTAGTCTATAGGCACGCCGGAACTTACTTTGCAAATACCTAACCCTAATAATTTTCACCCAATAGCCTGCTGCAGATATTCAGTCCAAAGTATTCAGTAATATAATTTGAAGTTCGCAATTAAATGATGACTCACTAAACCAGATAGAAAGTTAATATGGTTAGTACACTGAAGAAATCATAAAGAAGTTGAGCAGCAATAAAGTCAAAAAGGGAACAACAAGAGTTTTGAAAGAAGGGTAAGGAAAACAGAAGAAAGAAAAAAAGTTAAAATTTTGAGCAAGAGTAATAGATTTTACCATTTCTTACTTTAAGACCCATAGGCTATAATAGCTAATTCTGGGAGCCAAACGTACCGTACATTCTTTTAAACGATTGATATCCATTTGCCGTCAACTAGTACCAATTTTGTCGGTTATGCTCCCTCATAGCGTTTCAGTCTTTGAATGGGGACATTGTAGTGTTCAACTAGTATTTGATTTGCACCTTTGGTAAATGGACGAGATATTCCTCACTGTAGATGAATCCCCATTACAACGGTATGTTGTATATTTTTACTTGTAACAATTATTAACTTGTAATTTTGGGCTATAATGTGTTTTAAATATTTTAAATATATACTAGGCAGGTTCTGCTAATAGAAGAAGAGAAAGAAAAAAAGAAATAATATAGTTATGATGTTAATATATAGAAAGATTATTAAAATGTTTTTATATAACCAAAATCTCGATGTCGTCGTCATGACAACACAAATAAATAGAATTCTTGTGAGAGTTAAGCAGACATCTTAAAAATTTGTGTAGAAGTAAAATATACACTTTTTCGTCACATTTATTAAACTAAGTGTATAAAAAGTAATTGAAGTGTTTTAATGGCTCAAAATTAAGGTTATTAAGAACCATTATCGTTATAAATTGGTGCCGAAACACCGAAAGAGAAAGTTCTATCGTTTAGAAGAATAATAAAGCGATCAACATTGAGCCCAACATCAATCTTACTATTTTGAGAAGTGGCAAGATAATAAATAGGAATCTAATGATTGCTATGAATAAGAGAAGTGGACAATAATCAAACTATACATACCGAAATGAATTCTCCAGAGAACATATTGACGTCTTAAGGGAAATATCACAACAAATTAAGGATCAAGCCCAACGGATTGATGAAATATCCCAACAAATTAGGGATCAAGCCCGGGATCAAGCACAACATCTTGACGAAAGGTTAGAGCAATTGCAGCAACGTAACGATGGTAAATGGGACCAATTACAACAACAATTAAGTCAAATGAATCAGCAAATTGCAGTTAAGTTCGAGCATTATGATGAAGAAATGGGCAAGATAGCACAGAGATTCACCGAAGTTCAAGACTCTGTAAAGATTATAGAGACAGCGGTAAATGAACACGCCAATCAAATTAAGCAGTTACAAGATGAAGTCAACTTCATTAAAGAAAAGTGTATTCACAAAAGTGCAGAGCAAGATGGTGGGCACATGAATGCTGTACACCCCACATCCATCGGTTGGGAATCTACACGTCATCCCAGAGCAACTCTTGAAGATAATCAATCCTCGAGCTGTAATGAAGACAGTACCGAAGGAGAAAGAAGAGTGAGGCGATCATCCCATCAGAATCATAACCACCACAAGTATTTGAAGGCTAGAACAGGTAAACCGTTATGGTTCAGTGATGTAAAATCTCATACTAAATTTAGTGGGGTACCGGAAGACATATCAGCGAGGGGATTTCTCGAAAAATTTGAGGATGAATGCGAACTAATGGGTGTAGACGAGTCTCAATTTTTAAAGTTACTACCACATATATTATTGCCACCTTGCCTAACATGGTTCAAGGCCATTAGGAGTAGTCTCCGTACTTACTCCGACTTTAAGAACGCCTTACTTTCCAACTACGAGAACGACTTTATGATAGCGAATAGGGATGCTTTACTGAGAACGAAACCATTCAATCCCAAGGTACATAGAAGCATTACTGAATTTGTGGTTTCTACATATAACGAGTTAAGATCGTTAAATCCGAGTCATCCAGAATCCCGAATCATTGCGTCCATTCGAATTCTATTGCCTTTTAGGTTACAACAATTATTAATGTCTGCGCAGTGTATCAACTTTAATCATTTGATTATGCTTGTTCAAAATTATGAAAGTCAATCTGCGGTACAAAATGGTAATAGAGGGCAGGATAGAGGTCAAGGTAATCCTAGTCATAGCCATATACAATATGCTCCTGTTCGTAACTTAAACATACAACCTGAAAATACTTCTAACTCGTATTGTTTTAATAGCAGAATAAATGGTTACAATGTTACCGGTAATCAGACACAACCTAATCGCAGAAATGGAAACAGGAATTTTAGAAATAGTAATCGGAATTTCAATAGGAACAATAATCATCGCCTGTTTACACAAAATCGCTTTACAGATGGCAGAAACTGCGTTAATAGAAATTCGAATGTTGCAACAGTGCATAATCGCCAAGAAAGTACCCAAGATTGTGGAATACAATGTAATTTAAATGAAGCTATGAGTCAACGTAATTTAAACTAGCTTGTGCTGATGTGAAAGGGGTTGAATCCACGTCAGCGTTAAATACTTCTAATCAATCAGCGTTAAATACTTCTAATCAATTTTCTGATTATGAAACTGATTTAAAAACTATAGATACAAATATCGTTATAAATAACAATTTGAAAAGTTAGATCAAGAGAATATTTAATGTGTTTTCCTATGATTGCAAAACGCAATATTAATCGCATTATTCATGTCTCATGTTATAGAGTATATTTGTTCGTATTTAAGCAATTCTTGCTTGTGTGTTCTTGTTCTTTCGAATTTTATGCAAATAATATAAATATCAAAGAATAAAAGATATTTTTAATGTAAACATGTGAAAGTAATGACAGTTATACAACATTGATGTCGAGCATTTTATGGAAGAATTTCGGGTAATGAAAATCAAATTTATATGTCTTCCAAAGAACTTTGACTTTAAATGTTATCACGGATTCAGTCTTAATTTCTACTTTCATTCATATATTCATGTTGTAATTACTTTCTGTTTAAAATAATGAAATTGTGTGCATTTCAAGTTGTTTTTTTTTTCTTTACAAATGCGTAAAATGCATGTATATTAACACCTTCATTTGTTATGGCCAAAGTTAATGATTTAACCTCTTTATGGCCTATAATGGACTTGAATTAGGATATTGACCGTATTTTTTTTTTTTTTTAACGTGCCATGTAATCGCCGACTATGGAATTAATTATAAAGGAATGTAATTATTAATAATATTTTTTGTGTAAAAATAAGGAAATATTTGTGAATTATGATATGGAATATATATTATATAGACAAGGGGCACTTAAAAAGTATGTTAAGGGTAACGGTCCATAGTTCTTTTCCTTTTATTGAATAAAATAAATAAACGAAAAGTCCGTCGAGCGCCATAATATACAACGGTATGTTGTATATTTTTACTTGTAACAATTATTAACTTGTAATTTTGGGCTATAATGTGTTTTAAATATTTTAAATATATACTAGGCAGGTTCTGCTAATAGAAGAAGAGAAAGAAAAAAAGAAATAATATAGTTATGATGTTAATATATAAAAAGATTATTAAAATGTTTTTATATAATCAAAATCTCGATGTCGTCGTCATGACAACATAAATAAATAGAATTCTTGTGAGAGTTAGGCAGGCATCTTTAAAATTTGTGTATAATTAAAATATACACTTTTTCGTCACATTTATTAAACTAAGTGTATAAAAGGTAATTGAAGTGTTTTAATGGCTCAAAATTAAGGTGATTAAGAACCATTATCGTTATACCATTGCCACCAATCCTTTTCCTCTTCCTCTTCCTGAACAGCCGTAATGATCATTTAGATTTCTAATCCATATTCAAAATGCACAGTAAACGTTCCGTGGTGTAGATAGATTAGCGGTTGAAAACCAATTACAAACTTTCCATCATTTCAAAATCTGAAACCGAAGCAACTTTTCACGTTTACATAAACTTATGATAGACTCAACAACTTCCTTCTGATTTCATTGATAAAAATAGTTTTGTTTATATCTACCTCCTCATACTAAGACACCTGAATTTTGTCTTCCAACAAGGGCATTAAATTCAGCGATCATAAACTACATGTTTATGTCTTTAGTAGCTCCAATTCGAAAAAAAAAAAAAAAAAAAAAATCCAATGTAAAATTTTGGATCAATCAATTCGAAATGTTCTGAGAGTTTTCCACACGACAAGAGAATAAATAATTCCGTATTCGTGATCATATAAACTTTATTTTCATCCTTACAACTTTATTTTTAATAACAATAGCGTATCAACATCGCTTTACCGTAAAATATTAATACCTTTAGCATCACATATTCATTCACGAATTCAAACTGCTGCCTTTTGCATTGGTATTCTGTTCCGTAACCATTAGACTACAACCACTTTGCCTTTCGGGATTTCTTATTGAAATCTGGAGGCAATTCTAATTACTACTACTACTAACCTTAAAGCCATTTTTCTCTGTTTGATAGATTTTTTCGTTTTTTTTTTTTTGTTTTTGTTTTTTTTTTTTTTTTGTCACTTATCTATAATATTCATAACTGTAATTACAATTTCTGTCTCTCTTAAGCATGTGCTTCGTACTTGCATTGCACGGGCCAAGGTGGCTCAGTGGAAGAGGTTTCACCTATTGTGCGTGGGGTCCCTGGTTCGATCCCAGCTCGCGCCAAGTGAACTTGGTGCTGGACAAATACCGTGTGTGGGGGTTTCCTCGGGGTTCTCCCGTTTTCTCCCACTTTCTTCATTCCAGCATTTTCATTCATTTCTATCATCACCGCCTCCTATAACCTAGCCGCCATAACCGTAGCACGTAAAAATCAGAGATTTCATTTTCGTACTTGCACTGCCTCTCCCAACCAAACTATAGACTTGACTGGATTAATTCCCATATACTCTACACCAGTCGGCGCAAAGATACCAGACTCACCAACAGGTATAAATTTAATTTTTTGGCAGATAGTACCTGCAGATACTAGTGACCATGACTTAGCAGATCCTTTCTCAATAACAAATCCCAGTAATAATTTACCTTTCAGTAAAAATGGCGAAAGTGGCCAGAAAATGTCAGTGCTTTTCGAAGATTATTGTGAACAGGTAGATGTTTCGTTCCATTCACAATTATCTTGCTAGTCAGTTGAGAAGGAAATATCGTTATACGCGTATCTTGATTACTGAAGATATATTTTACTATGGAACGTAAAGAACATGGGAAATGCAAAGTTTGACGGAAGTTAACCAAACCTACATAGTAAATGTACAACCCCGGTCTTCACCCGATGGAAGTTATAGAAAACATGAAAAGTCTTATCAAGGTATCTGGACTTCGAATTTGAACCCCGAACCTCGCAATCTACTCGGCAAATCAAATTGTTTTTCAGATTTTTTCAACTTTATATAAATGCTTTGCTTTCCCTGTTATTGATTTTTTTTTTCTAAGCACAGGTACTTATGGTATGATTCATTCTGTGTAGATTTAACGAATCGCTAGCTAAGTACCTCTACCGCCTATGTAATTCGAAGTTTCTATCTCCTATCCACGAAAACTTTCCACGGACTTCTGTCCTTAGCCAACTGGATCCAGTTTTCACTTTGAATTCCTACTTGTGTGAGATCCATCTTAATATTGTCCTCTCATCTGTGCCTAGGTTTTCCTAATGGTCGTTTCCCGATTGGGTTTCGTGTTAAAACTTTGAAAGCTCTCCTCGATGCCCGAATGATTTTGTTTTTACTATAACCTTCAAGTTAAATAATTTTAGCTTTCAAAAAAATCTTTGTTCCAAAAGTTTTGGAAGTTTCCCACCGGATTTCAACGAACTTGTTCGGTCATTTGTTCAGTTATTTCGTTCGAATTTTGTAGTTAACGCAGTTTTGCCATTTTCTCCTCTCTGTAGTTTAGTTCATTTCTGATCAAACTACGATCTGTCCCTATGTATTTCCTTGTTCTCAGTTTTTTTTTCCTATTTCCTGGAGATTTAATGCTACCCCTAATTTTAACCCAAGTGTGCATTAGTGTATTCCGCACATCTAAAACCAAAAGCATATTCAACGCTTCAACCTGGTACTTCCCTCTTGTTTGACTCGCTTGATTTTTTTTTTAAATTACGTTAACCACTCCGTTATCAGATGCCGATTATTGACTATTTTCATGGGTAATCTCTCTTATAATCGCTGGTACCCGGTAGAGATCAGTATCACAGTAAGCCCCTCTAAATAATCGAATATCAATTACTCTAGACTGTCTTCTGTTATTTATTAAACAGCATTTATTTATTTATTTATTTATTTATTTTTTTATCTGGTGAGGTCCAAATGTATTTACCCTAGTAGCAGAGAAAACTTGTAAACCACTTGCTGTAAGCTTGAATTGCAAGTCGGCCAAGCTCGCATCCAGCTTGATTGGAAAACGGGCAAGCATGAATTATAGGAACGAAGTTAGATAGGAGCAACCTTTCATTCAGTGTTCCATTCAAGCTTGACGCAAGCGTTTTACAAGTCTAGTCAAGTCAAAGAAAATGAACGGTCAGTGATACTATGACGATTTGCGAAGGGTCTAAAGCATTGCTTGCTTGCTAGTACAACAAAAGGCAGATTGTATGTGCAAGTGTAGAAAGTCAAACGCCAAGCACGTGCCAACTAGCTGAAAGCTTTCTTGTGACTAGGGTATGAATATCGCGACGTGTGAATTTTGTACTCTTCAGAATAAGGTACTTGAATGTTACAAAGTTCGCGAGGCTAATACCGCTGTCACTTCTCTGCTTATGCAGGCTTTCGTTGCTTTATAATCAGTTTCAAAATATTCTCTCATCCTACCTTTGTATTGAAATCCTCTAACAGAATTTTAATATGGTATCGCGGAGTTGGTCAAATACACGTTCTACTTCTTCGTAAAACTTGTCCTTTAAATCGGCATCCTTTGTAATGTTGGGGGGATTCTAATTAAGACTGCTAGAGGAGGAACTATTCTTGACACTAACGTCTGGTATCTTAATTGCCTAGCATCAGCCCTGAAATTGATTTCATTATGTCAGAGTAATAGAAGTATAGGACTTGCCCAATGACTGATGAGTAATTGTATTTATTTTAGGCTCACGTTTCATTGAGTATGGATCATGTAATTTAGAAAATTCTCTGTGCACATGTTTAACATTTTTCGAGCACCCTCAAAAACTCAATGCGCACCTGGCGGGGAATATAATTATAAATCCTTCTGGAATGAATATTTCATTGCAGGGTGACTTCAGAGCTTAAGAAATTGCTCAACTTAGTGGTCAGGTCAAGTTTTACTTACAAAGTTATCAACTTCGGTGCAGTACTAATGTAACTTACAGACTTTTCAATTTAAATTTTCGAATTCGACTAGAGCGTGCTTATTATGTCCAGATTGTTCTGCACGATACACAATTCCGTGACATCGTTAAATATAACAAAAAGTCTTTCTTTTGATTTTTCATTTCTTTTAGTGGTCCACAATTGTAACCATTGGCTCCGTCAGAAGTTTAAAAAAAAGAGAGCGTAAATTGAGGAAAGACATGGTTCATAGAATTCTCAAATATTTAACGTGGTTCTAATTAAAGAAGTGAGACGCTGCAAGTAATTTACAAAGGGCGTTCAATAAGTTTTGCACAGATGGGTGTAATATAAACTGCAATATGATGATGAAATTTTAGGTGGACACCCTCTGATTCTTTGGCTTCAAAATGGTAATAGTTGTTCTTTCCTATTGTTCATAGGTAAACACAATGGACACTGAAGTACAATCAGGATCTAAAAACGGTCGGTAATGGAATTTCTGTTCAAAACTGGTGATGAATGAGCCACATCAATTCATAGCAATTTGCTACCAGTTTATGGGGATCACACATTAGACCGCGCCAGTATCCAATGTTGGTTGCAGCGTCTAAAAATCCTAGATTTTCCAAATCAGGACAGAAAATTATGACATCCTTTTTCTGCAATCAGTGCAATGTCATTTTCATAGACTTCTTGTAACATGGCTCCACAATTAACCAGAAGCATTATTGTTTGTCACTAGATAAGGTATGATATGTTCTCCAGACCAAGAGACAGGAGCTTCAAGGTAAGCTTTTCCAACTCCATCATGGCAATGCCAATCATGATGATACATGCAATCATGAAAATGGGATGGGAAGTCGTAATTCAGCCTCCCTATAGTTCGGACTTGAATCCTTTGGATTTCTTCCTGTTTAGTCATCTGAAGAAAAACATTCGACAGTGACAAGGCCCTCATTTCTTGTGTGAAACAATGGGGTAAAATCTACCACTTGAATTTTACCAAAGTGCACTGAAGGCACGGAAAGAATGCTGGACGAGATGCTTCACAGCAGGTGGAGGCTACGTTAACTGATATGGTCTTGTAGCCAAAGGGCCAAAGTAGGTTCACTTAGAATTTCATCATATTGCAACTAATAATAACATTATAACCATCTGTGCCAAACTTATTGAACTTCCCTTGTAGAATTATATTAACAATAAGTTGCCACTTAACTACGGTACTAGCAACCTTTTCCGTATAGATACGCGTATATCATTGTAGTTGACAGTTTTAGTTGCATAGTTGGTGTAAAGCTATTAAAAAAAAAAAAGAAAAAAAAAACTAAAGATGTACATGAAGTATATTAACAGTTGCAAATAAAAGTGCCCTTTTTGCAAATTAGAGATAAAAGCTTGTAGGATGTGTTCTGCCTTGTTGCTCTTGTATGACGGTATTCATGATCGTTACAGTCTGAATGCAAAACTTAGTACATTAAAAATGTATTACACTCTCAATAGAAAAAACTAAAACAAAATAATAATTGTTAGACGTGTTCTACAAACTGAATGTGATTTTATTTTTCAGCGTGTATCAGTCACAGAGTATGTCTTCACCATCTGCGAACATCTTCCACTATCAGCTGACATGCCTCCTGAAGAATTATCACCTGATGCAAGTTGCGAAAACTGTATTTTTCTTATGTGCCTTTGTGTATGGCAAATTAACTAATTACAATAACGGATTTTTTCATGAGTCATGTACAAAAATCGTGAAAAAAGAAGTTAGTATAAATTATATCTCTTTTTTACATTCCTGTATTTTCTAAGATGTTAATAAAGGTTCTAATGAACTACAGATCTTTGTCAGATTTACAATCCACCTAAAATTTCTTTGTAATTAAAAAGTTGTGTTCACTAAACACTATTCCATGAATACGATTTTTTGGACTTATACGATTATATACTGTTATGCTAATCTTATTTTGTCTCAATGAAAAAACACAATTGTGGTTCTTGATATAATAGGTTTTTTTTTTTTTTAAGTATAGTTGTTGGTTTTCAATTATTCTGATTGTTTCCTTAATATTTTCAGATAGTAGAAATTTATGATACTCAAAATTTTATGAATGCAGATACTTCAAATCTTATCCGGTGCCATGGTGGCTCAGTGGTAGAGCGTTCAACTCTTGTGCGTGGGGTTCCTGGATCGATCCTAGCACGCGCCAATCGAGCTTTGCGCTTGCCAAACATCGTGTGTGTGTGTTTTCTTGGAGTTCTCCCATTTCCTCCCACTTTCTTCATTCAATTCTCATCATCACCCTCTCCTTTATTCCACCCGGCATAACCGCGGGACGTAAAACTCAGAGAGATATTTCATTTTCAAAATTTTATGGCACCGTTAAACACAATGTAAATACAATATTTCGCACTATAGTTTTTCTGACTTTTTAATGTCAGGTTAGATTACTGTTCCACCCAAATACACAATTTGTACACACCTCAAACACTCTCTTACAAACACAACCAGCAGCACTAATTAAACTGATTATTTTTAATACGTTTTCCTTCATCATTAACTTACAAAAATGACTGACTGACTACATATATATAAAAGATTAATCTCAAATATTAGTAATGATTTATATTACCTTTCTTTCTAAGTTCATCTTAAATTCGATGCATTTTCTCTTCTTTTAGAAAAAAACGGTAATTTAAAAGGAAAAAAGAAATACGTCAAGTTTAAAGATTAACTTATAAAAATAAAAGTCACTAATTAAATTTGAGCTTAATCTTTCATATACAGTAAAGCCCCGATTATCCGCGGAATTGAATGGCAAGAACACCGCGGATAGCGAAAATCTCGGATAATTCGAAAAAAGACTAAAATTGAGGTGCAAACACGAAAAAAAAATATTTCAGCATAAACACTATGTTTTATTGTACAAAAAGCATAATAGAACTTTTAAAATATCTTTGTTCTACGTCTAAATCACTAAAATAAAGAACAGCAAACAAAAACAATACTGTACTATAAACCTGTCAGTAATTTTCGACCTTCGCACTGTAGGGCCTATTGTATTTTCCCGGTTGTTGACTTGGATTAAAATTGGTTTTCTTCAGATTCGTAATTAACTCTCCAGTAGTCTTCTACGTACTCGCACTTCGCAGTGAACAATGAATGTAATTTACTACAACGCAAACTCCCGTTTTTCATACCTTATAGGGCTAATCCATATGAAGTGGTCCAAAAATGGTGAAAATGGTTGCTCGACCATCTCCGAAAATTATAAAAAATTGAGTGTGAGTGCACTTTTAAGGGGCTGTATTTTGGAATGGCATAAAGATAGTGGTTCAGAATTTATGGTGTGAATACTAGGGCATGTACATATTCTTCAGAAACATTTACAGCTATGATACGACTGTTGCCACAGAGTTATGGGGGTTCGAAAGTTGGAGTTTGTCATTTTTATGGCATTTTTGGGACTTAATATCTCAGGATGGCAAACTGCTAAAAATTGCTGCTGCAGCCACAAAGCAGTTCTGTACGTTAATAAACTATTACAAAAAAATCATGACTGATATTACATGGAGAACAAAGTTAGAACAATGTTAAGAAAGCACGTGCGTGACGATGCCAAGTCGGTGCATGAATCACCTTTTACGTTATGATTGGATGGATATTCATTCTACTTTATCAGTTTGAGGAAACAGGCAGCAGGTGGCAGTGAAATCGCGACCTAAATCGTTCACGTTGGAGTTACCCATCTGTATTGTTTTTTGTTATATATGCATTTACCCTCCAAATGTCAGTCAGCCGCTTGGAGTATCCGTCAGTCGTTTTGCTACAGCCACAGTGGAAGGTTGTTGTGTTGTGCGCTGAAAATGACTTCTCAGTGTTCTGTGGGAAATGCAACTAATGAGGAATGCCATAAATCTACGTATGGTGTTTGTGCAAAGGAACTAATGTATATTTCGGACTTGCAAACAGAAAGTCAGGAGCTGCTTCATCTGCGAATTGGCTGTTAACCTGTGACAGTGTGCAAATACCATGAAATAAGATATTTAGAGCAATATAACCATCTGTTTCGTCGTGTGTGTTGTGACCCAATGAACATTCATAAGAAATCTATTAAAAAGGGACTTCGAAAAATTCTCGTTGAACACATGCTACAAGGAAAGAAGACTGGTGTTCAGTTAATACCAGGAAAAGCACTTTGTCCCAATTGTTACTCCGCAGTGTTTGCATCCAGTACAAGTAACCTGGAAGATCAAAACAGAAACAGCGATGTTAAATTTGTTCCGTCAACATCCGTCTTAGAAACTTTAGATTCAGCATGTTCTACGTTAGGATTATCGCCACCGTCAAAAATACGAAAAGTCAGTGCCGAGAAAAGGAAACGTAAGCTTCAACGCAAAATGGACAAAGTGTCACAAGCGCTAAGAAGACAATTAGAACTTCGAGGAAACTATTGAAGTTGAAGACGACAGCGTACAAGTGTCCTCGGATTATGAAATCCTGATACGTCAATTACAAGAGAAATGTACCATTGCTACCAAGGAAGAAAAAGTAAAAATCTTAAGTTTGCTCCCAACAACATGGCCTCGTAAGAAGATTGCAACTGAATTTAATGTTTCAGAACGTCTTGTCAAGATTACTAGAAAACTGGTGAGTGAGCAGGGAATTTTACCAGATCTGGGGCACAATCAGCGAGTATCAGTGTCACCAAAGACAACAGAAAAAGTTCTCCATTTTTATGAAGACGATGAATACAGCAGTTTATATCCAGGCAAGGAAGATTGTAGACCAGTACGTGCAGGAAGTGTGAGGGTTCAGAAACAGAAATGACTGTTGTTATGTAACCTGAACGAGCTTTACCTGGCATTTAAACAGAACCATCCAGAATGCACAGATATTCACAGAGCTAAGTTTTGTGCAATGAGACCTAAATGGTGCATTCTTGCCGGTGCTGCGGGTAGTCATAGTGTCTGTGTATGTATGTATCACCAAAATACAAAGTTAATGATTGATGGGGCAAAACTAAACGTTGAATACAAGAATCTTCTTGAGTTACTCGTATGTGATATTAACAGCAATGCCTGCATGATGCAAACATGCAAACACTGTCCAGGAAATGCTGCTATTCTGTCGATGTTTGATGAAGCCATGGAAAGTGAAGTTTTCCCTGACATTATTCAATACAAGCAATGGGTTACAGTTGATAGGACTAACTGATTACGGTTGTCAAACATGCGGACGAATTTTTTGAAACAATATGTGAGAAACTCGAGGATCTCAAAAAGCATCACTATATTTCCATGGTTCAAGCATAATACCTAACATACAAGAAAGACAATCTCAGTGATTCTGAGTGTATAGTTTTGGCTGATTTTGCTAAAAACTATACATTGATCATCCAAGATGCCATAATGTCCTATCATTGGGTAAATCAGCAAGCCACTTTGCATCCTTTTGTCTACTACTACCTACAAGATGGAGAACAGAAACACTCTTGTCTCTGCGTAATAAGTGATCATTTAGCGCATGATACTGTGGCAGTTCACGTGTTTCAACAACATATTATCAGTCACATTCGAGAACATTTACTACACGTAGCAAAGATTACAGAAAACAGGCAAAATTACGCTGGCTACAAAATCCGAATGAAATAACTACACAAAATTTCGCAGATATCAGGCGGGAAACTTCCAAAACTTTTAGAACAAAGAAACGCGATTTTTTGAAAGCTAAAATTAAGGAACTTGAAGATAACAGTAAAAATAAAAACATCCGGGACATATATAAGGGGATCAGCGAATTTAAGAATGGCTATCAACCTCGTGCTTATATATTAAAGAAATCTGACGGTACAGTTCTCACTGATAGGGATAGCATCTTAAATAGATGGAAAGATTTCTTTCACGATTTGCATAACACGCAACCAAAAACTAATGTGCGTGGAGAAAAGGAGATACACACCGCAGAACCGTATATTCCAGAAACCAACCGAATAGAAGTAGAAACCGCTATAAAGAAATTAAAACACAAATCTCCAGGTGTAGATGAAATTCCGGCTGAGTTAATTTTAGCTGGAGGCGAAAAATTGTAGAACAAGATACACAAACTCATTCTCCTTATCTCGAACAAGGAAAAATTGCCACAAGAGTGGAAAGAATCAATCATTGTTCCAATTCACAAGAAAGGCGACAAAACTGACTGTAATAATTGTCGAGGCATTTCTCTTCTGTCAACATCCTATAAAATCCTTCCAAATATTCTATTAGCAAGATTGACCCCATACGCAGATGAAATTATTGGAGATTATCAGTGCGGATTTAGACGAAATCGATCAACTATCGACCAAATATTTACCATTCGCCAAATACTCGAAAAAAAGTGAGAATACAATACCCCGCTACATCAACTATCTATTGATTTTAAAAAGGCGTACGACTCGGTTAGGAGAGAAACATTATATCGTTCTTACAGAACTTGGAATACCGAGAAAGCTAATTAGATTAATTAAGATATGTTTAAATGAATCCCAAAGTAAAGTCCGGGTAGGAAAATTTTTGTCCCCGACCTTTCACGTTGAGAATGGCCTGAAACAAGGAGATGCGTTGTCGCCATTATTATTTAACTTTGTTCTGGAATACGCTATAAGGAAAATCGAAGATAGCAACCAGGGCCTAGAGTTGAACGGTATTTACCAGGTTATGGCATATGCTGATTATGTAAATTTAATAAGGAATGATAGGAGAACAATAGAAAGAAATGCAGAGATCTTATTAAACACTTGCAGGGACATGGGTTTAGAAGTAAATGCAGAGAAAACTAAATACATGGAAATGCGTCGGGACCGTAATACGGCAAATTATGGATGCGTTAAAATATTAAATAATACTTTTGATAAAGTGGATACTTTCAAATATCTAGGATCAGTATTAACAGAGGAAAATCATATTCACAAGGAAATTAAATGTCGACTAAAAGCAGGGAATTCGTGTTACTACTCGGTTCAAATCTCTTGTCGTCGCGAATTCTATCGAGGAATCTGAAGCTTAAAATATACAAAACGATAATCATGCCTGTTGTTCTGTATGGTTGCGAAACATGGTCACTTACTCTGAGGGAAGAACATAGACTGAGGGAAAGTATTTGAGAACAAGATCCTGAGGCGAATATTCGGACCCAAGAGGAACGGGAATGGGGAATGGCGGAAACTTCATAACGAGGAACTACATAATTTATACGGTTTACCCAACATTGTTAGGGTCGTCAAATCTAGGAGGCTTAGGTGGGCGGGTCATGTAGCTAGAATGGAAGAAAGTAGAAACGCTTTCAAAGTCTTGACAGGAAGACCAATCGGAAAACGACCATTAGGAAGACCTAGGCGCAGATGGGAGAACAATATTAAGATGAATCTCGCAGAGATGGGAATACAAAGTAGAATCTGGATGCAATTAGCTAAGAATAGAAGTCAGTGGAGAGCTTTTGTGAACGCGGCACTGAACCTCCGGGTTCCATAGGCCATAGAGTTAGTTAGTTAGTTAGCAAAGATTATATATTTTTCTGATGGTGCGTCTAGCCAGTACAAGAACAAGAAGCACTTTGTCAATTTGTGTCACCACCAGTCAGACTTTGGGCTCGACGCCGAATAGCATTTCTTTGCTACATCACATGGTAAAACTGCATGTGATGGTGTTGGTGGTGTGACAAAGAGAGGTTGCAAGGGCTAGTTTGCAGAGGCCAGTAAGTGATCAGATCCTTAAACCTTACGATATGTTTCAGTTTTGTTCAGAATACATCAAGGGGATCAGGTATGACTTTGTTTCTACTGAAGTCGTGTCTCAACATGAAGATGAACTGAAAGAGCGATTTGCGAGCTGTCAGTCCATTCCAGGCACAAGAAGCTTCCATCGTTTTACCCACATTTCTGAACACACCTTACGATGTTATGTTACATCAATAAGTGACGAATTTCAGGAGTTTCCTGTTGCCAAATGTGTGTCCGTAACACACTGAGAACTAATTCTGTTTTTTGTACTGCTTTGTAGCTCGGTCAGTACTAATCCACTGAATACCATCGTCACGCACGTGCTTTCTTAACATTGTTCTAACTTTGTTCTCCATGTAATATCAGTCATGATTTTTTGGTAATAGTTTATTAACGTACAGAACTGCTTTGTGGCTGCAGCAGCAATTTTTAGCAGTTTGCCATCCTGAGATATTAAGTCCCAAAAATGCCATAAAAATGACAAACTCCAACTTTCGAACCCCCATAACTCTGTGGCAATAGTCGTATCATAGCTGTGAATGTTTCTGAAGAATCTGTACGTGCCCTAGTATTCACACAATAAATTCTGAACCACTATCTTTATGCCATTCCAAAATACAGCACCATGAAAGTGCACTTTTCTGTACTTTTCTGGTGATTTCATGTATTAGTTAGCAACCCTGAATCTCTATTTGGGCACATGATTATATATTCTCCGTGTTCCTTGGTTCCTCCTGTACCCATGCGTTTTTGTTTCATGTTCCTGTGATTAGTAAGTCCTGAGCAAATGTGGTTTTCGTAAACGCTTGCAACTGCAGAAAATGGCACTCCGCCGACAACAAAGATGGCCACCATTCAGGAACAATTGTACCTCCGAAAATGTGACTCGTGTTATTGACCTTCTCATACACAAGGTTCATCACACTCCACTTTTTATAATTTTCGGAGATGGTCGAGCAACCTGTTCTGGACCATTTCATATGGATTAGCCCTATAACAATCGGCTTCTGCTTATCAGAGTAGAGCTGCACTTCGAAACGTGCACTATTGTTGGAAATATTGATTTCTTACAATGCAATTTATTTTGTTTTAGAACATACAGTACTTATTTGAATGTGGAGTGTCAGTCCGCAGCGACTACTTTTGAAATATAATTAAGCGCGACTGGAGCAGGGTTAATTTTTTTTTTTTTTCACGGCACTCACGGACCATCCGGTCGCGGATAATCGGGTCTTTATTGTATATGTATTAAGTCAGTCATTTTTGTAAATTACGGATAGAGAAGAAAAACGTAATCAAAACTATCAATCTAACAAATGCTACTGATTATTAAAATGAAATGAAATGAAATCTTTGAGTTTTACGTCCCACGGTTATGCCGGTTAGGCTAAAGGAGACGGTGATGATGAGTAATGAATGGAATGAAATGGTGGAATGAAGAAAGTGGGAGGAAACGGGAGAACCCCGAGAAAACCCACGCACACGGTGTTTGTCCACCACAAAGTTCACTTGGCGGGGGCCGGGATCGAACCTGGGACCCCAAGCACCAGAGGTACTGATTATTGAAGTGGAACTATATAATATGCATAGGTACATTGCGTAAGTGCTATGTATACTCCTTTTAGGTACATTCAAGGCAAGTACGTATCATGTAGCAAACACACCATACGCTACTAGAATGTATCTGAAGTGTCACTGACGATGTGCTTTTGTCTAGGAACATATCAGGTAGATACTCGTATTCTTACGAATGTGCTTAGAAGTTACTTTAGGGCGGAAATAGCAAGTGCATATCATATGCCTTTAATGTGCAATGTATACTCAAGCATAAATAGGTACCTACCTATGTTTCTGAAGGAACATTTTAGGCACATGCACTTATGTCGTGTAGGAGTATAGGAGAAAATCTGAATTCAAATTAACACTCTTATTTTAAAGTTGTTTTGTATTTCAATCTTATCTCGTAGGGTGCTACTTATGTCTTAATGATAAAAACGGAGATTATCATGTAGCTTGTGTAAATTGAAAAGTAATTTACACGGGTGAAAATGATTTTTTCTAAGTTTAAACTTCCAGAGTAATGTTTAGGCTCAAGGAGACGGATGATTAAACAAAGTGAATGTTTGTGAAATCAAATTTTTGTGCTCTCCCAGTGGGAATGGGACCCGGCACCACGTACACCAAATACGCCAGCCACTACAGTAGCGAGAAGTGCCAGTTTCACATGGATCGTTAAAAACGAAGAAATGGGAACTTCTGCTAAAAGGGGTCACATGAAAAAGACGCTCAAGAAATATGCAATAATGTAAGGTGTAGCATACAAAAATCCAGACGATAAACAAATATTTCAGGCCCAGACTGAGACAAATTCGCTGTCAGTGTCCGTCCGGAGAACAGACGAAGCATTCAGGCCCAGATTGGGACTCGTTCGCACTCATTGTCCGTCTGGAGAACATACAAGGCACTCAGGCCCAGACTGGGACTCGTTTGCAGTCAGTGTCCCTCCAAAGGACAAACAAGGCACTCTGGCCCAGACTGGAACTCGTTCGCAGTCAGTGACAGCATATGTTCATTCATCTCCTCCACTTTCTAGTACAAAAGAGAGATTTCAGTTCACAGCGTATAAAGAAAGAGTTTCTGGTAAAGCTAGCAGAAGTATTGCTCCTCATACACCGTAATTATACATTTTTAATAATGTTTGTAAAATCACTGCTGGTAGAATGTAAGCTTAAATTTTGGCCTCTTGTGTTTAACTGTTTTATTACTTCAATGGGTGATCTTTCTCTCACATCCTGGTAATGCTGTGTCTTAACTTTGTAACTTTGGTTTCTTGTCTTGAAATCACTGAATAACTTTTATTTCAGTATTAAAAAGAGTATATTATAATTCTAAGGTAGATTACCTTATACCAATGATAGGCGAGAATATTACTTTTAAAAAATTACTTTATTTCCATTTTAATTTTCAATTATTTAAAGAGTCCTCAAATACATTTAATTTTTGGTGTTCCACATGTCTCTAAAATAACTGGCATTACAAAGGCAACTGGCTTACTTTATCATCAGAGTTCCACTAGTTTAGCAAACTGAACCGTTGTGGTATAGTTTCTACTGTTAGACTGCTATAATTTTATATATATCAATCTGTAACACTCAAATATTGCGACATTTTTTTTGTTTAATTGAAATTTATACTGCTAATATTAACAATAGAATGTCCACGCTTGCACAAATAAATAAAACGTGTGAATGTCCATTTTGTCCCCTTGTTATATGACACATTCCTTGGGTCAGTAATCAACAACTTAAACTGTGGTTTGCCACTGCTCTAATTCATCTTAGTAGAGTCAGTTGTAATAATGATTAACTTTTGAATTGTATATTACATTGTGTTTAAACATACGAGTACATGCTACAAAAACTAAAAAATGCACTATTATATCTTTCGTATTCTTCTCTTCACCACAATATTTTTAAAACGTACTCCTTTCGTTTCAATATATAGAGGTTACATTTCCTTCGTGTCTACACAATAGCAATATCTGAATTTGAAATTCTTGGTCTTTTGCAAAATCATGCATTGGAAATTATTATGTCATGCTATAAAGTGTGATCAAAAAGTACGGTGAGTGTAGTTGGACAGTGCCATGTATCGTTGTAGTATCCATTTCAGGTAGTAAACCCGGTAGCCCAAATCTTTAGTACAGTCAGTGTCGAGTTTGAACGAGTAGTGACATGTTAGTTGGCTTTCAGAGAGAGAAGAGTGAGGACGTGTTAAGTGTGTTAGTCGCGCGCCAGCATTAAGTTTTATTCTAAGCTGCAAAAAGTGCCAAAGAAGCTCACGAAATGTCAAAATCAGTGTATGACGATGAAGTGTTGGCATTGAAGACTGCTTCCAAGTGATATGAGATATTCAAAAGCGGCAAGGAATCGGTTGAAAACAAGAAACATTCGAGACATTCTTCGACGTCAAAACCAGATAAAAACGTGAAAAAAGTGGCACAAATAATTTGCTCAAACAACCGAATGACTAATCACGAGCTTTCCGAAGAACTAAACATCTTCTATGTGTCCGTGAAAAGCATTTTAACTGCTGATTAAATGGGCAAATGGCTTCCTTCTTCACCACGAAAACGCGATGCCACACCTTGGTTTTGATCCGCTAGTTTCTGGCCGAAAAAAATATTTCTGTCTGTTCACATTCGCTGTGCTCTCCAGATATAGCACCATGCGACTTCTGGTTTTTCCCAAAAATTAAAACCGTGCTTAAAGGAAAAGCTTTGACACCATTCCTGACAATGAGAGGGGCACGACAGAGCAGCTGAATGCCAGCCTTTCAGATATGCTTCCAGTTATGGATTCATCGTTGGGATAAATGCATTGCTAGCCAAGGACAGTACTTTGAAGGAGATTAAATCAAATTCCATGTAAGCTTATGACTTGGTTTCTAATAAAATGATTCACCGTAGTTTTTGATCACACCTCGTATTTCCAGGAAAAATCAATTATATTTTATTAAAATTCAATACTTTTTTTCTGTCATTAGAACACTATGAAGTTGTTTATATGTTGGTCAAACATTTGACGCATCAAACTTTTTTCTACCTTCCGGACTTCCCACATACGGGATTGTTACAACTTACACAAATTGGAGAAGTATGGTAACCTTTGCAGTTTTCGCGAATCTTACAGTTTACTTACTTGTTAGAATCTAGGTTGAGAGTTTTCGGTTTGGAGGCTCTCCTTCTAAGCATATTGGGACGTCTCTCGCTACCATACACGAAGCAAGAAGTTCCTCACATAACTAAAGAATGAAGTCACGTCTACACAGTTTCTCTCCTGTGACCTCCCTGTACAGAACTCATGCATTTATTACTCCCAAATCCAATGCTTTGATCATCCGTATATCGAAGTCCAGATTTCGTGAAGGACTGTCTCACTATATGATCTAGTATTTTCACATCGTATTTTGTGTTGGACTCTGCAGGCTTTCCTTTCCTCTATACTTATGGCACGATGAAGCGTGCTATGAAGTACAGTATAACAATTTTGTCTCTTTTTTCCTTGCTAAACTGTAACTTTTATCATCAATCCTGAAGACTAATGTGAAGTGAGCATGCTGCTAATGTACTTAAGCCAATAATGGGAATTCTTTTCGATTACGGTTGAGGATTGCGACAAGACTGTTGAATCGCGTTTCAACGTACTTGCTAGTATCAACGAAGTGAAGTAGCTATTCGTTGTAGTATTTTGCACCTTGCCAAGATAAAGATCCATGAATGTAATAACAACGTTTTCAGGAACAGTCTAGTCCTTTGGGTGATGTAGATTAGCTTCAGTATATGGACTTCCGTTCACTATGTATTTACAGTTAAAGCACACAAGAAGTGTAAACTTTATACCAAAATTACATGGTTTGCTGGACACGTATCCTGAAAAGGGGTACCTCATCTTTGATAGTAAAAGTTGTTTGATCACAGTAAAATTAGAAACTGGTGTATAACGTGCAACGCTATTTTGAATAAATGGGTTACATATTAAAAATACTAAAACAAATCTGTCAGTTTAAAAACGTTCGGATTTATTATACTTGATATCCATATCTCATAAATTTCAATCTTTTATTGTTTCGTAACAGTGAAAGTAAAAAACGGAGGATTCCATCCGTAAGACCACAAGTTGTTTATTTGTATATGAATTCCTTGCACCACATGCATCTCTTGTATACAGAATAGCTATAAAAGCATCTAGTCTCTCCAGTTCCACAGACCATATACCATTCTTCAAGCTACGATATGCTTCATTCTCAGTACACAATTTGATTCTGCGGATCATACTGCCACTGATTACGAGATCCCACGCTCTTATAACATTTTATTTGTGAATAAGGTTCTTAGTATATGTGATACATCAAGGGTTTCACGTACGATAATTTCCACAGTGCAATGTCTTGCGATGTGCCTAGAAACCACAAGCTTTCCACAGCATATTAGAATTGGAACATTGTTCACCCATACCTGAAATTTACTTCTAGGTTCTACCGTCCGCTTCATTTCCATACCAATTTCCCAGTGGGTGGTCGAACTGGTGTTTGAAAAGTTTGAGAAGACTACGCACTGCCTCTGGATTCTGGATTCTTGGCATCCGATGTCCTTTAAACAGAAAAGGAATCCCTATAATATTTTCTAAGAAGGATTCGATTGTATTTGGTTATACTTACTCGGATCGTAATCATCGTGGTCTGCATTACTTGTGAAAGGAGAGAGGTATTTTAGTTTTTCATAATTATCACTTGCACTGCACAAGCTACGTACACGAATCTGCGGTGGTTCCTAATCATCGTCAATTTCAGTGTCTTGAATTTTGTCATACGACTTGATTTCCTCAAGTTTCTTGAGTCAATTCAAAACTTCCTAATTTGTAAGCACGTGTTGAGTCATAATATTAACAGAACAGTAAATACTGAATAAAAGCATTTCTCGTATAAAGAATATAAATTATATTATTCTTGCTTTCCAGTTTCAATATGTTCATATTTCTATCTCAGAGGGGGGCACTGTAGCTCAGTGGTAGAGCAAATAATCTCTGATGCTTAGAGTCCCTAGTTCGATCCGCAGACAAGTAAGTTTGTGGTGGACAACATCATTTCCATAGTTTTTCTTAGGGTACTCCCGTTTCCTCCCACATTCCACCAATTCTTACATCATTCACTTGCCTTAAACATCCGTTTCCCTCAGCCTAAAGGGCATAATTGTGGGACGTTAAACTGAAAGATTTCGTTTCTTCATTTAATTTACTACATTTGTCACAGAATGGTTTAACTGAACAGTTCATTCAAAATGCCTTTTTTTTGTAGGTATATCAAAAACACTGAATATAATACAAAAATGGATAAAAATACTCAAAATATATGTACGAAAACCTTAAGTATCAATATGTATAAAAATACTCAAGATATACGTGTGAAAAATGTAGGGAGCCAATATGAATCCTTCGAACACTCTAGATATGCCTCAAAATATTGTCATTGTAATTTGTCAAGACACACAACTAGAAAAGGGCCAAATTAGCACCTTGGACATTCTACTGTTAACAGTTTCCTTATTGTTATTCTTGTTACTTTTTATTTTTCTTCTAATTTCTTATTCTAATAAATGTTCCAAATTTCACTTAATTTCAAACAATCCTCTGTATTCGAGGTACTATCAATTTATTTTTCTATTGCCTTCCCTAATAACCTTTTATATCCATGATGGAACACATTTTCAAACAAAATTTTATTTTTCTTCTAGTGCATGTTGACTTTTCTGGTTGATTTAATATGATAAATCTTGTATGATCCTTTCATCTGCCTTAATTGTACGTCCTGTATATCCAGCGTATGTTAGGCCATATTTACATGGGATTGAATAAATATTTGGGTGTCTAATTGTTCTTGATCTTTCATGAAGCGTACTGTTTGGTCTTGAAATGTGGCATGTGAATTTTTATTCCATATTTATTCGATAAACGACTTATTTCAATAGAGGTATTGTTAATGAAGGGTATAAATACTTACTTTTGTTTTTGTTTTTCCTAAATCGTTTCTGATTGCAGCTTCTTGTTGCATTTTGAGCTTTTTGTTACTGCCTTATTCGTGTCTGTTTATTGTAACTATTTGGTAGAGAAACACATTTTAAACGACGTATTTCTTCTTGAAGTTGAATTTGATCAGATAACAGTTTTGTCGTCGGTAACAACGTATGACATATTGCATATATTTGAGGATGGATGATTATATGAATAAGCTTTTAAATAAAGATCAGTCTGAGTTGGTTCTCTATATACGATGACTCAACTATCCTAAGATTTTTTCATTTCAAGAAGTGACAACTTTTCTTCATTTTCAATCTTCATTATTGATATAACGTTGCGATGCACTGTATTTAGATAAGTTTGAAATCCAATCAGTACATCCATTTCCTATGGCCAAACTAAAAATATATAATCTACACTGCTCCACAAAACTTAAGCAACTCGAAGAAAGTGACAGAAAATAAAACGACACGATCACTGCACCAAGTATAATGAACAAACAGACGGTCCAGATGCACAATGCAACACAAGTGAAGACGAACAATACAGTTAGGATGTACAGGGTGACCAAAAAGTTCAGCACTACGATACCTCAACAGGTGAAGCTGGGTTGTGCGAGGGCATAGGCAGTCAATATGGCATGTAACCACCACGAACAGCTATACAGGCACGACATCTGGCCTCCATGCTGCAAATCAGAGTGTTGATGAAGTCTTGCGGTAGATGGCGCCACTCCTCGAGGAGAGCTGTTTGCAGGTCAGGGAGAGTGTGTGCTGGTGAACTGCGCTGCGCTATTCACCGCCCAAGAGCATCCCACACATGCTCGATGAGATTCAAGTCCGACGAATATGCAAACCATGCAATACGCGTAATGCCTTCGTTCTCCAGATACTCGGACACACGATGTGCACGGTATGGGTGGGCATTGTCATCCATGAACAGGAAGTCTGGGCAAAATGCTCCGCGGAAATTGCACACATGTGTATTGAGAATTTCATCCAGGTACCGTTGTGCTGTCAAAGTGCCACGTTGCACAATATGGAGGTCCGTTTTCCCGTCCAGCATAATTCCACCCCACACCATAATGGAACCACCGCCATAGGAGGGCCGTTTAGCAATGAAGTTTGGATGATAGCGTGCTCCTGGCTCTCTCCACACTAAAGTCCGATCAGAATCTGACGACAGGCTGAATCTCGACTCATTGGAGAACATGACACGCTCCCACTGGTGTTCCCCCCATACAACAAATTCCTGACACCAAGTGTAACGCGCACGTTTGTGCTCCAGTTTCATGGCACACACAGCGCAGGCCTTTTTGCATACAGTCCTGCTCTATTGAGTCGCCGACGAACAGTTTCACGACTCACGCGTTGTCCTGTAGCCTGAAACAACTCATTGGCCAGATGAGAGCATGAAGCTTGACGGTTACGTTTGACAGAAATTGTGAGAAATCGGTCCTCGACGGCCGACGTCTTCTTCGGACAGCCTCCTCCATGACGTCTACTGACTTCACATCCATTTTGAAAGCGATTGCAAAGCCTCGACACAATACTTTTGTTCACGTTGAATTCCTGCGCCACTTCCACTTGCGATCGGCCTAATTCCACCGCCCAATTGTTTTCCCGCGTTCAAAGTCTCTCAAATGTCGTCTACCAGCCATTGCAAGGTGTGTACCCCACACAAGAACCATTAACTCAATGCTTGGAGCCTCGGATACTACTGGGCTGTGGTGTACGGCTCATGGCATAAGTTGTTCACCGCGCTTGCAACGATGCTGCTTATGCGATAGAGTGGTTGCTCGACTTGCCTGTGTGTCTCTGTGTATGTGCATGCCACTAACCAGTGTTGAATGGGCCCCACACGTCACTTATACCACGTTCTCTCGGGTTGCTTAAGTTTTGTGGAGCAGTGTATATACCGAAATCAAACTTCTGGTTTCAGTTTCGCTATTTTTAAAAGCTTTTCTTCCAAAAACTCCATATAGAAATTGGCCGTAGTAGATAACAAAGACGAATCCATAGTTACGCTACTGACTTGTTCATAAAACCTTCCTTTATATTTAACACTAGAAGGACCAAGCCGTCATGTTGACGGCATCACGTAAAACAATTTTCTATATCTCATACATTTCTTTGAGTTATGCAACCATACTTTAGGACTTTTATTATTTTAAGGAGAGGTTTAATATAGCATATAAACATTGTGTGTCTATTTTAAATAAATACGTATTTTTGTTGTATACCCCTAGAAGGACCAAACCGTCAATTTGACTGCCTCATTTAAAAATCTATATTTTGTTGTTGATGTAGACTGTTTTATAGGTTTACGCTATACAAGGTAATAACAAATGTAATATTTCTGTTAGAAACAATAAATTTTGAAATATTTTACGTTATTTTTCCAACGAGTTTGCTATTTGATATATCTTTTATTTCTGCTTTTCATTGCTGTAAAGGTAAAATATTTGGTTCTTCTTTGATTGATTTCTTCTTGAATTGACAATGTTCGTATCTTGTTGGTAACATTGTTCTCTGTAGAAATAAAGGTTTTCTTGAAGGTACATATGAATAATTACAAAAGCAACATGAGACCTGATAAAATGTTACGTGCTTTCTAAGATTTGAGTAAAAATGACTCGCTTGGAAGAACAACAGGGAGCTTGCTTCGATTAAGCCAGCAGTAGTAACTAGAATGCAGTGTCTGAAACTACTTCTTCGGATAAGAGGAAGGAAACAGATACAGAAGTTTCCAGAAGTAATCAATCAAATGTCTTTATAGCAGGTCATGGGACACGTCGGAGCAAAATGGACAGACAGAACAATGATGGGTGTACTACCTCACACGACATCCTTCGCGAGAAACATGTTCGTTATATTATGCGTTACATCATATTGAAGATGGTGATTTTGATAGTGCTTTTCGCTTGTTCATAGACGAATCAATGTTGAGAAACATTCTGAAATGCACCGTTATTGAAGCTCAGACAGCGTCAAGATTCTCTTTGGCCATTGTCAATTGCAGAACACTTTCATTTTTAGCAATATTGATATTTCGTGTAGCTTCAGATATATCTGTAAAGGAACTATAGAACGTAAGCTGTGGACCAGTGTTTTACAGAAAGATTATGGAAAGAAAGATATTTCTTGAAACAATATCTTCGGTTTGATGAAAAGTCCCCTAGCTCTTCAAGGCTGAAGGCAAACAAGCTTGCTTTGGTATCATCTGTGTAGAACTTATTCATTGAGAATTGTATCAGGCACTATAAAACCCACGACAGTGTTTGTGTGGATGAACAGTTATTCTCTAGTAAGATGACATGATGCAAATACATATAATATATGACAAACAAGCCTGACAAATTTGGATTCAAGTGTGGTTGCTTGCAGTTCTAAAGTCACGGTATCAACTAAAAGGCATTCCCTACCTGGGGAACGACTAAGAACGACGTCGGGACTTAGAGTTCGGCGAATATATTGTTCTGAAGACGATGGATTCTTTTCTCAACAGAGGACTGAATGTTACATGCGATAACTTTTCTTACGAGTTAAAAATTAGCCGAATCTTTGAAAAAGAAACAGTTGACCTTGATTGGTAGTATGCGTCCAAATAGAAGAGAACTTTCCAAAATGTGCTTGAATCAGAAAGAAAAGAATATATTCAGTACAAACCTTTATGGATATCAATCAGAAAATCCACTCACAGTACACAAGTGTAAACGCGAGAAAAGTGTTTCTCCCTTGAGTTCAGTGCATACAGGTTGAAGTAAAAATGTATTGAAAATGTAAATTCACCTTCATGTAATAAAATGTTTGAAATAAATATGATGATTTTGGTGTATTATACACTGGGTTTCTGCTAAAGAAAAATAGCCCAGCCAATGTCTACAGGGCAGGTAGTGTCATCACATGATTAGTAAAAAAGAATTTCATACCTAGGAATGTACGTATTATTCCTTTATTTTAATTTTTCATGTCACTGTCCTGTGAACAAACTTTCGATATTAATATTATATTTAATGTATTGACGGGATTTAGTAGATCACCCTGTATTATATCACGAGAAAAACTTACATAAAACATAAGCTTAAACTTACATAACATAAAACATAAAATATAAAGAAAATGATATATATCTCTTGCATTTAAATAGCCGTCAAAATGACGGCTCGGTACTTCTAGGGAGGTAAAAATTTTGGTCCTTCTAGTGTTAAAATATGCGGACGTTACAACTAATTTAAATGTACTTGTTATATATAGTTTAAAGTTTTTACTGAAAAGAGATAACATATCTTGAAAAGGTATTTTGTTGAATAAAGAGCACCCATATCAGATATAACAGATTCTTCCATCATCACTTATTACCAGACTCGATTAGCATCACAAAATCTGCAGTTTTTAGTAAGCTATGTTGTGTTTCTCACCAATGGATTCAGTAACACATTCAGACATTTTGCAAGTACATGTATAGGTGAATTTATAGCACTGACCAACGGTCAAAGTGGAATTTCTCGGTTTCGAATTTTGGAACTCCATGCAATTCAGAAGGCACACTACATTTTGGAGTGAATTTTTTTGGGGTACCTTCTGGAAAACGATTTGATTTTGCTGCAGAATTCGGTTCTCTTTGAATAATTTGTGTGGGATTCTTTGATAAAATCTTATTAGCAAACATTTTATCTTATGGTCGTAGCCATGAGAATACTTCATTACAGTCGAATTGCCTTCATCTACAGGAAAATCACAATCTCTTGATTTGTCCCAAGAGATTTTAAGATTTGTCTTTTTTGTGTGTGTATTTGATTTAATTTCTTTGTGGATTGAGATCATATTCAAAGTTTCAGCTCTAATTCTTCAGCATCCGCAAGAGGCAATTGTTCTATTGTCGCTTCTACTGAATACATCGACTCTTTTCTGGAGAGAAATTTAGGAGATAGAAACAAACTTCAAACGTTTCGCAAACACAGAGATTTCTTGACTCACTCGATTTTAGTGTGGTTAAATTCAAAATGAAATGAAATCTTTGAGTTTTACGTCTCACGGTTATGCCGGTTAGGCTAAAGGAGACGGTGATGATGAGAGATGAGTGAAATGGTGGAATGAAGAAAGTGGGAGGAAACGGGAGAACCCCGAGAAAACCCACGAGCACGGTGTTTGTCCACCACAAAGTTCACTTGGCGGGGGCTGGGATCGAACCCGGAACCCCAAGCACCAGAGGTGAACGCTCTACCACTGAGCCACCGCGCCCCCATGTGGTTAAATTCACTAGAGGTAGTTTAAGTAGACTTTCATTAGAGTCATATTTTCTCCTTACTTCGAAATTTTGAAACGTTTTCTTCGGCCATTCAATGTTTATATTTCTTGAGTTTTTTACATTTCTTGTATGTTCTGTTGTCAACAAAAACATTTTTTTTTTTTTTCATGAAGTTGGAGAGCTTTAAATGTAACTTAAGCAGGGTTCTTCCTGTCCAATTAAATTTCTTCCTTAAATATATATATTTCGGTCGTTAGGTGAGATGGCTCACCCTGAACACCCAAAGTGAACCAACAATAATCTTCGAACAATAAGTTTTCTTTGAGAATTCATTCTGTACAAACATGAAAGAAAGTTTTCTCCCATGTTTAATTCTGAAAAACAAGTGGATATTTTAGGATTAACTAGTCGTATTCTCTATTCGTTCTACGCTTTTCTCGGATATTATTTTGGAAAATATATTCCACAAGGATTTTCTGTTTATCTGTCCATGGGACAACATTTTTTTCTATTCTCCCTTGACATTTTTTTAAAAATGGTTTTCTTTAATTTCAAAGCTAATGCTGCAATACATGTCATCGTTATTACTTTCTGAAATACAGTTATCGTCACTGTTCATGTTCCCTTTATTTTCGGGTAATGAGTCAGATTCGTTGAAACTGATTTTCAGCTAGTCATTTGAATTTTGTTTAGTTGCTACCTTTTGTTTCATCATGACTAATAATTTGTAAACTTTTCTGTCTTATGTACATCGCCTGGAAATCGATATTCGTTTTTAGTATATAACTTAACTATATAACCGATAAAGGTAGTTAAGTGCTCAAGGGCTGCCTCAGACACACTGAAAATTTCTGTTATTGTTCGCAAATGTTACCTTAAACACGTGGTTGCAAAAGGATGACGGCTTTTGGTCTTTGCATGTACTCAGTAATAATATACGATTTGGGCTGTCCAAAATATATCTATCTGTTCACTGAATTTTCAAAGAAATTTGGTCTTACAGTACAAAAGTTTTGTATGATCCTGTAAGTCTTAGCTAAAGAGCATTGGTACTTGACGGTCTCTCTTCCCCCAAATTTTTTCTCATGCACATCGTACTTTAAACCTTATTTGTATTATTGAGTCTTTGAATTCCTCATAATTGCATTAAGGAACGGAGTCTAGGTAAGTTGAAATTCTCATCCTTCGAAGCTCATTTCGCCCTCTTCGTTTGTACCCAATATCGTTCCTTGGAGAGATGTAAGACATTTAATTATTTGCCCTTTCTTGAACTGCAGCTACTGCGGGAAAACTCTTCTTACTTTAATACTGTATGAAAATTTTGAGGTCACTGACAAGTGGAATTATGGAATTATGGTAATTTTCTTCCAGTTTTCCATATAATAAATTATTAACTACTTGATCAGAAAGACAGAATCTAATAACTAAGTCGTCGTTTAAGATTAGCTTCTGCCTCTGCCAAGGGTATATTATCATAAAACATTTTTTTTTTTTTTTTTTTTTTTTTTTTGTTGAAAGCATAATTCCTTTTCTATATGTAAGCACAATGTTACAATAATTTTTCAAAATCTTACATATATATTGATGATCAAAACTTCAATCTTCTGTATATTTAGAAACTGTTTCGGTTGCATCAACTAAGAAATAATTCTGAGATTGTAAGAGTTATATTAATATTTGGATCTTTGGTTTTAATTTTACTTCAATAAATAACCTTGCTAATTCTTGCATTTTTATATACATTACCGACATAAAATATTTCTCTTCATGAAATTTACATGAAGGTACAAATCCAAAGGTACAAATCATGGAATCAGTTTTCGCAATTATGTATACCTCTTATTTGAATGCATGTGCGGGAATACGTTTCCTTGTAAATATTTATCAACTTTTGTCTACCTTCTTGGAAAAATATCTTAAGAAGATCCTTGTCTAGAATATCTTAAAGTAGTCTTCTTAAAAGAACGTTTCTTCTGTCGGCTTAACTGTTTATGAGAACAAAAAAAAAAAACAGCATGACATGCAAGGCAAATACTCAATGGAATAGTCATTATTAATTGACTTTCTTCTTACATGTCTGACACATTTCTTCCCCACATTAATTTATAATTACCCTTTCTTAGGAAGCTAATTACACTTCTTGGGAGGTTTCGATTACGTGCGCTGCACTTCCATCTCATAAATGACATCGTTCCAAAGTCCTCAAAGTCCTGGAAAAGCTAATAACGTACATTTCACAGAAGGAAAATTTTTATTATGAATTCTTCTGAATATTTTGATATACAGACGTGTTAATACACTTACGTAACGTAGAAATTTATGCCTCACTAATTGTTCCGTTCGCACATTCTAACTAAGGAAGTGCGCTAGATATCTCATGCTATATCCAAATCTTGTTTGTACTTACGGATACATATACGGACTGTGCTATTCATGGCTTGAACTGAATTCCTTATCACTCGGAAGACATTCACAACCTCACTCAGAGCTTGTAGAAGATAATATTAAAGCTTTCGGATGAGTTTCTTCTCATATAGTCGTTAGATTCGCAGAAAGTTGTATGCAACTTCGCTACTTGACTTCAGATGTGAGAGTCTGGAACAATCCTAAAGAAAAATAAACACAGTGAAAGAGAAAGAACGAAAGGAATATTATATACAACAAATGTACATACAGTTAAGAAAATACTTAATTCAGTAACGATAATAATAGTAGTAGTAGTAATTAACAGAGAAACAATTCTTAATTTGTGCGAAATATCGAATTTCCCTGATTTAAAACAACTGTATGTCATTTTTCAATTTTAGTTCCAAATAATGAACTAACCGTTTCTAATACTTTTGTAACTTCCTTTGTTATTTTGACCTATTTTTAATAAAATTGAAAAAAAAAATATATATAGTTCTGCATAAAACGATTCAACTTTCTTTCATAATTACTTCATAAATCAGATCTACAGCATGATACGTAATACAAACTACGCCGCACTGGATGCAAGTTAAAATCTAATTGCACTGCCGCGGCCCCATGTTTAAGTATTATGTCATTAATTGTTGTCAAGAGCCGGATTTAGGTTTGATGGGGGCCCTGAGCTACGGAGAGTAATGTGGACCTTTAACTGTCTAGCTGTCCTTTGTTAATGCGATATTCTACAAAGCAGCCTTGCAGAAGAGGGCCCAGTACTTAGGGATACATCATAGGAACCTACAAAGCATAATACGCTGTTGTTGTATGTAGTTTTATTATATTTGTTTTTTTATCCTATAATTGGCAAGTGTACACTCAAAGTTTTCTTTTAATTTTTTGGGTTCCAAAGAGACTAGAGCCCTAAGCTGTAGCTTGTTCAGTTTATACTGCTATGTAAATCCAGCCCTGATTGTTGTACACACTAGAATTGCTTGAATATGTAATTCACTGTATACGCACTTCTGCGTGACTGAATGGAAATTGTGCTCCTAAGCTGAACAGTACGCATCATTCTGTTCATCTACTTTTGAAATAAAGTAATGTCTCAACAGATTATGATACATTATGTAATTCCAGGTTACAACCTCCTGTCAAGATACCCAAATATAGAAGCTCTCTTGAAAACTCTGGAAGTTAAAAAGGCAGCAAAAGAATATTGAATTGTTGAGTTGATTTTGAGTTTAACGTCCCTTTCAACAGCGAGGCTATATCAGACGTCGACCTACTGATTAATGTGGAATCCGAACCACATGAGCTCCTGCCTTGAATCGAACCCGGGTCTTCCACGTCAAAAGCGCGTACGCTAACCACTTAGTCACGAAGGAGCTCCACAGCAAAAGAAGTGAAAGTTTGTAGACAGAGGTGACACAGTGGCAAGACTGGAGTAACCAGTGTCAAAGGGTGTAAGGCTCTAAGTATCAAAAATGTAATTTACTGTATAAGTGAATTTCGTACGAAAACGTTCTAATAGATTAATTTTTAAGCCATATTTTTAACAGCAATAAAAGTTTAAGAGAAGACCGAAATCAAGACGTTATCCTTTCTTGGATTGAAAGTTTGTCGCTATCCCCTCTTTCCTTAAACGTAAGCCAGAGAGTAGCAATATGAACAAAATGGTAAATTGTATCCCAAAAACTGCAAGAACACATTGTAACATCCCACATAGTTTTGTTTAGAAACAACCGACATGTGCTTATATTGACAAACATCAATCATGTTCGTCTTACTACGGATTACCATAGCTGCAGACGACATGAACAACAGGGACACCTCTATGGTCATGTGACGACGAAGGAACACCAGCGTCACTACCTCAACTATAACCGAGAGGATTTCAGTGACAAGTATCAGTCTGCGACTGGTCACCTCCCTCCTTTAGCTTGCTACGGAGCTTTGGGAGAAATCTAACCCAAAACCTCTTGTTTGCTCAGAGCTTTCGGCCTCCTCTCTTCTCACTCAGTTTGCTCGGAGCTTTGTTGGGACACCTAACCTCAGTCACCTAGCTTGCTTCAGAGCTCTGTGATTTTTAACTCCCTTTCTGCTTACGTAGAGCATTGGAGATTCTAAAATCCACTCCACCTAGCTTGCTCGGAGCTCTCTGGAGATCCTACCCTAGGCTGCTCGGGTCTTGAGCCACTTCAATTAACCAGTATTAGAGAAATTATATAAAAGTGATACTTGCAATATACTGTTTATAGAGGATTTTGTAATAGAAGTCGGTAATGGGAAACGATTCTGGACTGTAATTTGCTTTACTTATACCTTCACAAGCAGAACTTTACAATATCTAGTGAGTTGAAATATAAAGAATCAATGATGCTCTGTAAGACTTTGTCAATACTTTGGAAAATTGGCCAAACTTTACTTTTTTATGGATAAAAGAGAATAAGGCGTAGAAACAGCATACTCTTTGGATTGCTGAATTAACAATTGTTATTACTTGCTTACATACTGTAATTCAAATTTAAATACACAATGTAGATATAGACATCAGTATAAATATTCAGGTTCGTGTGATTTTTTTTCTTTTTTGGAAAATATATTATTTCACTCTCACTCAAATACAGAAATAATTAATACAAAATAACAATTCTTGAAAAGAGTACGCACAGCTCAATGTGACATAATTAGCTATTCAAGTGCATTAATGAAACATATATGGCAACAAAAACACATGGCTTAAAATAGTTCCAAAAATATCCGACCACTTTAAACATCTCAAATCAAAACATAATTTAACAATCTCGATTGCATAATTAAACGCTGCACAACTTTGAACCAGGTAGAATCAAGGTATCCTATATATATATATATATATATATATATATATATATATATATATATATATACACACACACACACACACACAAAAAATAATGTCTGACCTTGAAAGGTAACATTTAATAAAATTTCATTAAACTTTAAACGAGAATACCTAAAAGAAATTTAAGACACCCTTGCTCTTACCACAACTACAAGGTTTACTGATTTTAGTACATTTGAGAATCTGACGGTCATATGAAATATGCAGAGTGGGCCAGGATAAACCAAATTAAGAGATGGGAAAGCGAAAAGGGGTAGTGTATTAGACAAGGAAAATGGACAAAAATATTTTTACGTAGTGAGCACAAATGAACAAAGCACATTGACCTTCAATGGAGAGAGGAAAAAGGCGCGGCAGGAGAAAACACGACCTGCACTTGAGAAAGAAAAAAGTCAAGATAAAGCAAACGAGCAGTGTAGACACGAAAATGTCGCTAACGAAATAGTCCAGGATATTCACCGTAAAGCAATATAATTATCAGAGCAGGTCATTGAAAGGAATAGATGAAAATTTTCGTGCCGAGTTTAACAGTGATTCACCTGCTAAGTTAGCCATGCACGAACTCACAAAAATCTCTGAGCAAACAGAATCCTTGCTTGATAAGGACTATCAATACCCAAGTTGAAAAAGGACAGAAGCACAGAAGGAAGATACTAATCAATGGATATTGCAGAGTTACATTAGGCGCCTGTCGCAGCAGATAGAAGTGTCACTAAAAACATGCTGGTGCATCCTGAACGATCTCAACATGAAGCCATGCAAGATCCTGAATTTACTCAAGTTAAAACAAGCAGACCATGTTAGAAGTATACAGTATTGCACATGGCTACTGGAGGAAACCGAAAGCAGTATTCTCGATCGGAACCTCTACCTGATAACGCAAGAGGCGTCGTTCCACGTCAGTGGATACACAGCTTCGCAAAACCCGAGGTATTACTCTGTCGAAAAACGCAGGACAAATATTCGCGCTGTGTCGGTGACGAGAATCACTGCATTTTCTTCGGAGACATAGTGAGCTCAGCGTTTTACATTGCTGATACCTTCGAGCCTTTTGTAGATCAACTAGCATCGGACGAACGAAGTTTCGCGTATTTCCTGGAGGTCAGCGCGACAGCACACGCCTCCTTGGAAGCGGTGTCCTGATTTTACTCGAGACAGAACTGTCTGAAAAGGTCTACCGCCTTCAAGGTCCCTTGATCTATCTAGTTAAGATGTTTATTTCTGGGGCAAGGTGAACAGCAACAATCTAAAAGCCATTAATGCACTACAATAAAATATACACGACTCCATGGTCAACATCAAACAGAACCAGTTACAGTAATTCGCACTGAACCTGATAAATCGGGCCAACCAGTACTTCGAACACGGCGGTCAAAATATCTAGTAGTACCTATAGAGACGGAGGAACACATGTAAGTACGCTTTTGTCTATGATCTACCTGTATAATAGTGCCTTGAAATCAAATGTTCATCACATGATTTGAGTTTGGCTTATATTGGTCCACCCTCTATACGAAACAAGGTTTACCTTCGGTAACACCATCTTGGTTCTGAGCTATCGCTTTGAATTTCTTTTGCTATGGTTAATCAACGTAATCTGCAATTCCTATTGTTGAATTTCGCTCACTTTGTACTGCTGTCAATCCATCGACAAAATTCTTCTTGATCTGGAAAAAAAAATTTAAAAAATGAAATAACATAAAATGAATATTCTAATCATGACAGGAAAAAGCAAACTGAGGCTAATTGTGGCGTTCTCTGGAACTAAGTGCAATACCTCCATTATATACACCGACGCCCATATAAATAGGGCTCGGGTTTGCCCCCTTAAGCTTCCAGCTCTAGAAAATTCCATAAGGGTTAGTCTACATTCAAAATTGCTACCTGATAAACAACTTTAAATCTCCGTCTCAATTTTGACAGACGGGTAAAACGTTATTCGGGCCCCTCTAGATTCTAACAGATAGGCATAATTGTGAGATACGGGACGTTTAATATTTCTTAATGCATCTTCGTTAATTTGCATGCGTGGTCCTCATATACTCCTAGGTAAGGCTGAAACCTGTGCTAGATACAAAGGTGAAAGTGTGTAAGACTGAGGATAATTACATTTTAACAGTTTATTAAAAGCATGAAACGGATAAACGACTTCCGTTACGTCGTTCGCATAGAACGCCACAATTATACTTAGAAAAAAAAAATTAATTAAAATTAATTTACCAAGCCGTATTCCAAAATGTAACTTAAACTGAAATAATCTATGTGTATAAACAGTAAGTAACTTAATTCAGTAAACTGATTCTAAATTATGGAGCTTAACTTTTTAGTTTAAAAAGAAACTAAAACCAAACTCATTCTAGTTTCAGGTAAATTCGATATCTTCATTAGCACACTGCCTAAATCATTTCAAGCAAACCACGCTCACTAAAAACATTTAAAGCCTTAAAATAACCAGCACCAATGATCAAAACACACCTTAACATAATAGAATTTTGGTAAGCTGATTTAATTTTAATCTATGTAAAATGAAAGCAATTAGTCTAAAGTTAACGTTGTAGGTCATATTTTTTAAACTTCCATTCATATCAGAGATGGGCGGTCGATAAAAACTTATGCCTTTCTGATGGCAAATGACTTAGCAGTTTGACTCATTAGGACCGATCATTATAGTGATAAGAAGGCCGCTACCTCCTGGATATTGAAGACATGTTAAATAATACTTCATAAATATTTATTTCCAGTTGCTCGTGTCGAACATGAGCTCAGTGTGCACATAGTTGAAATCCTGGACGAAAGGTCTTTGTAGATATGAGCGGCTCGGGCGAACATAATGCTACGTCACATTCTCGAACTTTCGAGTAAACTGTAAAAGAAAGTTGACCATTCCGATGGAATTCAATACAATGGCACATACCAAACAAGATTCCCCTGCAATCTGCAGGTGCATTTACGAACGTAAACTACCTACATACTCTTCTATGGTTCCATCACAATCCACTGCACTTAACTTGATTTCATCGGAAGCGGCTTTACTATTATATTCGCCCGAGCCGCTCAAGGTGGGAGGGTAATGTAAAGGAGGATTAGAATTAAAAAAAAAAAAAAAAAAAAAATGGATTGGCTTCATACAGAGTATAATCCAATAGAAAAGATCCCTTTCTTTTATGAAAAACGTTCAGGTTATTTACTTAATTAGTACTTTCAAGAGCAAAAACGGTCCATACTCACAAGTTGTACTCCATTATAGTAGGAACCATATATTTCAGAAAAAATGTATGTTGACAGACGTTTATTTTGAGAGCCCGAACTTGTCAGTTGACGAAAAAAAAAAATAGCAGTGTATCATAGTTGATAAGGCTATCTACCAATCGCTCGGCCCGGGTTCGATTCCCAGTGAAGACGGAAATTTTTTCTTCTCATTCTATCCTCGATACAACGCGACTCAGGACTTCACCCCGCTTCTGTAACCTGGGCACCTCTGAAATGATCTATGAGGTAAAGGCAGCCGAACTTCCATTGGGTCCTTAGAGCTCCGTCGTAACTATATGGTTAGCGTAAACCCCTTCGACGCGAAAAACCTGGTTTGATTTTCGCTGGAAGTTCATGTGGTTTGGATCCACGTAAAGCTGTAAGTCCAGGTCTCATATATCCTAGGTGCTGAAAGGAACACTAAATTCCAAATCAAGCAACTAATGCACTGGGTCCTTGGACATCTTGTATGTCCGGAATGGGGACCGTCCTTAACTTCCGAAGAAAAATCGCATAAATTGATACCGGTAAAGAATCAAACACAGTAAACTGAGTTTTGCAGAATAAGTACCACAAGAAATTCACTGAACAGAAATGTACATGATCTAAGAAAGAGAATGAAAGACCTCTTCTGCGTAAATTGATTGAGTGACAACTATACATCAATATTTCGCAAGGAATCTACGAACTAATTTTTCATTTGTTCCATATCGAATCGTCAATGGAACATTCATTCTTCAAGATACACCGTTTCCTCTCGTCACTCCCACCTCTAGTTTTCTTTTTAAGCACCGACCTTACCTTAACCTACTGCTTGAAGTATAATTCAAATCACAATTTGGATTCACATCCAAGGTAAGCTTCTTTACCTGGGACCATGCGCGTTACCCACTTGACCACGGAGGGAGATTTTGCTCTCTATCTGTCAGTAATCGCAACTGAAAGGTTTATAAGATCACTGAAAGCACGTCACCGATATACCCATTTACAAAAATATTTTTAGGTATAGGATGAGAATTACGTCCTATAGTTAAATTTAGCCTACTACCATTAAAATTGAACTGGCTTAAGCGAAGTAGCGAGAACAGTGTTTTTGAGGAAGGTTCTTTCAGTAATCGACTTGGCGGAAAACACTAATATGAGTATAGCAACTTAATACAAACTCTATGGGCATTTCTAGTGATTTTAATTGTTGGAGCTCTGTGTTATTGAAATAAACGAAAACCTACCACATTTTTTTATTTTACATACGAAAAAATTTTCTTGAGTTAAACATCTTCCATTTTGGTCTTCAGGGGCAACGGTATCTTAGGAAAGACTACTGAGGAATTACACAACGGTGAAACAATATATATTAGGGTAAAGAAGAGTAAAACACTAAAAACAGGGACTTGAAACGTACGAATCATATTATTCGTGCACGAAGGAAATTATAAAATTTGGCAAAGATTAAATTAAATCGTTTCTATTGATGGATATATGTGTCACTGAATAGGAGATAGTGGATCAACCAAGAAGTTGAAACTACTGTATGTTCTGTTCTAACAATGAAACAATATGACATAATAGCATCAAATTGTTTCGAAAAAGGAGTTGATTACTAGTATAAGTTGTAAGCAAATCTTTATTAAAACTTTTTTTTTTTTTTTGAATATTTCACTAAGTTTAGACCCCACGATTAATGGCCCAAAACTGGAGAACCAAAATCCTCCACACTACAATATTTCTGTGAGCGTTTTTATCGAGGTAAATCCATGTCTAATGAACGAATGACCGTTTGCTAACAACTTTTTATATATATATATATATAAACGAGGTGTGACACAATAAATCGTACTAAGGTTATATTTCATAAACGAAAATAATTGCACTAAATTCATTAGTGTTGTGTAGAAGCACGATCTCTACCATTTGCATGAAGTTCGGACTCAACCGGCCTTCGCAGTTCCGAGTGAAGCGTCATTCAGTGAACACGTGTAAACGTTTCAATAATAATAATAATAATAATAATAATAATAATAATAATAATAATAATAATAATAATAACGTCTAGTTTCTTGTGAAATTTAAAGAATCGACAACCGAAACATTCCGAATTCTGACCGAGGCACACAATGGCATTGTGTTCAAAGTACATCTTTCTGTGGCATACACTTTCTCGGGAGAGAGAGAGAGTATTGAAGACAATCATCAGTCAAGTACGATGCGTTCTTCAGTTCCTGACACAAATGAAGGGCCCAGGAGAAGAACTTGGTAACTTCCAGTTTACAAATATTAAAGGAGCCCTTAAAGAAAATAGGTGTTTATTCTGTTGTTCCTTTGCGAGCATATTTTTCTTTCCTAAATACCTCCGGAAATATCATGCTCTTCGCTTTATTATTATTATTGTTTAATCATTATTTAGGTCCCAATTCTACAAACATAAATCACTACCAAACTAAAACAAAGAGCTACCGTGTTTTTCTGTTGAGCCCTTCAAATATCAACAGTACATGAGGTGATCAGAAGTGGCAGAAGGCTGAGTGTGCGTGTAGTAATTGAACTAGTTAACTTGTACACGGAATCTGTTCAGCAGATTCTCACAGAAGAATTAAAGATGAAAACTATCTGTGCCTAAAAATCTCTTGCAGGACAAAGAGTACCGTCAAGAATTGTGTGCGGATATGAACCAGACTTGTTAGAATCTGTATTCAAATTCGACGAAACATGGATTTTTACCTACGACACGGAGACTAAGCAGCAACCCATGCAATTGAAGCGCCTAGTCCCCCTCGACGGAGAAAAACACGCATAACTCTTCAGTAAATGTTGGTTGTATTCTTTCGTACTCATTCAATTGTAATGTTTAAGTGGTCAATCAGTACTACTACATCCAGCTTTTTACTAGAATTCACGAAAAAGTTGGCAAAAATAGGCCTCTACTGTAGAAAAATAATTCTGCGCCAGGACAACGCACCAGTTCATAACACTATTTGTCAGGCAATTTTTGGTGTGTAAAGTATTACTGTAATCGAACATCCACTACTCACCATATTTGGCAATGTGACTTCTTTTCCCCGAGACTAAAGTCTATCCTTAAAGGAACACGTTTTGCCCTAGTTCAAAAACTCAAAACTGTGGATCTTCTACCTCAACTCACACAAAATGACTTCTAGTATTGTTACAACAAGGACAGCATGCAAAAGTGAGCGAATGCAGAATGAAACTATTTCGAAGGTAATGATCACACTACGCACTAATCCGTCAAGTCCAGTTCGTTTCTTTTTCTTTTTTTTTTTCTTTCTTTCTTTCTTGTCTCAGTCCTCGTGTGTATATATAAAGTTCGTGGACTGGACGCAGTGTGTGGCACTAATGGTGTACTACAGCTGATAAGTCACGTCCTGGACGAGGCAGTGGGAATTCGTCTCTCGACCCAGCAAGAAACAGGTGCGTGCATAGAGTGTAAACAGAGGTTTTATCTCTGTAGTGAAAGCAGTTGAATGTGCCGCTGCGGACCTGGAGAATATTGCAGTTTGAGCAACGGACAAACATCTAGTTCTACCAAAAACTAAACAAATCCGCTACAGAAACGTTGCAGATGATCAGGCAAGTGTACGATAACAACGTCCTGGGCCGCAGAGATGTTCGAGTAGCACCAACGGTTTGCGAAGGTAAGAAACAGTTTAGAGGTTGATGAACGTACTGGTCCTCCAGCAACAGTTCGAGCTGAATGCAAGATCGAAGAGGTTGCAACAGTGATGCGCGCTAATCATTCCTAGTTGGTAGACGACATCGCAGCAGCAGTACGGATAAGCCATGGTACGTGTAACAACATTCTGACGGATGACTTGAACATGTCGCGTGTCACCCAGCACCGTGTGCCATGCATTCTACCACAAGACCAACGTGAAGAGCGGATGACCATTTGCGATGACCTGATCAGCAATGCCGACGTTGATGGAACGTTGCTGAACCTGATTATAACAGGAGATGAAACAGGGTGTTTCCTGTATGATCCACAACTAAGAGAAAAGCAACCACCTGGAAATCGACATCGTCTCCAAAATGCAAATATCTGAGACAAGACAGCTCAAAAGGAAAAATGAGTGTTTTTCGACTCGCAGGTAATTGTCTACTTGGAATTCATTCCTTATGAGTAACTGTCAACAAGATTAGGTACTAGGAGGTCCTTTGCCGCCTACGCGAGTCAATTCGTCGTAAGCGTCCTGAACTTTGTCAGGAAGAACTGGATGCTGCTGCACGACAATACCCCTGTACATTTCTCTTGCCTTGTCCAGGAGGAGCTAGGAAGGAAACAGGTCAGTTTAGCCACAATCCTCGATACTCACCTGATGTCACATCATCGATTTCGATATGTTTCCCAGCTTGAAAGCTAAGTTATGCGGACGTCGCTTTCATTCTCCTGAGATCATCAGTTCCACAAAGATGCCCTACGAGAGATGTCTGTAAACGCCAACATTTTTCTTAAATGTTTTCAACGGCTCTACGAACGTTGTCAAAAGAGCATCGCTACCAACGGTTGCTATTTTGAGGGGCAGTGTGGACCTGTGTAAGAGTCTGTGTGTATATGTGTGTGTAAGTTTACGCCGAGCACAGTAATGATGACGACATCTGGGTTCTACTGTTTGAATATATTCTAGATGCCAGTCCACGAATTTATTGACTGTATTAATATATATATTCACAGTTTCCAGATGCGAGGAAAGGTTTCGACACAATCTTGACGTTTCGGAAACTTATTTCGGAGCAATTTAGAGATAACTTGTGAGTGTACTTTCAGCGAAATCAAACTTGCAATCACAACTATTTTGAAACAAGAAACATGTAGGTTATATATTATTTTCCATAAACCTATCTCTTCCCGTGCAAAGAATGAGAATTTTGCTAGTATTTTTATATTCCACTCCCCTATATAGAAATGTGTTTCTATTTCTATAATAGAATTTATAGTTTATTTTGGCTTTGAAAATTCACTACCTCTGAAACATGAAATCCCTAAAAATGTTTAGATACTTATTCACCCTGCTGAGAGATCAAACGAGAATCAGACATTTAGAATTTTTTTAAATGGTATATTGAGAATTATTATCATGATAAGGCATGAGGACATTATAACATTTTTATCCACAGGAGCTATCTGTGATTAGTGCTATCTGATGCTGAAATCTGCATGTGTCTATGGTTCTTAATATTTAGTATATTAGTTCTACACTGTAATAATTATCGAGGCATTTCTCTACTGTCAACATCCTATAAAATCCTTTCAAATATTCTATTAGCAAGATTGACCCCATACGCAGATGAAATTATTGGAGATTATCAGTGCGGATTTAGACGAAATCGATCAACTATCGACCAAATATTTACCATTCGGCAAATACTCGAAAAAAAAGTGGGAATACAATACCCCGGTACATCAACTATTTATTGATTTTAGAAAGGCGTACGACTCGGTTAGGAGAGAAACATTATACAACGTTCTTACAGAACTTGGAATACCGAGAAAGCTAATTAGATTAATTAAGATATGTTTAAATGAATCCCAAAGTAAAGTTCGGGTAGGAAGATTTTTGTCCACGAGTTTTCACGTCGAAAATGGCCTGAAACAAGGAGATGCGTTGTCGCCATTATTATTTAACTTTGTTCTGGAATACGCTATAAGGAAAATCAAAGATAGCAACCAGGGCCTAGAGTTGAACGGTATTCACCAGGTTATGGCATATGCTGATGATGTAAATTTAATAGGGGATGATAGGAGAACAATAGAAAGAAATGCAGAGATCTTATTAAACGCTTGCAGGGACATGGGTTTAGAAGTAAATGCAGAGAAAACTAAATACATGGAAGTGTGTCGGACCGTAATACAGCAAATTATGGATGCGATAAAATATTAAATAATGCTTTTGATAAAGTGGATAGTTTCAAACATCTAGGATCAATATTAACAGACGAAAATCATATTCACGAAGAAATTAAATGTCGACTAAAAGCACGAAATTCGTGTTATTATTCGATTCAAAATCTCTTGTCGCCGCGAATTCTGTCGAGGAATTTGAAGCTTAAAACATACAAAACGATAATCATTCCTGTTGTTCTGTTTGGCTGCGAAACATGGTCACTTACTCTGAGGGAAGAACATAGACTGAAAGTATTTGAGAACAAGATCCTGAGAGGAATATTCGGATCTAAGAGGAACGGGAATGGGGAATGGCGGAAACTTCATAACGAGCAACTACATAATTTATATGGTTTACCAAGCATTGTTAGGGTCATCAAGTCTAGGAGGCTTAGGTGGGCGGGTCATGTAGCCAGAATGGAAGAAAGTAGAAACGCTTTCAAAGTCTTGACTGGAAGACCAGTCGGAAAACGACCATTAGGAAGACCCAGGCGCAGGTTGGAGGACAATATTAAGATGGATCTCGCAGAGATAGGAATACAAAGTAGAAACTGGATGCAGTTAGCTAAGGATAGAAGTCAGTGGAGAGCTTTTGTGAACGCGGCATTGAACCTCCGGTTTCCATAGGCCATAGAGTTAGTTAGTTAGTTGGTTAATATTAGTTCTACAGAAGAACATGCGAAGATGAACGCATTCCGATATTTGGCCGCAGCACTAACTTCAATAAAGTTAATTACTTCATGTCTGTTAAAGTTCTATGTTCATTTGCCGAAGTGTTTGTGGGAGATGAGTATATAGGGTGTCCATACAGTCTGGGTACATAAAAAAACACGTTTTAGTCAATTTAATTTTAATGTATAATATGTTCAACATGATTTCCGTGCTGTTTAATGCATAATTTGATGCGCTTTGCAAGATTACGATGAACTCGATGGAGTATGTCTGAATTGCCGTCGATTTCAGCACACTGACTGGTAATGCGTTCTGTCAGGTGGTTTAAATTTCTAATCTTCATCCAGTAAACTTTCGCTTTCAGCATAACCCAGAAGAAGAAATCTATTGGAGAACGGTCTGGCGAACGAGAGAACCACTTCACATAAATCTGCACGCGTTTATTGGAGTCATCTTCATTTAAGTGATGCAATATCTGTAACTTGTACGGATGAAACTTCTCGTCTACCACGATTTTGTGGATGGTTGATCTGGGAACACCCAACTCCATGGAGGCCCGACCAAGCGATTTTTAAGGACTAGCATAAACCTTAGCCAAGACAATCTCTTTCGTTTCATTTGAAGTCTTTGGTCGTCCAGAAAGGGATTGGTAAAACGCATTGTCTGTTTCTTTAAACTTGGTGATTAATTTCCCGACGGCAGTAAAACAAATAGGTTGATGATGAGGGTGTCGAATGTTAAATTCTTCAGCAATTTTGCGATACGACCATACTTCTCGTCCACGTAAGAGTACCAGCTCGACTCGTTCTTTAGACATAGCCATCGCTCAAGCTGGAAAAACGAAAGCAAATTATTAGAATTCTCTACGTACGCAGACTTTATGGACACACTGTATTTTACATTACGAAAACATGCCCATTCTATACAGTGAAATCAGAAATACGCTGCTTCAAACTTTAAAAGGCTCTAAAATAATTCCCATTTGATAGAATATGTTCAAGAAATTAATGACTTCCGCTATTAGAACTTTCACAATTTGATCAATGTTACGCGGGAATACAAGTATAATGCACCATACGTATCCCTTCAAAAATAAACTGATAAAAACTGACCAACGTGCAACATCTGGTGTACATTTGTGATGAGAACAGTATTTACAAGAGTACATGGAAATGTATTTTAGTGTAAGTTTACGACAGAGGCAAATTTGTATATAAAAGAAAACCCCTGAATACCATATCTCAAGTCGGTACATCCGCAATAAATTATATCTAATTACAAGTTAAAACAAAACCACCGCAATTGCTAGAAGCAAGTAGTATGAACGTATTCTGATTACATGTGACTGTGCTGCCATCTATGAACCACTTATTAAGTAAATTTACAATGCTCAACTGTGACGACTCAGTTTCCGAAGTTTGCGGAAGAATAAAAACCACTGGTTCTTGAGTAGATGGTAACAAATATGTGAGTGGGTGACGGCACGTCTTGAGAAGCCGGGGGTAAGAGTTAATCGAAACTAGGTCTCGATCTTTGTTGTTATTTATTTGTGTTTAAAATTCTTTTTCATTTCGTTAGATTTATAAACCTTACGGATAGAACAGAAATTAAGTCTTAGCTATACAACTGCTTGTTGTGTTAAAATCTGGAACACTATTTCTTTTATTCATTCATTTTATCTTTCTTAAAAGTCGAATCAAAAGGATGCATCCACTGTACATGATCGATGAACCTAATCCGATCTTCAAAAAAGTTGGTACGAGGGTAGACCTCTACTATCTTGGCATGCATATCAAATATTCTGGTGTGCAGACATTTCGATCTCAGTTATTACGCCTGCTAGTTTCCAAAATCTGGTAAATGGCAAGAAATCACTCCGGTCCCTCTACTTTGCCCCTTAACAGTCGTATTTTACAAAATCCAGCCTTATCTAAAGCCTGTGGTACAAAAAGGATATTTTATAAAATTTAAAGTTCCTTATTCCCATTAGGTATAGAACTTCTCAAAACCTACTTTTATCTATAGTCTAGGATCCAAAGTATAAGGAGGACATTAAGAGAAAAATATTTGGGTTGTAAGGTCTAATATTTTATTATATTTGTTACTGAGTGAAGTAATGTATTTACTCTTATATATACAGGTTGTTTCAAAACAATACCGACAACGTTTGAGAGGTGATTCCTGACACCAAAATAAGACAAAAAGTATAGACCAACCTGGGTGGACAAATGCTTCCTTTCGGAGTTATAGGCTGCCGAAAACATAACAAAAAAAAAAAAAAAAAAAAAAAATGAATTTTAAAGGTACACAGCTCTAATACTATGGGCCCTACCGTAGTCGGGTCAAGACTTCACTTAGGAACTAATATGAGCGCTATCTAAAAATCCATGTTCCAGAATCCTAAGGTACTCACGCAACAATTTTTATAGAGGGAGTTTGGCTACCAGCATATAATTTGAAATACTCACCAATTACCTCTATATAAATTTTGCGGATATATATAGGCCTAGATATCTATCTATCTATCTATCTATCTATCTATATATATATATATATATATATATATATATATATATATATGTATATAGATTGATTGATAGATATATCGGTTGATCTATAAATGGTGCGCATGAACAACAGAGCGTAATTCTTCATTGAAATCTTTGAGTTTTACGTCCAACGGTTATGCTGGTTAGACTAAAGCAGACGGGGATGATGAGAAATGAATGAAATAGTGGAATCAAGAAAGTGGGAGGAAACGGGAGAACCCCGAGAAGCCCCACGAGCACTGTGTTTGTCCACCACGAAGTCCACACGGCACGAGCTGGGATCGAACCAGGGACACCAAGCACCGAAGGTGAACGTTCTACCACTAATCCACTGTGTCCCCAGCTATTCTGCAGGTCAAAATAAAGTGAAAATGCTACATAATGGTATACCCTACGGGTCTCCTTCAGCCGATATGGGAAATCGAATTGCACTATGTGACAACGTTGCTAATTACCTTGGAACCATTAGTGTTGCTCTACCAATTCCTAAAACAGTGGCATCGACTTTATCCTCCACCTGGGAAGAATCGATGTATTGTGCAAGATCGTCTGCTTCCAAGGCCCGTTTCCGCAACGAAAACCCACCAAAATCCACGGGAGAGACATATAGAGATTCAACAGGGATGTCTGTAAAGCAAGGCGAAAAATTTTAAAGTCAGACGCACTCGCCAATCCAAAAAGGATAATCGCCAGTATCTCTCACGTACAAATTATAAGAGGTCCCCTTCCCCACCTCCCCGGCCTTTGGTTTGACAAAGAAAGATATTAAATCAAGGCATAAAATTTCAAAACCAGACAATTAGATTCAGGATAATCACTTTTGAATTTGACAATTGATATATGTGTTAAAAATATATCTTACCTTAAGACTCCATATTTGTGTAATGCTCTCTCTCTGCACTGAAGTACTAGTTGTCTATTGCAGTGATAACGGTATCTCATGCAAATATCTATATTTTTAAATATTTTATGTATTTATTATTTGGTTATTTATTTGTTTATCATTGACATAGTGACGTGATTGGTTAATATATTCTAGGCACTGAGATGTCCCCCAGCTGTTCTCGCTTTAAACTGCGGGGGAAATGATCTCTCGCGTTGACGCGCCAGGAGGCAAACCATTTTGATTGTGGGTGGGAAAGAAGGGTCGAATTACAACGTTGTGAAGACTTCACATTCCGTGTTATCTCTCACTCAGTGACAATTATTTTCACGTGAAAAAGAAACTGCGCAGCCCTGTGAGTTTAGGCAGAAACCATTCCTACTGAACACTGGTCGCCAGCTCTAAATTTCTAGTCGCGACTTGGCGACCGGAAATTTTGCACCCTGCTGTAAAGGGTATTGTATGAATGCCAGTTTCATGTGCCATCCGATCCATTTATACCTGCTTGGACTGCCGTATGACTGGATGCCTTGTCCTGGTGGATAACAACACAAAATGTGTCGCTACCATAAAGAGAAGGAATATCATGTCTGTAGATGGCTACAAAATTTTTTCATGGTAATAGACAACATTGATTTTAGCCTTTATATCCATTCTGCGCAACGAAAGTTTGCCGTAATAGCAGTAGCCACCAATAACCATGAACTCATGTGGAAAACTGTCATGTGTGTATCTGTTTTCAGCACATTCACGTACCCACTGAGATAGGCCTCTGGAACCACGTGGATGACAGTAATGGCCCTTTTTTGTCACATCCTGACAGATACACACATGTTTCATCCAGTGACACAACATAATTCCGGAGGTTACCAGTCAAATGACGTTCGTAGAGCTTTCGGCTGTTTGGTCCTCCTCTCTTGGACATGGAAAGCACGCAGCTTGGGAATTCGAACCTTGCGCTTCCGCACGAATTGTAAATCTTGGCCTATGATCCAATTTACAGAAGAGGGGGAACGCTGCACTGCCTATGCAACCGCTCTTTGTGTTACCGGTTTTCACATCACACCAGAGAGCTCACTTTCCGCACAACAGCGGGTGCGCATAGTCTTCCGATATGTTCGAGGTCAACTTTGACTAGTTGCACCAATAGGTACGGTGTACGCTTTTCGGCGATTGAACATGCGTTGATGCCCTTCTTTGACACATGGAAGGCTTTCGTCTTGCATTGTTTAGCATTTGCAATGTCGGCACAGATGTACCCCTTCCAGAAGACTGGTATTTTTCTTCACTCACACACACACGATCTGTCGTCTTTGCAAGTCAGCACACAATAATTTCGCGCTACTAGTTCTGATTGCTCTCTGTTGTGAACACGCTGCTTCCTGGTGTTCGAAATCGTTACTACGAATGCGAAACGACCTTCTGTTGGCCGTGTGCACCAACTAAGTTCAACTGTTGAACGAAGGTCAGAACCAAGTTCGGTGAAAATGTCTGTTGCACCAACAACGTTCAAGGTTAAGTCTCGGTCAAATCGTGGATGAACTTGGTTTTTAAACTTATTTGATCCAAGTCAGTCTGTTTACTTTCAATAATGTCTTTGAATTTTTCCACTAATGAAATTACAATACATTTCTCGTGATCGGAAGAATTTTCTGCTCGTGGTTTTATTATTTTTTCCTAGATACAATGTATGGCATATCAATAAAATGAAATAAATGTTCTGAAGTTTGTTCTTGAAATACAAAAGCAAAAAGTAATGAAATAAAATAAAATAAATAAACGGTCTAGATTAGGAATACAGTTCTTTTTAAATATTCAGGTAAAGTCTATTAACTCGCAAAAAGAAATAAGGAGGATATATAGATAGAAAATCTGCGAGGCTGTAGCTTTACAATAGAGAAACCACTAGAAATAAACTACTGTGCTTTTTTTTTTTTCAAAATCAGCTCATAGTATTTTCGACAATGTATTTTCTAAACAATTTTCCAGTAAAGGTTAACCTTAGGAGGGCATAAAAGTTATGTCTATAAATACAGTATTTTCTTGGCAAAATTCCATGCAAACAGCGTAAAACTTATCCAGCAATTATTCCTACAGTGTTATCAACCAATTGCGTACAATTCTATAAGACACATAGAAACTTAGCTACATATAATGAAAGTCACACGTCTCAAAACCACGCACCAAACTTGGCAAGCTGCTCGTTACAAGCTATTTTTGAACCTATTACGATTTACGCCAAGGGGAAGCTGGTGGGTTATAGTCGAGGTGCGTCCGTAGGGAACAGGCAAATTTGCGATGGTAGGTATACGTGTAAGCAAATTAAGGGTTCAGTCGAGCAGACAGTTCTACCAAATAGAAAATTTATAGGTAAAATACGACGTGAAATACTTTTCATGAAGGAATGAAAGCGTGAATATAAGTAATTACCATATATCACAGCATATTGAAATGAATTATTAGTGATAAAAATATTATTGTATGTGTAAGTGTGCTCTTCCACTATCCTCCTTTATGCGTATACCCCATCGGTGACGCGCCTGCTCCCTATGGACGCAAGCGCTCGGGCCTCCCTACTGCGCTTCTATTCTAACTCGGTTAGATAGCATACGTGCTTTTTAGTGGCCACCTAGCACAACTTGGTCCGTGTTTTATACACAGTAGTTTTTATGTTACAGTCCACACTTTATTTATACGGTACTGAGCCATCCTGAAGTCAATCCGCAAGTAGTAATGGGGCTCTTCATTTAGTGCATGCTCTGCTAAAAGAAAGCTCTAACCTAACCTGAAAATGTAAAAAGGTGTCAAAATTTGGTAGAACCGTCTGCTCGAGTAATAAACAAATTAGTACAAAAAAATACGTACCGTACCAAACTGTAGTAGATGATCACTAAAAGCTAGTTTTGCAATTATAATTGTATAATTATGAACCATACATTTTAACACTATTTCTATAATCACAGATTACTTACATGTGTAACGAATGTATTTTGAGAAATTGCACCGCAAAACAGGAGGTTAATATTTTCCGCACACCACCATCGCTAACGTGCCTGTTTTCGCGGACAAAATCACGAGCAATCCCTCAAATTGTGGCCTGCTTCGAATCGTAATAGACACAAACTTAGGTTGTTTTGGACATTTAGCACAGATTCGTGCGTGGTTTTTGCACTTATTGTATTTATAACATATAAGTTTGCAAGCATATTATAAATGTGTGCGTAGCTGGTGGACAGGTGAGAAATTAAAAACGCAGAAGTCTTTAGATTATAAGTGGAAAGAATAAATGGTAGCGCTCCTCAACTTTACCTATGCTAACTGGGAATTGTAGGCAAACGCCAACAGGGAAAAGGACGTAAAAAACATTTGAATAACATTTTCACGATGAAATATGTATAACTGTTGAATCAATTTTCCCCATCAGGGATTCCAGAAGTTTTTTTATTATTTTTTATTTTCTAGTGGTGGCGAATTTCAATATACTTGGGATGAAATGTATTAGTAACGAAAATACTAGGAATCCACATTGAGCATGACAGGATATATAGTCCCGAAGGAATTTCATGGTTCTCGCGGAGAAGTACCCCCCAGCCAATTCCTGAAATCACCACTTGTCCACATAGATCAACATTATATTTGTCCTTTGTTATAAGTTTAGTGTAATCTTTATGGTGCAGTTTTACTATACGAATCCAGATTGTAAAATATACGGAAAAAATTGCAGACGTCTTTAATTTGTCCATTTTATGTCGAGAACAACGTGCAATTTTACTATACGTATCCATAGTATAAGTAGTAGTAGGAACGAGTCAGAAGCCCCGCAGGGGTTAGTTGGGTTCTGTTCTCTACATAAAATGGGAAAATTAAAGACTTACCCATATTTCCCTATACATTTTGCAATCTGTGTATCCGTGTAGTAAAACTGCACCTAGAACAGAACCCAACAAACCCCTGCGGGACCTCTAACCCTTTCCTACTACTACTAGTACTACTACTTATACTATGGATCCGTATAGTGAAACTACACGCTACAATCTAAAATCTACTACCAATATTGCAACACGAAGTATCACTCGCTAATTTTATTTCAGGTAGAATTTATTAGTCCATTCTTTGATGATGTATTCAGCCGAGATGCACACTAGAGACCTGCACGGGCGGGGCTTGGGCGGGCCGACTCTATTATTTCTTTGGGCCGGGCCGGGCTTGGACGGGCCGACACTGATTTCTCTTCAGGTCGGGCCGGGCTGGGGCCCATTAATTGCAATTCTTTAATAATTATTGACATTCGTTAAACGATAATTAGAATAAAGGCAAACGTTGAAGAAGTGTACCCATGAAAAATGTTACAAAATGAAACTTCTAAAATTTATCGGGCCCGGGCCGGGCTTGGGCCAAGAATTTTAAAAAACTTATCGGGCCGGGCCGGGCCGGGCTCGGGCCGAAAATCTCCAAAACTTTTCGGGCCTGGGCTGGGCCGAGCCTACGTACATTCGGGCTGGATTGGGCTCGGGCCGAAAAATTCGGCCCGTGCAGGTCTCTAATGCACACGATCTCGAAAGTCGAAAACCCCGGCACCCGGTATGCTTTCTTCATTTTTTACTTTGTTAAACGAAGGTTAGAGACAAAAGACGACGGTTGATTTTTTAAATTGACCGAAGTTTACTTAAACGAGGTGTAATGAACTTCTACTTTCAATGGTGCAACGAAAGTCCGGGAACCACGTTTAACCTTGAAAGTTTAATGTTGAACGCGTTTAAGTGAACACTCGTTTAAACTTCGTTGGTGCACACGGCTGTGTGAGGCGGATGCTCGAGCTGCTCCCACTTGAACTTGTCCAGTAAATGTTGTGTGACCTTGGACACGTGCAGACGAGCGTTATCGTGTAGCAGAATCATTTCCCCCGTGAGAAGCCCAAACCGTTTGCAGTTGATGGACTTGCGTAGCCTACAGAGTCTCTCAGAGTACACGTCACTGTTAATAGTTTTTCCGTGCTCGAGGAATTCGATGAGTATTGGACCTGACGTCGAAAAATACGGTGAGGATCATCTTGGCTGCTGAAGACACAGCTTTGATTTTTTTTAAGGGAAGTGACGACGCATGTTCCATTGCATACTGTCTCGCTTTGTCTCTGGCTCGAAGTTATGGCAACAGCTCTCGTTATGGCACTATCCGATTTAGGAATGCGGGGTGTCCATTGTACCGAAACAGGTGTTACAGTGTTAGCCCCACACGCAGTTCCTTTTGGGGTTCACTGAGCATCTTCGAAATCCACTCTGCGCACACCTTCCGGTAACCCAACTTGTGCACAATTGTCCACACTGTTCCATTTCTGACTCCCACGATTACTGCGAACATTCATATTGTGACACACCGATCACTTCTCACCAGGTTGTTCACCTTGTCGATGAGTTCGGACACGATTACCGTGTTTGCCTGGCCTGGTCATCACTCAAATTCTCCCTGCCTTCACATAAACGGGGACTCCACTTTCTTACTGACTTGTCAGACACTCAGTCTCCCCCGTATTTGGGCACGATCTGGCAATAAATATCGGCAGGTGTAACCCTTTCCGCAGTCAGAAATCTGATAAAACCTCGCTGCTCCTCAATCAACGAATTGTCCAACGTGAACGCCATGATTTCATCACACGCATTGCCACGACAATTGGACGGAACACAACTGCCTGATTCTCACCTGTTCTATTGATAGGCGCCCGCGCATGTGCACAACCGTGCCGGACGCATTCTCTTCCCTAAATGTCGCACTACATATTCCCAAAGCGGCATACTTCTATTTCAACCGGTTTGATTTGTAGGACATTTCACACCATTTCATTTGAACACTTCATTTGAACTTCCAGTGGAACATACATACATACATACACACACACACACACACACACACACAAATACATATATATATATACAAGGTGTTAATGAACTAGACCGACAAACTGAAACAGACGATTCCTCACATCAAAATAAGGAAATAAGTTCATATGGTCAAAAGTGCACAGTTTCAGAGCTAGGACTGTCCAAAACCGAAAGAAAATTAATTTTGGGAGCGAATATCTTTAAAACTATTAGCTATTGAGCTAAGGTGGCATGTTATTTTCTTAGACTTGTAATCTGCTCTATCTAAAAATGCATAATTCTGAATCGTTAAATGGCGGCGCAAGAGACTCCCCCACAGGAAGTGGGTAGTTCCGAATATTCCATTAGGACAGATGGGTCCGATTCATGACAGACAGAAAAACGTACCTCCAAGTAACAAAAAGTCGTTGAAAGACTATCAATATTTTGAACAAAATCAAGATGGCGAAGGATTTTTGGTGCTTTGTGGTGCGTGGTTGAATAATTACAGTTTGTGTTGAATTTAGTGGAGAAAAAGAAATTTAATAAAATCATTACATCTCAAGGTTCATCACCCACATGTCGTGATCTATGTGCTAAAGGAGACAGACATTAATAATACGTGATGATTTTGGAAGAATTGATCCAATGAGTATCCTTGCAAAAAATAAATAAATAAATAAGAACAATATATACAATGTTCTTAATTACAAACTCACTTGGCCGTAGATCTAATAATCCAGGACCTTTTTGTAATGAATTGGAAAAAAATAGGGGACAGATGAAACCTTTTGCAACAACCTAATTTTCTTGTCCTAGTTAACATACTACAAGTCCCCAAAGCTTCGGTTGTGGAATCGGAGTTATGACGTCATCAATATGGCCGCCGTAAGAATTTCTAGGGTAATTTTTAAATGACTATGAACTCTAACAGAATTAACGTAGAAAGGTCATTTTTACACAAAATTACAGGGAAAATGTTTATGTAGCAATATCTTACATTTCTTCTGAGTTATGCTAACCAAAAGTGAGAAAATGCCATTTTTTCAATCTTTTTTTTTTTTTTAATTTCTCTATAAATAACTATGTAGTTTTGCAACAAAATAATACTTTTTTCCTTAGTCATGTAAGACATTCTTAGAGCTGTAAAACGACACTAATAGGTTTTCTCTACCATTAATAATAAAGGAGCTATATGATTTTATTTACCGTAAGGTGTGTATATTCAGTAGGCGAACACGTTCTGTAATAGAATTTTCTTAGAATTTCTCAAACAGGTATTTTCAGATCTTATCTCAAGTTTTCAGCACATGTGAATATTCTCCAGGGATAGTAAAACATGTTTAGTTCGTCACAGGCTATTTCTCAAATAATTGGGTGTGTCTCACCAAGAATCCGTTTGAATACCTTAAACAACAGGCAAAAGTATTCAGTAAATTTGAGTTAAAAGCTTTACAGCTAAGAGTTTTGGGAGACTTATTTTAATTGGAACATGATACTGAAACTACTACCTGGGACGTCCCTATTCGTTATGTATATTTACTAGACTAACGCAAAATTTGTGCGTGCAAATTGTCCACAATATTTTATTATTGTGAATTTTATTTTAAAATTTCTGAATTGTTAAACCATGAATAAAATACAAATTTGTGAACCGTTTATTTGTGTTAAGTTCTTATGTATACTTTCAATATTGGTCAATACCGTAATTAAAATAACGTATGTTTCTATTGTATTTTTTTTTTAAGTTTCTGAGTAATTGATAAAAAATTTTGCAATGCGGGGATGGAAGAGGTGTGTCTTATTTGCAACAAGACGTTCCTGTCAGAAAATGAAGAAGTAACGGTTACTAGTGGGATCGATACTCCAGTGAAAAACAATCTTCAACGTAAAGACGGATTACACGAAAAAGTGGAAAGTGTTGCAGCAGTTCGGGTACATGTGAGCTGTCGTAGGAACTACACATGTCCAAGCAGGATTTCGGCTTTCGTTCAACACTCTCCTTCAAAATCTCAAAGCTGAGATCCCGTATCTCCACTTTTGACTTCAAACAGCATAGCCTTTTTTATGGAGAGGAATTTGATATAAACTTTGATAAAAGCTTGCTTCTGGAGCGCCGGAAGTGCGATCCATAAATAGCAAACAATCAATTTTGAGTGCCGCTAATTCTCGTAATGATGAGTGGGGTCAAAATGTGACTGTTTGAATGGAAAGTGTTATTGATTTAGTTGCTGCTAAAGCCAGATAACACAACAGCTGAAAAAAAAAAAAAATCCAAAATGCCATCATCTCGGAAAAAAGGGCGGCCAGAGGATGAAGAAATAGCTGAAGCACTTTAGAAACTTTTTTTTCGTGGTTGGAGATCTGTGATGAATACCAACACTCTCTGAATTAATTACTCCAACGATTGTGTGATTATCTACCTTCAAAAAGTGAAATATACTCAGGGAAAAACCTGCGAAAAAAGCTTCAGGATCATTTTGGAAGTAACATCATCACTAACATGTCAGGACAAACACCTGCAATTGTATGCCTTCGCAGTACTGGTCACAACTTTCTTACAAATGCTTGGTATGCACAAAAAGAGGACGATCCTGTAGCAGAACATATGAGAATAGTGAAAACAGCTGCTCCCATCGTAAAAAGAAGACATACGTTCGATGATATAACAGATTGATACATACGCTCCAGCACATACGTTACTAAACAGCACGAAAATCATCCCAGAAACACTCAAGACTTTTAGGCCACTATCTGCAAGAGACGAGATAGTGAGGAAAATACTGTGAAACGCAAAGTTACTTTTATTTATCATGCTATTACGTCCTGTACCAGACCAAGATCTTTCCTTTCATCCATTGAATTAGGATTGGCTGTATATGTATATAGACAGAGCGCGGGCATTAGCACATATGACTAGCGCTGTCAAGATCAACGACAACGTGACTATTCCTATAAATACCATGCAGTTATTTATTCTTCAGAATAAGTTGTGTTGCGAAAACGGATGAGAACCTCCAGAAATGTTTAGACCATGAAATAACAACTCAACCTTTATTTCTGTTTCATGATTGTTACAAGCGAAAAATACCGAAATCCGTATTGTATGATGTAATAGATAATTGTATCGAAATTGACAAGTATCTATGTCCTCCTTAAGATAGTGCGTATGTTGTAGATGGTGGATATTTACTACGAAGAGTTGTTTGGCCACAATGCCCCCGAGAATTATATGGACTGTACTGCACCTATGTGAGGAACCATTTTGGTAATAACTGTGTTGTCTTTGATGATTATTTCATGCCCAGCATAAAAAGTGAAGAGCACAGGCGTCGCCCAAGTAAGTTTCTGAGCAATTCCGGAAATAGGGAACGAATTATTACTGATTTAAGAAATCACCTTGTACATTGGTAGTTAGGATAGCACTGGAGATGACAGAAGATAAAACAACTGTGGTGGTTGGCACAGATGTCGATTTACTCTTCCTTCTACGAGGGGGGGCTGGAAAATTCACGAAATCATCAAGGAGAAATAAAAAATGAAACATGTCATTGTAGTCATTTATAAGGTCATATATTGTGAAACTCTCATCCCGTGTATGATCATTTTATCATTGTTATTTCCTTTGTTACAGGTTCTGTTAGAAGATATGGCAGAGGATCTAAGGAAATTCGAGAAGAACGAGCTTCGCAGTGTCATCAAGTTTTTTGTGCTGCTAGACAAATCCTCTATGGAAATTCATAAAGGCAGGATACTTTGTGGCAACACGCTCTTGGATATACAACAGTAGCGAAGTGGGTGAGGCGTTTTAGGATTGGTCATCGTGAGAGTGAAGATGAACCTCGCTCAAGGAGGCCTTCAAGTGCAGTGACCACGGAAAACATTGACAAACTGCATGACATGATCATGGAGGATAGGCGCATATCGATCAAAAACATTGCTGCGTGTGTGAGGATATCGCGTGAGCATGTGGGTGTCATAATAGCAGAATATTTGGACATGCGGAAGGTCAGTGCCAAATGGATCCAAAAATGTTTGAATGCTGACCAGAAGAGAACAGGGGCGCAGATGTCACAAGAAATTTTGCAGAGTTCTTCCGCAGTCTGGTGACAAGATAAAACATGTCTGCACTACTATGATCCAGAGACTAAACAGCAATCCATGGAGTGACGCCACAGTGGATCTCCTCGACCGAAGAAGTTCCGAAGCCAAAGATAAACTGGGAAGGTGCTTGCATCGGTGTTTTGGGATAAGGACGGTGTCATCCTTATCAAATATCTTAAAAAGGGTGAAAACATCAATGCTTCCTACTATTTGATTGAGCTGAAGGAGGCTCTGAAGAAAAAACGTCGGGGAAAAGTGAGAAGTGGTGTTCAGTTTGTCCAGGACAATGCACCCTCCCACAAGGATCATCAAACCATGCAATTGCTGGTGGATCTGGGCTTCACCTGTGTACCTCACCTATCCTACTCACCTGATCTAGCCCCCTTCGACTATCACCTCTTCCCACATCTCAATAAACATCTCAAAGGCAAACATTGTCCATCCGATGAGGCACTCATTGCGGAGGTTGAGGGCTGATTTGCACAACACTTTCTATTTGCAAGAGTTAGAAATGTTGCAACATCGTTGTGAAAAGTGTATTAAGTTTCGGGGGGAAAACGTTGAATAGTGTATTAAAATGGTTTTTCCAGGTAAATTTCTTCTTGGTGATTTCATGAACTTTCTAGTCTACCCTCGTAATTACACTTTCTCCGGATAATGTGCCCATTTACTTTCAAAAGTTATCTTTGGGAAAACGCCCTTCAGTGACTTACCATATTAACTCTGTGCAAGACGCACTTGAGGATTTATGTCAAGAGAAGCTGTTTCCAGGTGTGACACAATGCCATCTTTTTGACACTACGGGAAGAAAAAATCATTCCGACTTCTCTAAACACAACCTAATCTACGACAACTTCAGTATTCAATAATCCCAATGCAAATGCTCAAGAAGTAACAGAAGCAGGCGACCAATTTCTATGGGTCTGGTATGGTGCTCCAAAAGCAACGACGTCCTAGAATACTCTTCGATATCATAGTTTCCTAAAAGCAGTGTCAACGCGCCCTATCACCTCTCAAATGGAATTTGCTCGACTTCCCGCAACATCTGCGGCAGCAAGAGGTCATTCAAAAGGCATTTATCTTCAGATGCAACACTGGACGAGCAACGACTTGATACGCACTTCATGGAAATGGGTCTTCAAAAATCGTTCTCTGCAGCCAGTTTTAACTCAAGAACCTCTAGCTCCCGACTTCATCTTAAAGTTAATATCTTGCAAGTGTGAAACTGAGTGTGAGCAAGGTTGTCGTTGTGGTAGTGTTAGTTTACAGTGTTCTGTTTTGTTGGATATTGCAAACGTAGTGGGTGTAGCAACTCCAATATTCATGATTTCGATTATGATGAACCTTCTCTGCAGAAGTCTCCATTATCTGTTCATGAAAAATGATTCAGATATGTAAGATGCGACGCATGTTTTAATAGCAAATTTGTGAAGATGTTTATTTATTCATACTGTAACAAGTATAATCCATATATAATCCATAAGTCTAATCCGTTTGTGGCATTCCATATTCGCTATAGTGCATTTTGTTCATTTATTTGCATGATGCATTAATTATTATTGGTTACATTGTACCATTACTAGGAGGTTCAATAAGAAAATAATATTATCAATAATAGTTATTTTTTGTTCAAATTATGTACGCCTCACTTTTAACCAGATAGAAACGTTGATAAGACAAAAATATATATATATAAAAATACATCCCTATTATTCATGCATTTTTAAATTCAAATTTGCGCTTTATAATATTTAGAGTAGTCTTTGGATAGCTGGGGGCTAGCCCCCGAGTCTGCTCGGCGTACGGCCTCGCATTTCTTATCTATCGGTCTTTGCATTAACAGTGAATTTCGTGAACTTGCTCTTCATATTTCCTGCATCTGCCCATCCGGGGGATTCGCCCCACACACTGTCTATTCTCGGCTTACGCCCTTGCACCTCTTGAACCCACAATTCTACCGTTTCCTTTTCTATTTCAACTATCTAAAAGATAAGATTTTGTATCCCACGAAAACGCCCATTTAAGTAGCATGGGAATTTCTTCATCCCACTTTAGACCCCTGAAAAATTAAAAAAATATTCACTTTTGGTAGTTCTCGTGTAAAGTTAGACCTGGAAGGCCACAATCATGAAAAATTTCATTATTCTAATCCTGCCGGAAGTGCCTAAACATTTTGGGGTGTAGAAGACAGACGGATCTCGGAGAAATAGGAATACAAAGTAGAAACGGGATTCAGTTGGCTAAGGACAGAAGTCAGTGGAGAGCTTTTGTGAACGCAGCATTGAATCTCCGGGTTCCATAGGCCATAGAGTTAGTTAGTTTCAGTTAGATAGAAGATGTCCCATATGGGAAACATTTTTCAGTTCCCTATGAAACCACTCTACGGTCGGAAATTTTTATTTCTGATGATTCACTTAGGTAACACTAACGAATACGTACAAGTATACCGAATTTCAACTTTTTATTCCAATTCTAAGTACCTAACACATGAGATTATAGGTAAAAAAAAATAAATAAATAAATAAATAAATAAAAAAAAACAGAAATTCTTCATCCCCTCTTTAGAGCCCCTAAAAATTAAAAATATTCACTTTTGGCAGTGTTTCTGTGGGTTAGTTCCGGAAAGATACAATCATGCCAAATTTAATCATTGCAGCCCTACAGGAAGTGCTCAATAATTTATGTCAGCTCATGTAGTTCTATATATGGTTAGAATTGGGATAGGATATACTAGACTTGTTTTTAAAAAATAAACGTTGAGATGTGTCATGATTAGAACAAACATTTTACTATTCCTTGAGAATATTTTTATGTACAACAAGTCTTGAGTAGGGTTTAAAAATATATCTCCTTAAAATTCTAACAAGAAAGTTGTATCACCATTCTGCAATCTGGCTAATGAATAATCACACTTTGTGGTAAATAAATTAACATATCTCTCTTATTATTAGTAATAGAGAAACTGTATTGATACCGTTTTACGGCTCTGAGAATGTATTACATAACTAACGAAAAAAATGGCATTTTGTTGCATAATTATCTAGTTATTTATAGAAAAACTTCCAAAAACTACTTAAAAAATGGCATTTTCTGACTTTTGGTTAATATAACTCGGAAGAAATGTTAGATATTAAATATATGTAACATATTGCTACATAAATATTTTTCTATTATTTCTCTGTAATTTGGTGCAAATTAACATTTCTCCGTTAATTCTGAGAGAGTTTATAGGCATTTAAAAAGACTTTAGAAATTCTTACGGCGGCCATATCGATGACGTCATAACCTCGACTCCACAGTCTGGAGCTTTGGGGACTTTTAGTATGTTGACTAGGACGTGAAACTAAGAGTACTGCAAAAGGTTTCATCTCTCTCCTATTTTTTTTTTTTTTTTTTTCAATTCAGGAATTATTTTCGCTTAAAGTTACTGGACGATAAAGCGGAACCTCTTGCTATATAGATGCACACTAACAACAAGTTACCATGTACTCCTTTTTCCTCTCCCACGCAGCGAAGAACAGATTGTTTACAACGTATGAGAGCTGACGACACATAAAAGCAACAATACTGGTTATGTAAGAAAAAGAGGGAAAAGTCGTGTTAAGAAAGTAGATATCTCGAGAATAGTTTGAAGCTTATTCTTTCAGATTAGTTTGAAACAAATTAGTATTCCACAGTGTTGTCTCTTAGGCTAAAGGAGGTGGATAATTAAAGAATATGAAAAGAGTTGAGGGAAGAAAAATATTCTAGACAATGTGAAAACCGCGAGGAAACCCACGGACACTTTTGGAAAGACGCCTGCTCGTTGCGTTTACCAACATGGAAAGTTTCTTGGCTATGTGAGTCACGTGTAGTTAGTAATAGGAAATATGATCATGGTATTGCCAGGTAGTAACAACAGTGAGAGTGTCACTGACGGATCAGGAGCAAACAGACATGTGTTTGGAACAATCTACACTAAAGTAATCCCCTCTCTTCATCTTCCCTTTCCTCTTTGATGTATGAACATATGAAATTATCTCAAGGACAGCGAAAAAAAAGCTGCAGATTAACTGAAAACTTTGTATATATATGTCTGTACTCGATGCGATGTCTGCACTCGAAACGAAAGTAAGGGATTCCACTTTAGATCCACGACTAAGCGAGTTGGTGGTGAAGAACATTATATTTATTGTTTTTCCTTTTTCTACAGGGGGGATACTCCAATTTTTTCGCAAATCATCATTGGATCAATTCTTCCAAAATCATTACGTATTATTAATGTCTGTCTCCTTAAGCACACAGATCATGACTGTGAACCTGCGGATGTAATGATTTTATTTAATTTCCTTTTCTCCACTAAATTCAACACAAACTGTACTTATGCAACACAGCAAAAATCCTTCATCATCTTGATTTTGTTCAAAATATTGATGATCTTTCAACAACTTTTTGTTACTTGGAGGTACGTTTCTCTGTCTGTCATGAATCGGACCCATCTGTCCTAACGGAATATCCGGGACACTCCACTTCCTGTGGGGGATTCCCTTGCGTGGCCACTGAACGATTCAGAATCATGCATTTTTGGATAGAGTAGGTTACATGTCTAAGACAATAACATGCCGCCTCAGCTCAATAGTTAATAGTTTTGGAGATATTCGCCCCCAAAGTTCATTTTCTGACGGTTTTGGACAGTCCTAGCTCTGAAACTATGCACTCTTTTCCATATGAACTTATTTCCTTATTTTGATATGAGGTATCACCTGTTTCAGTTTGTCGGTCTAGTTCATTAACACCTTGTGTGTATATATATATATATATATATATATATGTGTGTGTGTGTGTGTGTGTGTGTGTTGTGTTTTATTTCTGACGGGCGTATCGGCACCTTTTAAATGAGAACGGAATTTTTTCTGTCGTAAAAAGAGGTTGAAGGAGAACTTTGAAATACCAAATAGTAAATATATAGTTTTATTGAAATTCAGATTTTCATTGTTTTTCTTTTTTCTCTCTCTTTAGAGAAGGAGTAGCGAATCTTTGTTCCTTCTTGAAGTCAGTTAATTGTATTCAGGGCTACAGATATTTGGGCCTTCTGTCTCTCGCTCGCTTACACGTCCTCGCGCCTCCCTTTTCTCGCACGGCAATATAAACCATAAAGGCTCTGGAGCGACCAGATTTTTCTTCTGAAAACACTGACCTCTCATCACGAAATAATTTCAACAAAAGGATTAAGTGAAAAATCCCCTAGATTTTTTTTGCCAATTAATTTAGTAGAGCTTTCTAGAACATTTTCATAACATGATTAGGATTCTGAAGAACATTATGTGAAAAATGTACTGTATGTGTGTTGTTATTGAAATTTAGTATTTATAGAACTCTTGATGTCTTATGAAAACAAACAATAGCAGCTTACCTTCCCCGTTTACAAAAATAGAAAAAAGCAAAGAACAAATCACTAAAAAATATTGATTATCATTACGTTTATTGTATTATAAAATTAAGATGTAAGAATTAGGCATTTTCAAAGCATCTTTATATATATGTACCTAAGAGTTTTTAGTGACAAGACTGCAATGGTATGCTACTGGACATTATTATTATTGTTGTTACTAATAATAATAATAAAATACCCTGAAAGTTATGCAACTTTCTAACCATTGTGAACTTGAGGTTCAGCGTACCAGCATCTTTATTTTTAGAAAATGCCGTGTATTTGTATATATATATGGGCGGGTGTGGGTGGGTGGGTACATGTCTGATTAACACTGCGTACGACAACTCTTTCCATTCATAACAGCTTAGATTCGTCGTGAAATGGAAGCATATATATATATAAGTAGTGAATGCTTTCCCAGGAGGATATTCATTTCTCTATGTTTCATGCAATATACATTTTTCTTGCAATATAGCAACATTCAGTTCGGTCAGTGAGGATGTAGGATATTTGCTCCAGATTCTAATCTCCAGAACTGAAAAAAATGTTAAATAATATTGAAGACAATAGTTTTGGAGGGTCAGGGGAGGTGCTGTAACTAATCCCGATATTAATGAAAATACGCCTCAACAGCTGAAATAGTGTAAAGTGGGCACTATCATTTGCGAAAATTGCATCAGTAAACGGAAACAAAATCTGAACTATTCACGAAAGGAGGGAACAACTGATTTTAATTTATTTCTACACACCAGATCCTCTGGTGGTATGAATTCAATAACACACAAAGAGTGAAAAATTGAATGACTGGACTTTGACTCGAACCTAGGATCTCCGGTATACCGTGCCGACTCGTTAATTAACCAACTGCGCCATTCATTACGATTCCCATAACAGGCATACACTCTCTCACTCCTGAGGTCGGTGCTCTCCACTCAGACCATATGGCTTGTACCACAGCCGACTGGGTGGCGTAGTGGTTAACGCATCGGCATGATATGGCGGAGATCCCGGGTTCGAGTCTCAGTTCTGTCATTCACTTCTTCACTCTGTGTGTTATTGAATTCATACCACCAGAGGATATGATGTGTAAGTTAAAATTGAATGTGTCCTCTTTTCATTAATATATTGAAATTACAACCGTCCAAAGGTGTTATCAATATATAATACTGGATTGTCCATGCACAGCAGGGAGTTAGGCTGTGTACAAGCCATGTGGTCTGAGTGGACAGCACCGACTTCAGGAGTGAGAGAGTGTGTTCCTGTTATGTAAAGCGTACTGAGTGATGTAGTGGTTAACGCATAGCCGTACCATTGGTTAACGCATAGGTTAACCATCATCTTCAATCCTTCCTCACGGAACTCAGTGCTACACTATATGTGCCGTGTCCTGCGAAAACGAACTAAGCGCCACTTTCATACTTTTAAGAAAATTACGTATAAAGGTTGATGTCCAGCATTAATGTAGCCGTAATAAAAAGTGAAATTATGTTTCTTTTTTTTTGGAAAGGTGTTGGTTTTCCTCTCTTTTCCATTGTGCAAAACGTTCTATTGCTTATCAGGAACCAATCGTCGCATCTACGTGGATTTTCAAAGTTTGGCGCTTAGTTCATTTTTGCATAACACGGTACATATGAAGAATAGTACAATATTTCTCTAGAAGCCATTCATCATGAGTTACTTCCATTTCATGACGAATCAAAGCTAACGGTAATCCTACGCCACAGTAATCAGATATGTTGTATATTCTTTAGATATTTCCATTTTCCTTATAACAATCTTACATAAAAAAAACGCTGAAGGAGACGTACTAATGCGAATGTACCTAATGTATACCCTTTCTTTCATGCAATAAAGAAAACCAAATGATTACAGAATCTATGGAAATGTGAACAATCAATTTCAAATTTGTAAATGAAAGAAACAAATTTGAAATTTTGAAAATCAGACAAAAATTAAATGCATACCTGTACAGTAGCAGCTAGATAACTTCAATTGAAAAATGTTTTTTTCAATTCTTGAGAAGACGAGTTTCGTCCAATTGATGGCTGCTACACAACTTTCGAGAGTTCTAAAAATATACTATAAAAACGAAGTATTAGAATATGAATTTTAACAAATAGAGAACAAATACACAAGGATGCAACTCTTTTTAATTAAAAATGACATGTTAGAAATATAAAAAAGTGAAATTATGTTGAGCTTTAATGTTCATTAAGAACCGCAATGATATATTCAGTAAAGTGTCTGTATACCTAATAGATGGTTCGGGTTCGTTCCTGAGAGGAAAGGGATTTCAAGCGCAAAGTGAATGGATAAGAGGTTCATTCACTCAGTTTAACCTTTTTAATGCCGCCGGCCAGCAGGCTGTACGCTTCACCATACCGCGGGAAATTTAAATGATTTTTAATAGTTTGTAGTGTATGAAACAAAAGCTTCTAAAATAACTTCTATTGCATACAGAGACATAAAGTAAAAAGCATTTTGTTTCCGAAGGTCCCTGCTATAATTTTGGGGATCATTTGAGGTACTTTGGTACAAACTGAGGGGGCGCCAACCATATAATCCGTCAAAGATTGTTTCAAGTACACTGTACGTACACTAATACAGATAATACGATCTTGGAAATTAAAAATCATCAGGTCACTGATGTGCTGTAAGATCAGTTTTTTTTTTTTTTTTTTTTTTTTAACTTATGTGGGTTTTCCGGATTTCATTCCCTGTTTTTCGTTCTGGGGAAAACTCTGGGTTCTTTCTGGACGAAAATGAGCATCCAAAAGTAGTACCGCATAATAATGAGCAAGACAAAACCAAAACTGCCTTTGTCTTGCATAGATGCTCTTGATCTTGCATGTTGAGTCTTGCTGTCCTGGTCTTGCATACAGTAAACCTAGACTGTAAAACTAAGACCGATATGCTTACCATTAATAGTGACGAACAAAACAATGCCAAGACTAAAGTCTTGGTCTTTCTGAAAGAAGTGCCGTTTTGTCTTCCATGCAAAACCAAGACTGAGACTGCACGTCTAATTATCTCTCGAAGTTTTTCGGTCTATTTTGGAATCTCTCTGTGCATATATATTCGGAATAACATTGAAACAAACTGCCCAACATCCGGCAGTTGGCGGTTAAAATTCCCTCTTGAGGAGGTTTTTCTCAAACAAACATTGATGGTGTGTGTATGAAAAATTAAAAAAAAAAAAAGAAAGAAAGAAAAAGACCAAAAAATAACCGCACACTATAGTGAGAAAAGGTAAACTCCCGTTTAAACGAATGAAGGTGCTAAAAACCAGAAATTCAGACGTATCAAAAAAGTACCGTGCTTGACTACTATACTGCAAGAGTTTTATTCGCACCATTTGCTATCGTAACTCGCTAAGAGGTAAGAACAAGTATTAGCAAGTGTGTCTTGTTTTGATTTATTCTGCAAGAAGAGAAGAAACATACAGAACTTTTAAACATCATTCTTCTCCTTAGAGGTAAATATTGATCTATATAATTTGACATTAATTTTAATTTTGTAATTCTTTTTAAGGCTCAACGCGGAAGTCTAGGTTTGCTATTTGAAATCCAATAATAACTTTCAAGGAGATAATTTCAATATTTCAAACCTTTTGCAATAGATCTGAAGGTTTCTCTCCTAATTTATCCTAATTTTGGAAGTGTACTTACAAATACGACCTATGCTCATTATTAAAGAATGGGATCTCCCGCAGAACATAAAAGTTTAGAGAACGAAAAGTCAGGGCCTCTTTCTGACACGTACCATGCAGATATGTATTTGGACCGAAAGAGCTCGTGATACTTGTAGTTTTGCTTTTGAAAATTGTTCTCAACGTCTTAAATGATCTAAATAGCTTTAATGGGACCTAAAGTTATTGGCAAAGTTGACTTCTAACCCACTGCGTTCAAGAGAACCACCAGAGGCTTTAAACCTACAATCCTGAATTCCGAAGGCAACTGCTCCAATCACTAGTGGGGTTCGTGACACTTGAATATCCAGATCCCTCACGTTTAGAAATAGCAGAGTAAACCCCTCACCCACTACATATTATATATAATAAACTAGCTGAAGTGCCCGGCGTTGCTCGGGGAGAATAGATTTAAAAAATATTACATGTCTCGGTAACCCCCCCCCCCCGCAGGTGACCCCCCAGCCCGCATATAATAGTAGGTGAATTTGAAAGTCATCGCTAATGGAAGTGTCACCATTGATCTCAACGACCACGAAAACTACGGATTTGATACTAATATCGGTCATTTTCTACTACTTTTACATGCCCCGGTAAATGTCTCCCTGAGCCCCCCCCCCTTAGTTCGAATTTTAAAAAAAACGCTTTGTCTTGGTGTGGGGCCTGGACCAAGGTACCCGTGACCCGGCTCGTCTGGTCCCCAGGCCGCACGCAGACAGACACATAAACAAACTCTTATTTTATTTGTATTAGATTTGTCGAAAATCAGTTTAAATTTCGAAAATTTCACATTACTTATAACTTACTCATCATTTGCTGTGGATAAGACAAAGGCGTGACTTGTGTGACTCGTTCCAGTAATTAGTTGTATCATCATTTCAGGTAAAGAATGCCGAAAGTATTGGAATCTGGTAGGAAAACTAGCAATGAATGAAATGAAGTGCTAAAACTTGAGGGGAGCTCTAAGTGCAAGTGCAAACACTGCAACAGTGAAATCAGTTGTAAAATTGAAAGAATAAAAAGCCCATTTCAGTAAGTGTGAAGCCCGTAAAAGAAAACTGAAGTATCAAATACCAAATTCCAGCTGATGGAAAAGTTCTTAGAAGTATTTTCTGTTACAGAAGAATCTGCTTCCAGTGTTTCTCCCTCCATAGACCCACGTTCTTCCATTTCTAGGGTATCGTCAATCCGTTTCAGCAAAGTGAAACGTTCTATGAGTGAATTTGTAATAAAAACCACTGAAAGACAAAAGGACATATTAGATACGGGAATAGAAACTTTCCATGCAGCAAACATTTCATTCAATGTAGCAAAATTAAATCAGGTTAAAGCATTAATTAACCTACTGAGACCTGGTTATAATCCTTTTTCCGCAAATTCAATTGGAAAAAGACTTAGATCGTGCTGTAGAAGAAATAGAGGTCAGCTGAGACAATCACTAAAGTCCAGCGGTGTCGCTATAACATTAGATGGTTGGTCCAGTGTTCGTAATTATCGAATACAAGAAGTTAGCATCCATACAACAACTCAAAGTTTTCTACTAAGTGCACGTGATTCCGATTCCGAAGAAAAGACAGCAAGAAAGTGTGCTTCTGTAGCTGACTCTGGAATTACAGAATGTGATGGGAAATTTGGGATTATCATTTTCGCAGTGGTAACGGACACTGAGAACAAAATAATAATAATAAATGGGAAATGCTAAAAGAAAAATACCCATTCATTATTATGTACAGGTGCTCAACCCATCTCTTAAATTTCGTTGAAAAAGACGTTTCCCCTCAGTCAGTTCTCAAATATATTGTTGAAGTACAAAAATATTTTCGATATACACATCAGGCTCATAGGTGGCTGCAAGAGAAAAAGAGTTGAGTTGATTTTGAGTTTAACGTCCCGTTCAGTACCGAGGCTATTTGAGACGTGGACCTACTGATTAACGTGGAATCCGAACCACATGAGCTCCCGCCGGGAATCGAACCCGGGTCTCCCACGCCATAGGCGCGTACACTAACCGCTTAGCCACGAAGGAGCTCTGAAAGAGAAAAAGAAAACGGACTGAACCGCCGATTCCTATTGACATTCGATGGAATTCTCATCCTGATTGTATCAAGACGTTCATTGGAAACTACATCAAGTATAGGGAAACAACTCTTGCAAGGAATCCCTTGAGTGCAAGGTCGCAAACGTCCAATGATGTTTACGGCATTTGACGCCCCACATATTGTATACCCTGCAACCACAATATCGGCCACTAATGGCAACAGGGGACAAGACTGGAAGTATCCAATGATGACCGCAGGTTTTGCTTGATTCCTGGTCTGCGTATAAAAATCATACTCCTTTAGAGAAAACTATCCCTCCTGACAAGTGTTTGACATTGCAATTCATACTACTGGAACCACTGGATAAATTCAGCCTCTGAACGTTTGTTTTTCTCCGTGACTATAAAACACATTATCGCTCTATCTGCAGCTACGCCTTAAAGGAAATCCAATTTCACGATAAGCTCCACGACAGACTATCAGATTTGGTTGCATGCCATCAATTCTCATCACCCCATTACACCAATATGATTCTATATGCATTCTTTAAGAGTGGATACCTAGCTGAACGTGCTAAACAGTTAGTAACTCCCAAGGAGTACGCAATCGATCGTTGATGGTGCGAACGTTTGTGATCACTGTAGCACGAAATTTTTCATTCGGTGTTCATGGTGCAAGTTAATGGTTTTGTTTTAAACATTTCGTGAATGTTGACTATGTCCATTTTGTGAAATGTAATACATACATCCCATAGAAGGTTAATCTCTGCACCTCTCGGACACTTATTTTCTGTCGCCCTCCTGATGCACATGGTGAGTCTTTAGCAGCTAATATTTTTCCTGTCGTAATTGTCCACACTACACTTTCAAATGAGCCTTACTAGAGATTGTGCTTGCGACCTTGCACTCAAGGGGTTCCTTGTTGAGCATAAAGATGAAATTGATAAATCGATAAATAAAATTTTAGACAACGTCAGTATTTACAACAAGGCTTTGCATTTGAAGCCGCCGCTCAAAATTGTTGCTGTTGTGTTGGACACACTGCAATGTGAGTCAACAACCTTATCACGCGCTGCTGAAGTATGGTTGGCTTTATTAAAAGAAGTGCTACGGCCACATTATAGTCATTTTGACTGAGACATAATAAAGCACCTTTCTATTTTCTTCTCATGATGAGTCCTAATTGCATGGAACATCGCTTGAACAGTGAGTGAGAATACATAACAGAAGATTGGATTTCCGAACGAAATCCGGAATACCTTTTAGGAGTTATGGCTTTTAAAATTAAAGATACTGAATATTTCGCCCCATCTATGTTGCAAGAAAGTGTGATAATACAATTTCATCCCACATAGTGGTGGAGAATCATGGAAGTAAAAGCCGAAAAATGTTCAAAGTTGAGTGAGTTTTTTAGCTTTCCTTCATTTAGTGCCAGCATCATCAGATCAATAGAATTTCTTTTTCTGCTTTTCGTTTAATCTAATCTATCTAGTACAAATAAAATAAAGAGTTCGTTTGTATTTGTCTCTCTGTGTGCGGCCTGGGACCGACCAGACGAGTGGACCAAGAGTTATCAAATTTTAATCATGGGTGCCCTGATCCAGGGTCCAGACCATTAAAATTCCAACCGGGGGAGGGTTTCAGGGGAGGGGGGCGTTTACCGAGACATGTAAAAAAAATTCCAAATGATCGATATTAGTGTCGAATTCATAGTTTTCGCGGTCGCTGAGATCAATAGTGTTACTCTCCCACAGGCGTTGACTTTCAAATTCCGCTACCACTGAATGCGGGCGGGGGAAAGGTACCGATATCTGTGTCAAATCCATAGTTTTCGCGGTCGCTGAGATCAATGGGGATACTCCCACAGGCGTTGACTTCCAAATACAGACCCACTGCTGGGAACTAGAGGGTCTCGGGGAGTGTTTACCGGGACATGTAAAAGTATAGAAAATGACCGATATATATATATTTGGTTGTTCCGTTTGTTACATAGATATTTTAACTCACCCATGCGAAGAATGGGTATTTCAGCTAGTTTGGAATAAAATGCGGAATAAACTTGGGGTGAAAAGTCTGTCAAGTTAGTGAAAGTTTACAGATTTCTGCGCTTAAAAGATAGAAAAAATTTAACACTAACTGGTAGGATGATGTGGCTTCTGAGAAATGCTACTTTTGTTTGAATGTGAAATGTGTGTAAGTAAGTCATCTTTTTTCTTCAACTTAATCTGCGAGTATTAAAAAAAAAAAAAAAAAAAAAAAGAAAAAGAAAAAGAAAAGAAACTGACTGTTCATGTCGCTTAACAATAGTCAATTTTCAAGTAAGAATTACTACCTATACATGGAAATAACGAATCAGCCAATCTTAAAAGGTCCGTAGTTTATTTGAATTTTGATAAATGATGGTGTATTTGTTCGAATATAATGGTTTATGTATGAAACGCTGTTGGCTGTCATAGTAACAGACAAAAACTAGTCTCCTATAGTACAAAAAACAAACTCAAAAAGTGCTTTGAAATAGAATATGTTGTTTTTAAAAATTAAGGTTTACGTTTGGAAGAACACTAGATAATCCTAAGTACAGGGGTGTATATATAAAACTACATGAACTGACATAAATAAAAGGGGTACTTGTGGTTGACGTGGAAAGTTGAAATTTGGCATGATTGTAGCTTTCCAGAACTAACCGACAGGAAAACTGCCAAAATTGAATATTTTTAAGTTTTAGGGGATCTAAAGGGGTGATGAAGGAATTCTCCATGTTATTTTAATGGACCCATTTAATTGGAATAAAAATTTAAAATTCGGTATGCTTGTACGATTTCGTTAGCGTTACCCAACTAAATCACCAAAAATAAAAAATTCCAACCTGTGGGACATCTTCTATACCGCACAAATGTTTTATCACTTCTGGCAGGATTAGAAGAATTAAATTTGGCATGATAGTAGCCTTCTGGGACAACCTACAGGAAAATTGCTAAAATTGAATATTTTTCATTTTTAAGGGAACTAAAGGAGGAATGAAGAAATCCCTATGTTATTTAAAAGGGCGATATCTTTTAGGTAGTTGAAATAGGAAAAGATACTTGAGATTCAGTAGAACTGTGGGTTTAAGAAGTGCGAGGCAATAGGCCGAGCAAACGTGGGGGGTTTGAGGGCAAATCCCCCAGCTGTCCCAAAGACAGAAAATGTCAAGAGCAAATGCACGAAATTCACTCTTTATGCAGACTGATACATAAGATATGCGAGGCCGCAGGCCGAGCAAACACGGGGGACTGGGGGCGGAGCCAAAAGCTAGCCAAGACTAGTTATATATTTATATAAAATTCATCATATTGGTTGGTTCAATGGTTTGTGCTCATACAGTCTCACGTCAAAATATTCTTTATTTTCTATAAAAAATTCTGCAATCTATATATTTAGTCGAAAACGTCAAGCTTTCTTTTTATATATTCATTTTAAAAATAACTTTAACGATCTAATGAAACAAACTGTGTTTATATGTATATTAAATTAAATGCAAGAATTAATGTCATACTTCATGCTAATAACTTGTACTGCCGAGCAAGATTCATTACGGCATACACTCGGTGAGAATTTTTTTTTTCCTCCTATACGTTCTTGGAGAAGGAGTACTTTGTTTAGGTATGGACATCTTTACAATCTTTAGCTGTAAAGGAAAAACAAAAAAGAAAATATATATCATATTCGGCTGTTAAAAAGACTGCTTTAGCAAAAATGAATTAATGGCATTTTTTTTTTTTCATTTCCGACTCTACAATTTTATTCACTAACCAGTAGGATTTTTTCGTTCGTTCGTTCGTATTTTTCTTTTGTTAAACGGAATGAAGCTGCAAAGCTAAACACAGAAAGGCTCTCTTAATTACGTTTATAATTTAGAATATATATATATATATATATATATATATATATATATATATATATATATATATATATATATATATATATATATTAAACTACTTTCTCATGTTTTTTGGTTGAAACTAAATATTTAGTAACGAATCGTCATATCCATTTTAGCTTCTACGAGGGAAGACCAAATGAAAACCTCAAAAATGCAATCAAATGCCGTAAAGTTGACGATTGCTTCGATACGTGGCAGTAATAATCCTTGAATTGCACTTGGTGACCGATAGGTGGCAGAGTGTTGCTGGAAGAACGACGAAAGCAGCAGCGTTAGTATCTAGATGGAGGCCCCACTATCTACGTGTGCCGAATTAGAACAGCGTTCGGTGATACGGTTTTTGAGGAGTGAAGGTATGAAACCAATTGAAATTCATCGCAGGATGGCAACCAAAATATGGTGATTCATGTTTGTCCCTGCAGCAAGTATTGAGTGCTGTACGAAGTTTAAAAATGGCATAGCATCTGTGGAGGATGCTCCTCGACTGAGACAGGATCACCGCATAGTGACCGACGAATACATTACGTTAGTGGAACAACTTGTAAAGGAAACCAGGCGTATTACGTTGAAAGAAATCGCCGCAATCGTGAATATTAGCTTCGTTTCAGCTCAGCACATTGTGTGTAATGTTATGCATTTCAATAAGGTATCAGCAATATGGGTGCCACGTCACTTGACTGCTGAATTGAAAGATCGTCGCGCCGACGCCTGCGAAGAACTTATGCGTCGTTTCAATGCCGAAGTTGAAACATTTCTGGAGAAGATTGTTACAGGTGATGAGACCTGGGTTCTCTGTCATCAACCAGAAACCAAAAAAAGCGAGCAAGGAATTGTGGCATGGCTCTTCGCCGAAACAAACAAACAAACATCGCTCTTAACCATCAGCAGGAGAGGCCATGCTCACTTTCTTATGGGATGCCAGGGAAGTAATTTTGGAACAGTACATGAAAAAAATAAATAAATAAAAAGTGACAGTAACCAGTGTATCGTATTCAAACCAGCTGAAATATCAACTTCACGCTGCAATCAGGCTCCTACTGCATAACAACGCTCGACCGCATACTGCCCGCTTGACCGTTGAGACTATCGATGACATCAAATTTGGGTGTCTCTTTCATCAACCCTATTTACCTACTTGCCCACGGTGACTTTCATGTGTTTGTACCACTCAAAGAAGCAATGGGAGGCAAATATTTCAATAATGATAAAGAGGTGAAAATTGCAGTACACGAGTAGCTACAATTTCGATCAAAAGAATTCCTCCAACGTGGTACCCATGCACTTCCGAAACGGTGGAATACTTGCATTCAACGTCAAGGGGACTACGTTGAAAAATAAGAGGAAGACTTCATTTCCATTCTAAAATGTATTTGCACTTTGAAGGTTTTAATTTGATCCCCCTTCGTAACATTAAAATCCAATTTTCTTTATTAGTCTGTTATATGAGGTTTTTCTAATTCCAGAAATAGTTCAAAAAGAAAAGATAACAACAACAACAACAACAACAAAAAAAAAAGCTTTTTGTGAAAGGAGAAGGGGGACCTGAGTCTGCCATTTAATTTTGTCATTGCTGTTGACGCATTGGTGTGGCTAAAGAGCATAGAAATCTTCTAATGAGAAACAGAGTGGGAAAAAATAATATTTGTTGACTATTTTTATTTAAATCGATTTTTTATATTTAAATCAAATTTTTTCCTCGTACAATACAAGTCGCGAACTGAAGAAAAAACATTAGGAATTAGAACGAAATGTTAATTATGCCATGTAAGTGAAAGCATTGGAGTTGAAATTTGAATTAATCTCCAATCATTAACCTATTTCAATCCCAAACAATGTTTCTTAAGCATTAAGGAACAAGTACAGTAACGTTTACCAACATGGCACTTTTTTCACAAAAGTTACTGACATTTGGCAGAGGTATATTTTCAAAAAATCGGAACTAACTTGCAGCGCGAAATACATATAAAATACGTAAATTTCGCCTAAAGTTATAAAATCTAGGAGAGAGAGAGGGGGGGGGGGGAGGGGGAGATTGGACTCCTCTAAATACGCCCTTATTATCTGGAAACAAACAAGAAGACGCGCACACAAAAGAATTTTCGTCTTAAATGTCCATGGCGATTTTCCCGTTGAAATGGTTAACGGTTTAAAAACTCTATGTTACGAAGAGAAGAAAGCAGGATTCCCCCATTATCCGCTGAAAACGGGTTTTTGCTAATCATCCTCTGCATGAAACACTCGTTTTCATATTGTGCTATACAAACATTTGAGTGTCATTGTTTTATGATTATCTTTCATAATCGAAATAAAACAGAAACAGGATTTTACTTATTTTCACTTTAAATTAATTTGTTTCGGAATTTGATTTAAATCAACGATTTTTATTTTAAAAAATCAAGTGGTTTAAATATTGATTTAAATCAGACTGATTTAAATCAATCCACCCTGATGAGAAATATAAATATCGTAGATAAACTTGTATAACAGAAAAACATACAGGAACTGATAGACTGCGATCTGAATAAAATGTTAATTCTGAGTAAGAGACATACATGCTATATACTAACAGCTGACAGATGAGGCAAATTCGTATGTATGTATGTATGTATGCACTCAAATGGTACAAATAGAAGTTTGCATCAAATAGATTTTTACAAAAACTTCAGCAGTGTTTTCACTGAATGCTGACAATAGTTATGTTACTTTTTATCATCTTCATGGAACTTACAATACACAGAAACGTTGGATGAGCTCTGCAGAAAACTGACCGTTTCATGGAAAACTATTATCATATTATACGTTTCTTTGGAATCGTTGTGCATAAAACGAGAAAATTTACATAGAGCTTGACACATTTGAAATTTTAATTGCAAATTCTTCTTTAAATATTACATGTGCATATTGTAACCTACAGAATAGTGTGTCTGTGGGACATTTTTCCACTGTATCACATGTTCAACATGGCTTCCTTTTGCAGAACAAGCTCTTCAAAGCGAGTGTGCATGTTCCGTACCACTCTGCGGCATATGTCTTCATTAATGTCGCAATACTATCAGACCTCGCATTTACCTAACGCCTGCACGCTTGAACAGGAAAAGTTTGTCCCTTAAATAATCCCACAGAAAAAAGTGACAAGTCACATAGGTTTAAATCTGGGCTAAAAGGCGGCCAAAAGAAAACTCTATTGCTGTCTTTTTCATTTGAAAATGTCCGGGCGCTTGTGGAACACATTAATTTTATACGGACACAGCTTGGAATCACTGTGTAGCATTCTTTCAATTACGATTGACACCGAGAGATGCTGATTTGCTGTGAATCATACCGTATAGACTTTTCTCAGTTAGTGTCATGGCAACTCTAAGAGCCTCAATGGTTTTCGTGGTCCGAACTTGAGAAATGTGAGGTTGTCTTTCTTCGTTCACGCTGCCTTCTTCCTCAAACGTATGGTACAAACAAGGGATAGTCTTTCTTGCTGGAGCCACTTGAGTTTTGAAATAAGCTCGAAACTTCTGATATATACGTGTAATGCCTCTCATTTCTGTGTAGAACAGAACAACTTTAGGACGTTGCAGTACAGACAAACGTCCATTATCAGCCATGGCTAATCACTGACAGACAGGTAATAGCGGGAAACATATGCATTTACTTGACCATGCTAAAAGGCCGCCAACCGGTATTTCCAAGAACTATAGAACACGTTTGTGAATTGTTAAGCACCAACTACAGCTTACTTTTTCTTATATCTAAATTTCAAATGTGTTAGCTGTTCGCGTGCCACCCTGCACTCAACGTAACTCACGCAAAAAAAAAAAAAAAAAAAAAATCTTAAATCCTGGATGTATCGTGAGAATCAGTGTAAGGGACTTTACGATACACAATAAAGAAAGCAATTAGATAAATTTTAGAATTGCTATCGCGAAAACGTTAAAAAAGGGTCTAAATGAATATAATTGACGCAGGGGAAAAGGTGAGACATTGGACATAACCAAGAGGAATGTACGCCAGTGGTTAGTATTCTTGCTTTGCAATGCGGAGGCATCGAGTTCCAATCCTGAGGTTGCTCATTGTAACTGGGATTTTCTTAAAATGTTTCCTCAGTTCCACCAAAAGAATGCTAATATGGTACTTGGCCGTTTCCTTCCACTAGTTTTCCCACTGCTACTGTTGTTTTTGTTTTAGACTGCTAATAATTCCACGTTAAATTGGCTTCACAGGCTATTCTGGGAATCCGTTAAATCTAATATAAATAAAATAAAAGTGTTTGTATGTCTGTCGGCGTGTGTGCAGCCTGGGGACCAGATGAGTGGATCAAGAGTTACCAAATTTTGGTCGCGGATACATTGCTTAAGGCTCCAGAACAACACGAAGTGTTTTTTCTTTTTTTCAAAATTCGAACCAGGAGGATGGAAACAAGGCATGATAGAATAGTTATAAATATTTTATCTGATCCATGCAAAGAATGGGTATTTTAGCTAGTAAATTATAAAGTATCGAAATTTAGTATATGAAGGCTTTTTGACCCGTAGCATACGAATATCTCATTCAACTGCAAGAATTTCGGATATTTTACCATCAATCATTACGAGGTCAATTAAATATGGCAGATAAGAGAGGAGCGAGTGAATTTCTTTGAACCGTTACCCATGGAAGCACTAAGTTTCGAACATAAGACTATAGATAATTAATTTGATTCATTTGTACGACTATGACAATGCGGTCCCAAGGACATAAAAGGAAACCCCAACGTTTCTTTTTATCATGCATACATACAAACCAAAATCTTGCAGCAAGAGAAATTTAAATACTGGATATCACAGGTTTGTAGATGAATATACCCTGATTTATCAGTGATCTACTATAATTGCAAAATTAAATTTCCTGACTTTTGTTTTAACCAATCCATACAATTTTGCAACATTCTCAAGAGCGAATTAGGCCGAATTTTCATGCATGCGATAGAAGCGTGCTTTGCTTGTGATTTGGTGGCGTCTAAAGCCGACTATAGACATTTTTGGTGTGAATTTATTTTATAACAACTTATTTATTTCGTAATAATTTATGTGAGGTTTATAAAATAAATACAAATATTATTTAAAAAGTAGTAAACAAGGAACATAGACAGCATGATAAGTCATCAATTACCGTTGAGTTCATTTTTCTAGTCGCTGCCTTTACCTAGTTTTGAGTAATTCAAATTCTGGTCACACTGTAATTTCTATGGATGGCAACACTGAAAATTCTTCCGATTCGTATTTTCGGGTGTAGAATAATATTAACAATTATTGTGGTAAGTTACATTTTATTACCTCTTTCCACTTACGAAAAACGGGCAAAAGAAAAGTTATTAGTTTTTCAAAAATATTTAAAAGTCTGCAGCCTTAATAAGAATTCTCTTAGTCATTGGGAATTTAAGACAAGTACTGTGTAAGTATGAAGAAAAGGAACGGTTCGATTCGAGTTATGAAACACGTAGAAGATATAAAAGTGATAGAGCCTTCTACCTACTGGTTTATCAAGCTATCTGTAGAGTACTCATCGTAAAATTCAGGGTCTAAAAGGAAGATCATCACTCATTCACAGAATAGTTTTCCAATCTTATTTCATAAGAAAGAAAAAAAAAAACGTTGAATTTCTACAAGGGACACCATCACTAATCAAAATGGACATTTCCTTTCTGACGAACTTGCATACAAGAAATTAGCACTCTACTTTCATACCACTGTGCTTTTATATTGTTGACTACCTTTAGGTTAGCTGGGGGCTCCGCTCAAAGCCCACGACATTTGCTCGGCCTGCGGCTTCGCATCTCTAAGGTATCAGCCTTTGCATCAGAAAGCAGTCGTGCATTTGCTCTGTAATTACATTTCCTGAATATTGCCCAGTTGGGAGCTTCGCCCCCTGACCCCCACGTTTACTCGACCTACGGCCTCGCACCTCTTAAACCCACAATTCTACTGAATTTCAAATTTCTTTACTTATTTCAACTATCTAAAATATAAGATAGTGTATCTCAAGAAAAGACTCATTTAAATAACATGGGAATTTCTTTATTCCCCTTTAGACCACCTAAAAACTAAAAATGTTCACTTTTGGCCCGTACGTTAGTACCGGAAGGCTACACTGACGCGAAATTTCATCATTCTAATCCTGCCGGAAGTGCCTAAACATTCTGGGGTGTAGAAGATGTCCCATATAAATAATATGGTGGAGATCTTTCAGTTCCCCATAAAAACACCCTACGGTTGGAAATTTATATTTTTAGCGATTTACTTGGTTAACGGTTACAAAAACGTATAAGCATATCGAATTTCAAGTTTTTGTTCCAATTCCAAGTACCTAAAACATGAGATTATAGGTAAAAAAAAAAACAAAAAAAAAAAAAAAAAAAAAAAAAGGTTCATTTGAATAGCATGGGCAATGGGCAATTTCTTCATGCCTTCTTTAGAGCCTCTAAAAATTAAAATTTTTCACTTTTGGCAGTTTTCTTGTGGGTTAGTCCTAGAATAGCTTTCTTTTTTAAAGAAGCCTTAAATTCTGTTACTTTTCTTATTATTTGTGTTATATTTTATGACTTTGAGAAACATGCATCGTATCTTTCGCTAGGCCGTTTCTCTACTGAGTTGCGCATTTTCCTCTGTACCGACATATCACATACCTACATGGTGGTCATATTTTTGCACGAGTAGCAGACCGGACCGGAATTCAATCGCAAATTTCGACTACTTAGAAGCATCGCAGGAGCAAAAGGAAGTGTTCTCCATAATCAGCTGGCTCTGAAGTAATTTTTAGCAAAATACTAATAATAATAATAATAAGTCGAAATGTCCATTGGACATGAGTTACATAAGAAACTAATTCACTGACTTGTTCACAGTCTACTTATTTGATCATACCTCTGTATACATAAAATGCATATCCAAAATATGTTGAGAACTTTTTACGATTTGACCAACACTGGTTTGCTACCTCAATTGTCTTTTTTTTTTTTTTTTTTTTTTTTTTTTTTTTTTTTTTTTTTGTCCTAGGTGCTTTTGAGGAATATGTCTTGGTCATAAATCAATCAGTTCAAAGTTTGCATCCACAAAAAGATCTATCAACACTTAAGGCTTCAATATATCCGAAATGGACTGTAAACACACCACAAATCGTTCATATGACCATATGCCGGGAAATGCATCGTTACAGAGTTACGGCCATTGAACCACCTGACGGTTGAAATTGTCACATTCTGGTCGCTTCTTAATGTGACTCAATTTAAACTTCAATAACTCAGCCCCTAATTAAGGTAGGAAGATGTGTTTGGTATCAATGTGTTCCTGAAAGACGAAGCTTTTCGCTGATATGCATTTTATGTGACAGGTACGACGGTGGACGGGGGAGAGTAAAGTACATACTTTTTCGTTTTTTGCCTCAGAATTTTGGAGACGGTGTTCCTTTTTCCTTGGGGGTACACTCATAAAATTTGGTATGTGAAGCAATGAAGTAGTCCACTATATGGTAATAGCCTGTATGTGTACTTGTTGCGTAGAAGTCTTATATGGAGCCACCCTGAAAATAAATGTAATTTTCAAACTGAGACTCAAAAAAATGGTCAAATTTGCCCTCCCTCTATGTAAGCAACAAGCACACATACATGATATTACCACATAGTGGACTATCTCATTGCTTCGTATACCAATTAATATCACTGTACACCCAAGGGGGAAGGAATTCCATTATCAAAATCCTGTGCAAAAAACGAAAAAGCACGTACGCCTTTCCGTACGAAAAAGCACGTACTCCTCCCCCGTCCGCTATGGTATTCGCCACATACAAAAAAAAAAAAAAAAATGCATATCGGTGCAGAGCTTCGTCCTTCAGGAACACATTGATATCAAAATTACCTTATTAGCTTAATTAGAGGCTGAGTTATTGAGGTTTAAATTGAATCACATTGTTGGGCGACCAAACTGTGATTATGTCACACCGTCAGGTCGGCTCAATGGCCGAAACTCTGTAACGATGCATTTCCCGTCATATGGTCATACGAACTTTTTTGCTTGTCTACCCATAAGGAATCTAACCTTGAAATTTTACGGTACCTTTTTGTTACGCGCTGTAAGTATGAGAATGAATCAGTCTATTCGTGCAAAGATGAATAATTGGTCGAGATTGGAGATAGTGAAAGGCTAAATTTCACTATATTTTTTATGAAAGAAACAGAATAAGGAAAAATTGTGTGTTAACATGTTTCAGACACTGTGCAATTAGACATTTATCACAAAGGAACAATGTTTAATGTTTGTTAAGAAGTTTAAAAGATTGAAATATGCCCTCCAGAAATAAGTATGACATGATTTTAACGTAGATATTAATGAAAGACGAAACAACTGATTTTTTTTTTTTTTTTTAACGTACCATATCCCCTATTCAATAGCGTACATAGAGTGAAACAGTGACTGACTGAACCTGGACTCGAAAACGGGGACCTTCGACATACCGAGCACCAACTTCGAGAATGAAGTTCTGGGAAGGGAACTGGGTGGCGTAAAGGTTAATGCATTGTCACGGTATGTCGAAGGTCCCGGGTTCGAATCCCGGTCCAGTCAGTCACTTTTTCACTCTTTGTCCGCTGATTTTAATGTGTTCGTGTACTAAACAATAAACGGTCGCGATAGGAACAAGAATTTTAAAAATGATCTAAAAAATGCATCAAAAGATTGCGATCTTTGCCAATAACTAGTTTTTGGATCAGGAACCACAAAATTTTTGAATGGCCCCTAAATCGAGTTTTCTTATTTTTTTACGGAATAAGCACATCAAATTGAGTTAAGTGATAGTTTTGGTTTGGATACACTATGTGTAGTTCTCCAGATATAAGGTCTATAAGAAAAAAATTTTGCCTGAAATATATTGGATTTTTTCATCCAATAAAATGAAAAGTAAAAAATAATTTAATTGAAGCAAGAGTCTTCTACAATTTGACTCGATTGGAATTTGTGTCTGTCTGTCTATCTATTTGCTCAACAATAACTTTCCTAGAACTTATCCGATTTTAATAACACTTGGAATCAGGGTTGGCTGGTTTAAACCAAGGTGGTTTAAACCATGGTTTTAACCAACTGGTTTAAAAAAAAAAACTGGTTTAAACCAAAAAACAAAAATGTTCGTAAAAGTGTAAGTGTTCGTAAAAGTAAGTATACATACATTTGTGGGTTATCACGTTTCACTCCCATATATTATTCGTATTGTATTCAGACCTAAATTCCTCATTCAGTACTCAAAGGATTATGCTACAAAAGCAACTGTTGTTCTTTTTATAAGTTTTTGGATGTTTCTTTTGTGATTTCTTTATACTTTGTTATTATTGTTATGCAATTGCAATCAAAGAAAAATTCTAAATATTGTTTCGTTTTAATAATGTTTACTATTGGTAAAATACATCAAAGTGCGGTACTTTTTTGGGGTGGGGGGTCATACAAACCCCACGTGAGGCATTTATTGAAATCAGAAATATCTTTGGTATCTATTTATGTATAAATGGGTCAGAACCAAAGTGGACTCAAATTAATTTGTATCTTTATTCACTTTTCCTGCTGATATGCAACTTAAGCCGATGCATTTCTTTAACTTGGACTAATAAAAGTCGTAGTAAACTAACTTGGACTAAATTAGTTCTTCTGTACTCTGCAATATTTTGAAATTGTCCATATGTAATTCTGTATAATGGTTTCATTTATGCAACTGTTTTTTTTTTTTTTTCCCTTCTGAAATGGCTCTTGACAATTATATTAACAAGTATGTAAAGATCAGTACAACGTATTTTTATCAGGAATCCTTTGTGAGTGATTTGGCAGACGTATCGCCAGTTAATTCCGGTTTCGAGTTCAAATAGAGGACAATTTCTCTTGGATGTAAGCCGAGAAGCGGTTTGGATTTCGTTTTAATCTTATGTAACCCCTTTCAGCATAACCCGGTTGTTGTATATTAACACCAGGGTTGGCTAGTTTAAACCAAAATAAAGAAAAATGCTTTAAATCGTGTGAACTTAATGATGACGTTTCCACATATCAAAGTATCCGCATTACGTTTATCTACTTTTCACCTTTTAATCAAGGGGTCCCGTGTTCAATCCTTGGTTGAACCACAATCCATCTTTCAAGTGTAAACCAAGTAGCGATTCGAGGTGTCCCTTTAAGCGAAAGTATTCTTCGTGATAACCTTGGTATTTCATAAGAATGTTAAGCCTAAACATACGAAATGAAACCAAATTATACATTTCTACTTGAATGAATGCCTGTTGTTTTATAAAGAAGCCAATTTTGCCCAAATATATTGATACAAATTGGCAAAATTTATCAACTGCCTACGTAGCTTCCAACATCAACTTGGATTTGACTTTGTTTTAATTTTATTGAATATTTACATACCAAATTTGTAATTTAATTCCTCAGTTTTAGCGTAGTGATTATGATATGTTGATCTTAAAATTTTACATACAAATACATTTAATAATAACAGGATTTTCCCAATGGCTAAGGCGGGAGTTTCACGATTTATATATAATTCTACTTCTGAAACTGTTAATCTTTTTGTCCTTTTGAAATGACTCTTGACAGTTATATTAACAAGTACGCCTATGTAAAGATCAGTACAACGTATTTCTATCAGGAGTCCTTCATGAGTGAGTCGGCAATCGCATTTGTGACCAATTAGTCCCGGTTTCGTGTCCAAAAGGACAATTTCTCTTGGATGTATGTCGAGAAGCGGTTTGGATTCCGCTTTAAGCTTATGTGACCCCTTCTAGCATAACCTTGTTATTGCATAATAACCCAAGGCGAAACAAACTAATTTCTGTCCATATCTAATATAAATACATAGAGTAAATTATTTAAACCAAAAAACCGGGTTTAAACCAAAAAAAAAACCTGGTTTTTTGATTATTTCAATAAAAACCATGGTTTTTGCCAACCCTGCTTGGAATGTAGGTTCCTGAAACCTTTCTACATAAATGTATTGTGCGGGGTTGGAGATCCATGAAGAACATGAATGTCAAAGGAAAGTAAAATCAACCCCATATTGCAAGTTTTAACATATGCATACAATTAATTTTACGGGATAATCTATCTATAAGTTATTAGATATAGACAAAACATAATGCATAGTCCCAATGATCCATAAGTTTGAGGTTAAAATCTTCCAATAAAAAAAGGTTGAACTTAGCCACTTCCCCATTTTAAGAAATACGTACCAAGAGAAAAAATGAAATGAAATCTTTGAGTTTTACGCCCCACGATTATGCCGGTTAGGCTAAAGGAGACGGTGAGTATGAGAGATGAGTGAAATGGTGGAATGAAGAAAGTGGGAAGAAACGGGAGAACCCCGAGAAAACCCACGCACACGGTGTTTCTCCACCACAAAGTTCACTTGGTGGGAGCAGGGTTCGAACCCGGAACCCCAATCACCAGAGATGAACGCTCTACCACTGAGCCACCGTGGCAAGAGAATTTTATTTTAAAATGTTTGATTTTGAATCAATATGGCGAATATTTCCTTTGAAGCTTCGGAGTCATCCCCTCTGAATAGACCTAAAATCATGAAGAGAAAAGGATGGATAATTTCCCCCTCCCCGATTTAAAAAATATCACAGTTTATATATATACACAGTATGGCGCTAAATTCGTTGTACAAAACAGAGGAGTGATTCCTGAGAGTAAAACAAACAAAAAAGTTCCAATAAACATAGGGCGAAACATGACAAAATGAATTCTAAAGGTCCATACCTCCAAAACTATGGGACCTACTGTAGTCGGGTCAAGACTTCACTTAGAAACTAGTATGTGCTCTATCCAAAAATACATGTTTTAGAATCCTAAGGTACTCACGCAACAATTTTTATGAAGGTAGTTGGAGAGTACTTTACACAATAGGCCCGTAGTCAAACTCTCTCTTTAAAAATTGTTGTGGAAGCACCTCAGGATTCTGAAACACGTATTTTTGGATAGGGCACGTACTAGTTCCTAAGTGAAGTCTTGACCCGACCAACGTAGGTTCCATAGTTATGGAGCTATGAACCTTTAAAATTCATTTTTTCATTATTTCAGCAGCCCATAACACGTAAACGATGGGGTTTTAGTCCTATATTTAATGGAATGTTTTTGTTCGTTTTAGTCTCAGGAATCACTTCTCTGCTTTCGTACAACGAATTTAGCGCCATACTATATATATATATATATATATATATATATATATATATATATATATATTACAAAAACTGTGATTTTTTTTAAATCGGGGAGGGGGGAATTATTCATTCTTTTCTCTTCATGATTTTCGGTCTATTCAGAGGGATGACTCTGAAGTCTCAAAGGAAATATTCATCATATTGATTCAAAATCAATTATGTACATTATGTACAACTATTGATTATGTACATTTTATTTCATGCTTACCCACAGTCTTCAGTGCTTAGCATTAAAAACAGGCAAGAATGAGCGTTTAATTTACCCCTTGATGAAGGGTGAATTCTATCTACGAGTAAACAGAAGTTTTCTTTCCGATAACTTTAATCAAAAATACCAGATTTCGATTTAATATGGCACATATTCTTTGATATTCACAATCATTTCCACTGTTCGGATTTAAAATCAATCAATAGTGAAACAATGAATTTCCTTTCTTCCTGTTTCCCGATATAAATCATGTTACACGATTACGTACGTAATACATATTAAATTTTCATGCAATATGGTATGTTAGCACATACTACAGGTAAGCGTTCTATAACATACACAGTTCTACCATGGAGCCACCGGAAGCTGAAGTGGCCATATACTAAAGGTTGGTTTGTGTTTTAGACACTATCGTTTGTATGGCAAACACTGTATTCATACCAGTAACTATTTCCTAAAAAGATTTGGTTTGGTTTGAATTAGTTTAACGTCCCACGAATATGCCTGCTAGGCTAAAGGAGACGTGCATTCCCTAAAAAGAATCTGCACCAAGGACTGCAATCACTCCCGTAAGAAACACGGTAATCAGAAAGGTACCAAGATTGCATTTCCTAATAAAAGAACTAAATAATTTATGTAGTCATCTAAAAAAGGATCTTACCGAAAGAACGAAAAAAAAAATATTAATTTATAGGTGCAGTTTAAGTAAAGGGCACCATATCTTGCAAAGTTTACAGGGAAAATTGAACGCTCTGCATATAAACATCCACTCCCTAAGAAACAAATTTCGACAGGCGATTGATACAAATTATCACAGCAGTAGACCTATTTTATTTTTACAAGTGTAATGTTACTAGTTTAAAACCATTACAAGTACTATACGACGGTAAAAATAAAGAACTGCATATGGAAAAGAACTGTAAGAGAAATTATTTTCCGCAGGTGCAGTATTTCTGCACAGTGAATAAAAACTATATTTCATTTTAGAAGTATAACGTTACTAATGTCAAACCATTACTTGCATCGATACTTGCATGAAAACACTGATGCACTCTCACAAGCTTCTCTCTGCACTGTCTCGTTCAGATTGCATTTGTGCTCTCTAATGGTCACATAGCTCAGATTTCAGCTTAGATTTATTATTTTTTTTTTTTTTGTCTAGTTTCTAAGGCATCTACCCGGATGCTGTATTTACATGCAAATCAAAAAGAAACAATAATTTCTGTTGACCACCTTCACTTCACCTCAGCTAAATAAGGTACTGTCATGTAGCTCAAGGCAAATAATTTTGAGGACAATGAGGAGGAAAATACGAGTTAAGTGCCGAAGAACAGGTCCATAAATACAAAGAAAAGGAATGGTGAGTTGGTTATTTTTCGTGAAATTTAAGTTAACTAACCAACCTTAATGTGACATTTTCAAATGTAAAAAGCTGCATGTTGTTGATACTACTTTGAGTGGAGGCATGCTGACATCCGTTAGAGTGTAGTGAGGAAATTAGTTTCCCGTATTCAAATACGGAAGTTCGATAGGACCTTTCAGTTTTGACTTTTATAAGAACATTTGTCGTGGGGAATAAAAGTAACTCCATTTTTTGATGCGGCACTGATTACTGAAATTGAGCAACAAGTGTAGCAAATGTATCAGGTCATTGAAAATAAAGAAATGTAGGAAGTTACAAATTCAAATATGTTGATGGTGTGAAAAAAGAAGAGCACGTAAGGTTACTTATCAGAGTATTTTTAACCCATTTCTTTCAGTTTTAGGTTAGATTATAGGTTAGTATTTCTTTTAACAAAACATGTACTAAATGAGGAGCTCCATTACTACTCGCAGTTTGACTTGAGGACGGCTCAGTATAAACAGAGTGGACGAGTGGCACAAAAACAACAGTGCATAAAACAAGAACCAACTTGTGCTAGGTGGCTACTAAAAGCATGAATATCAAACCGAGTCAGGGCAGAAGTGCAGCAAGGGGGCAAAAGCGGTACCGAGGAGATGGGTCCGTAGGGAGCAGGCGCTACAGCGACGGGGGGTATACGAATAAACGAGAATAGTGGAAAGCACACTTGCACACACAATACTTTCACTAATACTCAAAATTCATCTCAATATGCTGTGAACTGACAGTAATTACTTACATTCCTTACATTCAAACTCTCATTTCCTCCCGAAAAATGTTTCACATCATATTTTACCTATAAATTTTCTTTTTGAACAAATTCTATTCGAGTGAATCCTATAAGAATTATAATTTTTCAACAAGAATTTCGAGTGGTGCTCATACACTTAAACCGCACCAGTTTATGTATAGTACAAAGAAGTTCATATAAATGTTATTTCTTTGTTTTCAACTGGATCTGAAAACTGAAACAAGAGCATTATAGGTGAATTTAAAACTTTAATTTACGTACTACGATAAAAAGATGACACCGTCTAGTAATTTCTTTTCCCTACGTGAATTTCTATCAACGCTTGCCTAAGCAGCAAATTACAGCGCGTAGAATACCAGCTCCTTGGTATTCAAAAGAAAAAAAAATATTGAGATAAAACTAGATCTAACATGTGCAAATCACACACTCATTCATTTCACTCTCAAAAATATCTAAACGTATTTTTTTTTTAATTATTATTATTATTTTCCCACGGCAAACAAATGAAATAAAACTATAGAATATCACTTACAGTAATCGCTCTGACAAATGCAGAGTCCTCTATCTCACAATTTTAGCTATAAATAGACCCCAACAGTTTTCAATTACTTTTGAAAGTCATAACTCCCGTGTTTACTACATACGCCCCTCTCAATTTTTGTTTCGATGCTCCAGGAAAATACCTACTATTCATATACACGCTGCACACCATTCGTCTGTTTGTGTATACATAGTTGCCAGCAAGAATTCTACAAAATTTCGCCCGAATAATGAACAAAACCATCGAAATTCTAACAGAAAAAGTCCCCCAAAACGTTCTATTTCAAAGAAAGTAACGTAATATTTGACTTAATTCCATTATATATATATAATCAAATGCTCTTACACTCAGGGTTTTTTTTTTTCGGGTAGGTCAAGTTTAGATACAACACAACAAAATAATTGTTGAAAAGTAATAATTTTCTTTTAGTCCTCCGAAAAATTAGAACAAAATGAAATGAAATCATTGAGTTTTACGTACCACGTATTTGCCGGCTAGGCTAAAGAAGACGGTGATAGTGAGAAATGAGTGAAAATAGTGGAATAAAGAAAGTGGGAGGAAACGGCAGAACCCCGAGAAAACCAGCGCACACGGTTTTTGTCCAGCACAAAGTTCACTTGGTGGGAGCCGGGATCGATCACGGGACCCCATGTAATAGAGGTGAACGCTCCACCAGTGAGCCACCGCGCTCCCCTCTAAAAGTTTACGCTAGGGTACACGAGATTACCCCAATTCGCATAAATGAAATTCAAGGGGTCTGCCACAAATAATTGTTGAAAAATTAGAATTATTTTGCGATTTGTGTACAAATTTAGGGTCCAGATATATGACATTTAAACTACAGTACAAGAAAACAAACTAACGTTTTTTTAGGTGGCTATTTAAATACATGGGGCCTTATGCAGAGTCCTTTTGACATCTGATTAAAGCCATACTACGGGATTGACTAATGAATGGGTATCAACATTGTATTGAGAGTCTCTGATTAGGACGTAGTATTTGTCGAAGTTAATCACATGTGACTAATTAATCTACAGCAGAGGCTAATCATTTGTCCACGGTTTAGCGTGAGACACGACATTTCGTATTTCGTATTTTATGTATTTTCATTTTTACAGACTACGCATGCGCTCACCTACTTTTACGTAGTTGCCACATTTATTTTTCTCAACCGATGCATTGGGTTTATATAAGTTAATCATACCCAAATCAACGTTTTAGTTGTACTCAAATTAGACTCTGAATACCAAAAAGCGCACCTTAGTATGCCACTAACTAGTCTGTGACTAAACACTGATTAACGAATTCTCTCTGAACACCGCCCTTAAAGACTACTAGCTGAACCTGCACTCTCTACACAGCGCATCACTCACATATGAGCATGAATCTCATTCTCATTCCTTACGTCTTTTCATGTCCCTTTACAGACACAAGTGAAAGACGTCTTGTTAAAAATCGGGAAGGGGTACCATAAAGGGAAGATTTTTGCGGTTATTTTTTCAACATTTTGCACCATTTGCAAGCTTGATCCTACTTTCGGTTATAGTTCCTAATTCATGTATGATAAGTGTTTTATTTCTTCTTGTATACAAGTATGCAATGAGCAAATGCATTACATACATAATTAATTATAATGCCAGTAATATATTGTGTTCATTGGGCAAAACACTTCATTTAATAAACATTCATCTTAGACTGGGAGAAATGGTTATCCTTCATTTTTCATTATCATTTGGCCATAAAACAAACGCCTGAGATATGTGCAACTTCTATATATAATTATGTTGTGTTGGAATGTATAGCCCATAGGATATGATGCTTTACTTTTTTAACATTTCAACACTTCCAGACTAGTACTAAAACTGTAATAAAGAAATAAAGACCATGGGCCTTATGCAGAGTCGTTTTGACGTCTGATTAAGGCCGTACTACAGGGTTGACTAACGGATGATTATTAAAATTGTATTCAGAGTCTCTGATTAGGACGTAGTATTTGTCAAACTTAATCACATGTGACTAATTAATCTAGATCAGAGACTAATCTTTTACCCACGTTTTAGCGTGCGATACAAAATTTCGTATTTCGTAATTCATGTATTTTCAGTTTTACAGACTACGCATGCGCTCACCTACTTTTCCGTTGTTGCCACATTTATTTTACTCACCGATGCATTGGGGTTCTATAAGTTAATCATACCCAAATCATCATTTTAGTTGTACTCAAAGTAGACTCTGAATACCAAAAAGTGCACCTTCCTTAGTAAAGAGTTACTAACTAGATTATGAGTAACCGTCGATTAACGAATTTGCTCTGAATACCGCCCCATGTATTTTTTTCTTTTTTTTCTTTTGTTTTTTTTAAATATTCAATTAGAACTGGACAATCTTGACAAAATTTGGAATCGACCATCAAAAACGGTACATTTTTAGCACTTGTGGGTTTCAAGATCTCATTCCCGAAAGGATTGGGGACAAAAATATAAGCCTAGTATTTTAATATATAGATAAAAAAAAAATAAATAAATAAATAAGATTTACCAAATTCATCTATCAAGTTTACTGACGACATGCCTTAATGACACTGCTATAGGGATTATGATTGAGCTTCAGTACGACGGTATTCAGATCCATAAAGAAACATGTTCTTTACCAATTGTATATTAATAATCCTAATGTCTTTATTTATTTATTTTTAACTGAATGCTTGACACAGATTTTAGTTTAACAAGCTTTTAGCGATCATTGAGGAAGTAGAGTGTTTGCTATAATGTACTGAATTTTGTACCCAAGGAACAAACCTGTCTCACTGACCTGCTTTTGATGATGTAGTTAACTTTCTTCTTGTGCATCTGGTAGCGATTCGTCCTAGCATAACGATAATTGAGACTGAACGCAAAGTTTACTGGAATCATTACTCTTTCAATAGTACTTACCTAGATAGATATTGGATAAATATGAAAGAAATTTTCGCAAATTAAAAAGAAAGAACGTAATGGGAGTCTTAATAGAGCATATGAAAGATAGCAGAATAAATGACTGCAGTGGGAAAGGAGTGAAAGAGCAATGTGGATGAACAGTTACGTGTAAAAGGTGATATATATATATATATATATTAGTTAGAATTAAGAAAGGACTGAGCATAGCCTCGCGGTTAGCAGAGTTTGTTATGAATGATTGGAAGAAAGCAGAAAGGTTAAAAGGAAGGGATAAACTAGTAATTTTAGCAAATATGTAGATGACTGTGTAAGTATGTGAAAGGAGGTAAAAGAACTTCAAAAATTTGTCAAATAAATTGAAGATCGAGGGAAAACCATATAAGTAGAGATGGAGGTCGAAAAGGAAGAAGTCATAGCGTTCTTAGACACATAATTACGGATTAGTATCAGAAAAGCTGCTCGTCGGGAAACTACTGTGATGGTAGGAGTGACCTGGACCGCTCAACGAAAAGTAACTTCATTTGCAACATAGAAAAGAGGATTAAGCAGACAATCAGTGAGATAGAAAGATCGGAAGTAGATATAGAAGTTATCGTACCCATAAGCAGTTAGAAGGAAGTGGATACGATAAAATTAAACTAGAGTACAGAAGAAGAAGTGGGACTAAGAAGAGAGAAAGAAAAGACGAAAGAAAGAGAAGCAGGAAGAATGGATGGAGATAAAAAAGAAATAAAGCAGAAGATAATATGGTGGAGGATAGAAAATATAGGTAAGACAAAAACAATAAAGAGAATACTAAAGAAAATGTGAAGTATCTGGACGTATAGGAAAGGAAGTAAGAAGTTATTGGAGGGAAAGAAAGAGGAAGAAAAAGAAGATTCAGAAATAATAGAGAAGAAAGGAACAATCTATAGAATCCAGTGCAGTGAGTGCAATATGTGGTATGATGGAGAAACTGGAAAGAAATTAAAGGAGCAGATTAGACAGTATAAGGGCGAAATAAAGTTTTAAAAAAAGATAGAAATGCAATGTCCAACCACTTGAGGGACACAAGACATAAGGTTAATTGGAATGAGGTGAAAGTGCAAGAACATGAAGACAGAAAGATGATCAAGAAATAAAAGCAGGCATGATTTGTTGAAAGCGAAGACAATGATCTGATGAATTGGAACTATGGTATTAAAATTGGCGAACAGTAGAGTAAGTAATTAAGAAACATTAAGAGATATTTTTTTTGTTATTTTTGTTATTGTGGATATTATTGTTGTTATTATTAGGATTATATTCTTATTATTATGTTTTGTTAATTTATTTGATAGTTCCATGTTACTAAATTTGTGTGTATAAAGTCTAAGCAGAGCGAAAGGGATTGTATCAGTTTTGGTGCTGCAAGGGCTGTCAGCTACCAATCAGGTTACAGGGAGATTTTAGCTGTCTCTTAGTACTTAATCTTCAGTCAATTCACATGTAAATCATAGCGTCTGATGAAGCGTAGTAGTTAGTTAGCGAAAGTGTCAAATATATTAGTTTTGTAATAATAGATTGATTTACTTTCCCCAGTGATTAACTTACTGTTAATTATAATAGAAAGAATAAAGAACTGCAGATATGAAAACGATTCATTAAATTTTTGTTGTATCAAACTTTTAATATATTTCCAAATAGTGTCAAGGTTCAGTTTTTTTTTTCTCCAAAAACGATCGAACTAAAATGTTAATTAATAATAGGTCTCGGTTTGCTTGCACGGTGGTAACATCTTATAGCGTCAGATATGGGGCAATGCAACTATTGGCAACTAACTACTAACATATCTCTGAAGCATCAGAAGTGTGATTGACAGACTGATACGAATGCTTATAATTATTGCTTTTATTACAACAAATTTCTATGAAAACCATTGTGTTTATATATTTTCTTTTCAGGAAATTATTTTCATCAGAACGAAGTAATTTATACAAGTTGACGTGTCTACTTTCTCATTTTCTAACAGCGAAAGTGTGGAAACGATCCTATTAATAATTCCAATAATTCTTAATAATAATAAAATTTGTTTTCGGGATGCAGAATTAAAGGTATTTAAAATTTTCATTAATCATTTTATTACAGTCTAGTACGACTAAGAATACAATATTTTAGAATGAGTCCTTCTGAATGAAACAAAACCATTGCAAGTCAATTATTCTTGCAAGAAAACTTTTCGATTCAGATTATTCAGGGTCGAAGTGAGACGGTATGCGCTGGTATGCCGTACCGCCTCTGGTTTTTCAGTGATGAAGGCATACAGTTTTTGGTTTTTGAATGATTAAAACATACCGTCACTGGATAGTAGATGCCAAATACCTTTAATAAATCCATTTTTACACACAGTAAATTGACGAATAGCTTTGCATGTAGAAAGATTTTATTTCTTATGTAAGAATAATTTCTAAGTTGACAACATTTTTGTTATATTCCTGCCTTTTGTTTTTAAAATGAAATACCTTCAAAGTTCATATAGTTTGTATTTTGATATGCCACGTTGAATTGTTTCTTTGTTTTATATATATACCTATATATATATATATATATATATATATATATATATATATATATATATATATATATATATATATGTGTGTGTGTGTGTGTGTGTCTTCTTTCATTAATGTTTTGAGCATGGGCAGATTTAGAGATTGTATGCTGTGGGGAGGATCTTCCGGAGGTTTAAAATGTCCCACAGTCGAGTGGGGGGAACCTGCAGTTTTCCAGCAGGAAACTGTTAATATCTTCATTTGGTTTTTGTGCATTTTCGAGTATAATTCTCTATAATACAACATAAGGGGATTTTTTTTTTTTTTTTTCAGAAAGTTGTTGGCAGGGATCAAAATCTCTCCATATCCCTCACCCCGTTACTACAGAGAAGTTCTCCAATCGTTTACAGTCATTATGTAAATAGAAATGCAATATTTTAGGCAACATACCTTCACTGCATTTCAACATTTAGATAGCCGGTATGTCGAGTCAAAATCGTAATAAACATACCGCCTCTGCTTTTTTCTACTTCGAACACTGATTATAATAATTTTATTTCATTCAACAATAGAACTCAAGGGTCGATGAAACATTTGTCAGCATTTATAGTTATCGCTAATGTACAATTGTAGTTACACAACATTTTTTCAAAGATCAAATTAAACATTTTTATTTCAGCAATAATGTCATGTTTATAAATGAACAGAAATATTCAGTACTAGCATATATTACCCGCTTCGCTGGGCTGAAATGAAAATTTAAATGCACAACTCGTATCTCATGTGTTTAGTACCTGTGAAATAAATATGCTGCTTTCGTTTTTAATGGCATCGATTTAAGCAGCATCGGAAAGATCATTGATCATTTCGCCGACCCCGAAAACCATGGATTCGACACTAATATTAGTCATTTTCGATCACTTATATATATATATATATATATATATATATATATATATATATATGTTGGGGCTATGGCATCGGAAATGTCACCGTTATCTCAGCCACCCCGAAAAATGTGGATTCAGCACTAATATCGGTCATTTTCGATCATTTTTAAATATCTTTCTCCCCCTCCCCCAATTGGCGGAGATGATTTTGGATTTAAAAAGGATCGGAAATGTTACTGTTAATCTGAATGATCCTGAAAACTATGGATTAGACATAATATTGGTCATTTTCGATTATTATTATATATAGCTCCCCTCGCCTCCTCCATGCTGCGGCACACGGCATCAGAATGTCACTGTTAATCTCAGTTACTCCTAAAACTATGGATGCGACACTAATATTAGTCATTTTCGATCATTTTAAAATGTTTATCCCCCTCCCCTACATTTACCCTCCCCCTCTCCATCCATCAGGGCTGAACTTGGATTGAAACAGCATCGGAAGTTTCACTGTTTCTCTCATTGACCCCGAAAACTTTGGATTCAATACTAATATCCTAATAATACTAATAGCCTAAAGCAATTCCTGCCCCTAAACTCATGTATGTTGAAACTTTGATTGAGATCGGTCGGGTGGTTCAAGAGTGATGAAGTCACAAGGGCAGTCATTTTAATTTTAACATTTATTTTAATATATCTCCCCCTCCCCCTCCCCTAGGTTGGCTAGTCAAAGTGAAACGACAGAAAACACTCAACGTCCGACCCTCATATATGTTGCAAATTTGATCGAGATCGATCGGGCGGTTCAGGAGATTTAGAGTCACAAACATAGTGATTTTCAATTATATATATATATATATATATATATATACAGGGTGCGAATTGGCGGGGGGGATGCCAGGGATTTCCCCCCCTGACAAAAATCTTTCCCACCCTGGAGAAGAAAAATTTTATCCCTGGCAGGGATAACTTTTTCCCCCTCTGGAGTATTTTTAAGTGGACATAAAGATAAGTAGGTCTACTTTGCGTAGCTAACCTAAATATTACTTGAGTGAAAATTTATGAAAGATCTCACATCTCAACTGTTTTGTACTTGTTAGTATATATATATATATATATATATATATATATATATATATATATATATATATATGGGGGGGAGGGCTGGGTGCGCATATGGGTGAAATTCATCCCCCCCTGGGAAAATTTTTCAATTCGCACACTGTATATATATATATATATATATATATATATATATATATATATATATATATGTTAAAAGAGATATTTCACTTGTGTAGTTTTATATTATTTATATGAAGGCTTGAAGTCATTGTTATATCGTATTTCATGCAGAATAAGAATATACTGAGTGTAATTAGTGCTTTTTCTCGTAGGAATACGTCGGAATTGTGAATATGGAAGGATATATTCTATAAAAAAAAATATTGTGATGTTCGATAAAGCACGTACTTATATGTTGTAGAAATAATACCGTACTATGTACGTCATTCAGACGAATATTTTGCAATTTGCTATATATTTGTTGCCACGTATTGCCAGATATACATAAAGAGACGTAAGAATTATTAATGAGAATTTATATTTGAGTACGACTAGTATAGTACTTCGATTCTGTTTGGGCCATTCTGTTCTTTGCCAAATAATTATTATTATCTTTTCTAACAGCCTTATATTCAATTTTGACAGTGTCTGTATGTAGTGCCAATTTTTGTGTACAGATGGCTCTTGGGGTGACTTTTTCTCTACCCCGAAGTTTCGCATACTGGTTCCTTTCCTCCCATTGTTCAAAATTTACAGTTAGGCCGCGTCCAAGCATCTTTTGTCAGTGTGTGGGAGTGAAGAGCTTTGTGTGTAACGCGCTACCGCGATCGTGCTTGGAGGACCAAATTACCTTCCTTTTCAATGAGAATATCTATCAATCTTCGGTGTACTAAATACAGTCCATTAATTTGTGTAATCCTTATTATGTGTTACTATTAAATATATGTTAAAACAACAAACCGTTGTTTGGATAAACATATTACAGATTCAATAACAACAGCCTTGAGCATCTACACAGCGATTATATCTTCTAAATTCTGTTTATGTTGTTGCAGACCACTAAGATTGAAAAAGAAAAAAGAATGACAAAATAGTGCGTTGCCTATAAATATTCCATCGACTACTTAAGCAATTTATTGCCAGGACAAAAATTCTGAGTACAGTAAATAACTAATAAATATTTATTTTCAGAATAATTGGATTAACTGACTTTTTTTCAAGATCTTTGTTTACTATTGACATATTTTCTTTCGATCACATATTTTAAATTCCACACATTCCTGTATTCATTAACTAGCAGCGTTCACCCCGCTTCGCTGCGGTCACCCCGGAACGCAATAAACTTTGTTACTTAGATAATTTTTACTTTTTCGCTTTCAAGTGATATGATAAAAACCATAGAAGATTGCACTAATGTTAACATTATATCGCCTGTCATTTATGTTAACCCGCCCCGCTTCGCTGCGGTCACCCCAACCCGCCCCGCTTCGCTGCGGTCATCCCGGAACGCAATAAACTTTGTTACTTAGATAATTTTTACTTTTTCGCTTTCAAGTGATTTATAGCGCCTGTCAGTTATGTTAACCCGCCGAGTCACAGGGTCATGCGGGTTGCATATAAATACGTTTATTTTTATACCTATGATGAACTAATAACAAAGGATTTGTACGTATGGACACCTGAATGGTCAATTATCTCAAGACACTGGTAATTGAAAATTAAAGTGATATGATAAAAACCATCTAGGGTCCACATCCTAACAACCCCCCAAAAATGAAAGAAATCGGTTCAGCCGTATTAGCGTGATGAGCGGACAAAGGATTTTTTGTACGTATGGACACCTGATTGGTCAATTATCTCAAGACACTGTTAATTGAAAATTAAAGTGATATGATAAAAACCATCTAGGGTCCAAATCCTAACAACCCCCCAAAAATGAAAGAAATCGGTTCAGCCGTATTAGCGTGATGAGCGGACAAAGGATTTTGTGCGTTCTCTTTTATATATATAGATAGATAAGAGGTAATATACGAGTTAAGACAATACTTGCATACGCATTATTCAGCACACGCAAAAATTTAAACTGTGAGACATTCGCCAGTCACATACTGAGAAAACCATAATCCTTTGAATGTTCTTAATGAAGGATTGTTGGTAATTTCCCGATATTCAAGATTTTCGAAATTATTTTATTATTATTACTAGTATATATTACCCGCTTCGCTGGGTTGAAATGAAAATGTAAATGCACAACTCCGTATTTCATGTGTTTAGTGCCCGTGAAATATGCTGTTTATGCTTTTAATGGCATCGATTTAAACAGCATCGGAAAGATCATTGATCATCTCGGCGACACCGAAAACCATGGATTCGACACTAATATTGGTCATTTTCAATCATTTCTTTTATCTCCCTCTCTCCCAATTTGGGGACGGAATTTGGTTTTAAACCGGATTGAAAGTGTCACCGGTCATCTCAGCGACTCCGGAAACTATGGATTCGACACTAATATGGCTTATTTTTATCAGTTTTATGTATTTCCCTTTCCCCCTCCCCCAACATGCCGGGATGAATTTGGATTTAAACAGCATCAGAAATGTCACTGTTCATCTCGGCGACCCCAAGAACTATAGATTGAACACTAATATCGGTCATTTTGGACCATATATATATATGTGTGTGTGTGTGTGATTCCCCCTTCCCCATGTTGCAGACCGTGCCATCGGAAGTGTCACCGTTCATCTCAGCGACCCCCCAAAATGTGCTTTCATCACTAATATCGGTCATTTTCGATCACTTTTATGTCTCTCTTCCTCCCCCTCCCCAAGTTGCGGGGTTGAATTTGAATTTAAACGGGATTGAAAGTATCACTGTTCATCTAAGCGACCCAGAAAACTATAAATTCGACACTGATAGTGGTTATTTTCCATCATTTATATATGTATATAAATCTTTCTACCCTCACCAAATGGCGAGGCTGATTTTGGACTTAAACCGGATCGGAAATGTCACTGTTCATCTGAAAGATCCCGAAAAGTATGGATTAGACACTAATATTGGTCATTTTTATCATATATATATATATATATATATATATATATATATATCCCTCTCCCCCCTCCGTGCTGCGGCACACGGCATCAGAATTGTCACTGTTAATCTCAGCTACTCATAAAACTATTGATTCGACATTAATAATAGTCATTTTCGATCATTTTAAAATGTTTATCTCTCTTCCCTACGTTGTACCCTCCCTCTCCCCAACTATTAAGGATGAACTTGGATTGAAACAGCATCAGAAGTGTCACTGTTTATCTCATCGACCTCCCTCCCCTCCCCCCTAGGATCTACCGTTAAAGTGAAATTACAAAAATGTTTCCAGATCCGAATCTCATGTGTCTTGAAAATTTGATCGAGACCGGTCGGATAGTTCAAAGGTTTTTAAGTTACAAAAATAGTCACGACCCGACTACGGTAGGTCCCATAGTATTGGAGCTATGGACCTTTAAATTTCATTTTTTTTTTCAGGTTTACGGCAGGCTATAACTCCCAAAGGAAGCATTTGTGCACTCAGGTGGGTCTATAATATTTGTCTTAACTTGGTGTTGGGAATCACCTTCCGAATGTTGTCAGTTTGTTTTGAAACACCCTATATCTATCTGTCTATCTATCTATCTATCTATCTATCTATCTATCTATATCTATATATATATATATATAAGTAGTATTCAGTGTTATTGAAATTATATTTAGTGTTATTCACCACATGAACATTAAATGTAGAAATTGGATCTACATACTGGAGTTCCTAGAAAAATGATCTTAATAAATATGTCTTTAGTGAATATAATCCAACAGTAAAATGGATATAAAACTTTGTTACTGTTAGTGAAAGAAAGGAAGAAAATTCCCACGCAGTGCAATTGTTTCACACATATATCCCTTTTCCCTCATTTCCAGAGGACACTGGAATAATTTCAGGAATATGGAACTTCCTACGGTGGAACAGAATTTCTGAAGAGAAGATCTCACACAGTATGGAATTCAAAAACTTCAAAGGAAGACGGACTTTCAAACAGTAAGTAAAATTAACTATAAAGTGCTCTTAGATTTTATACTACAAATGTTGAATTAACACAGTTTCTATATGCTTACCCACCTCAGTGAAACTATTACTAGTGACCACATGCCATCTGATGAAGTATAGAGCGAAGAAATTAATAGTGATTTTTTTATGTTATTAGTGTGTTATTTTAAATTTCATTTTTTATCGATATATATATATGTGTGTGTGTGTGTGTATTAGCAACTCGAGGAAACATAATGGTATGTCTCATTTTCTAACTTTCGACTCAACTGGGAAAAAAGCCTGACCATTCCCATGCAATGACACGTACATAACAAGCTTTCTCTGCTATCTACAGGCACATTTCCGGAACTAAACTACCTACATACTGTTCTATGGCTCAATCCCAACATATTCCACCTAATAATTCAATTTCATAGCAAGTGGCGCCTACCATTATGTTTCCCCAAGTCGATAATATATATACGGGTTGTCCTTAATTCTTGATTTCCGAGATATTTTGAGTCTCAGTCTCTAAAATGGTTCCATATGCGAGCAAAATAACCGACAAGAAATATAAGCTTAATTGAATAATACTAAGTCGTGCTCCAGGCGACTTCAAACGTTGAATGCACTTATAGAATAAGAGACTACATCTTGGTAGAGATAATTAAGGCTTACTACAGTATAATATCACCATCGCTTCCATTTTGAAGTTCGCCATCTTGGATTCAGATCATTTTTCTTAGAAAGGGTCATCTGACATATAGTTTTGGGGTAGTTTTTCACCACAAATGCACATCTGACGTTATTTACAACTTACCTCCAATAACGTCATTACCCTATACAATAAGATCAGTCGTTCTTCCAGAAAAAATGTTCCGGGGGGTACTGCTGGTACTATTCTATTTATTATTATATTATAGACATATTATTTTGGTCTCCTCCGGGGGGGGCACTCAGATCTCCGGGGGACAGCGCCCCTTCCCAAAATCATGTCTGGAAGAAACACTGAATAACATTCTAAATTTCTGTTGTTTACAAGCTACCTAAACATTTGCGCAAATTGTTAAAAAAAAATACTAATAATAACAATGTGTCTGTGTATCTGTCAATCACCAAATTTTTGCATAGAAAAGATTGATCTTGATCCATCAAATTTGATACATGCGTAGCTCTTCACTAGTTTAAGCTCTACTTCCCTCTACACATACGCATTATGCCTAGATGTCACAAATTTCCTCGAGAATCATTTTTCTCAGAATTGCATTGGAAATGGAGGCAGTATTCGTTGGCTGCCAAACTAGCCTGATTTGTTTCTCCTAGACTTTTTTATATGCAGATACAACAAAACTTTTGTGTACCGAATACAAGCGCAAGCTTTGGGCTATCTCCGACAAAGAATCATATTTTTGTGTGTATCTATGACGTCTCAAACATTACAAAGCACAGGGATATTGAGTTCCTTCTTGATTGTTATCGAGCAAAGGACCGCACATGGAGATCTGTGGATACTGAACGTTTTCTATTAATAATAAAGCCGGAAGACCCTATCGTCGTAGGTTGGTAAGCCATTTTAATTTCTTACTTTTAGACAGTCATCCGGACACCTTGTATTTACTCATCTTGTAAGGTGAAATGTATGGGAGTTATTCAACCTTTTCCAAAGAAACAATACCTGGTATATTTTGGAAGGGCCAAGAAAAACTTATGGATGTGTACTTTCCTAGCAGAATCAAACGAAGATAATAGGTTAGCAGTTTTTCATTAATATCACGATTTCTTCTGGCTATTGCACAAGACTATGCAATTCCATGAAGGACGGAAAAGTATTTCATTCCTGATTTTTCCCATTTTACTTGAACTTCATAACTACAAACTTGTAATCTAAACACAAATTCATGTTCTAAAACTCTTACGTCAATAAGAAAGATCCAGCTAGAGTATTAAAAGAAATACAGAATAGGGAAACTGAACCGAAGGTGAAACGTAATTTTCGACAAGGAAAGAAAAAAAAATTAAGCAGCATCTCAACAAAATTTCGAACCAGGTTTTAACAAAGGTAGGAACTGGATTTTAATTAGAAATTCAAAAGCAGTTTTTGGTACAAAGACGAAGCCAGTTTTGTTAAAACACTATATGGGATTGGGTACGTAAAGTTTTCTGTAGAAAGAAGCCCAAACCAAAGCCGGTATATTTAAAAGCCGATACTTGCGTTATTGAAAATTGCACTGGTTTAAGTGAAAACGCCGAAACTGTTTTCGAGAAAATGGTTTCGATGGAAAGCCGAACATTTTGTTTAAGAATTTGAAACCAGTTTCGGTGAAAACCGAACCGGTTTAGGTGAAAACCAGAACTGGTTTTGAAGAAAACTGCAATTTCGGTTTTCCTAATAACCGGTTTTGGCCATCCTAGTACGTAGCCAGGAATTGAATCAAAAAAAAACCTGGCTAATAATTCTTACTACACGAGAAGGAAATAACGCATGGTTTTCTTAATTTGGTGATATTCTCCTGCAGATTCATAATACAAAATTTATTTTACGCCAAACTAAGCTTAGCATTTGTATCGATTATGTGTTCCTTCTGAGAGGGGTTATAGAAAACTAATTACACACATATCTTAAGTACAAACATAAAAATATATATTTCTCAATATTTTAGAACAAACAAACAAAACTTTTACTTCTTTCCATACATATTTTAAAAGTAAATGTTTAGACATTGACAACACATATCATATATTTGCCGTTGATTACACAAATACATTAAGTACAAATAAAAATATATTCTTAAAAGATATTTCAAAATACAAACATTTTTAACTTCTTTTTTATAAGAATACTTTGAACAGCCATTGTGAGGAAATGTATTTTAAAACTACACATACGTACAAACAGTATATAAAAGGTAGACCACTTACTGTATATTGAACCACCCATGTAACTTTTAATATAATATCCAAGAGCGATGGGATTTTATACTGTGCAAACTTGAAAAGAAGTGTGATGTTCTAAGTAGTTAGCAAAATCAACAGATTAAGAGTGTTGTCAACCAAAAATAAAGCTCGACTTTTTCAAATATCACTACGTCAGATTATTATGTATTTCAAATGAAAGTGTTAAACGAAAGCATATAATACTGCACTTATTATTCATAAGTACAAAGTAACGACGCTACAATATTGCAAATTTTACAGTATCTGCAGCAGTAATAACAAAAGTACGACGAACGGAGCAATGCACATTACTGTGATCATAATTCAACGTATTTCGAATGACTATAAACAAAGTACTGCAATTTAATCATCTTTAGTTAAATTGCTTGGGGTATGACAACACTGTCTCGAAAGTTGGCTCCATTGTATTAAAACGGAATTAAAAATTTTATTTTTTCCTAAAGGCTTTGTTTCTTAATAATACCGTTTACACCAAATTTAATATCATAAACCGTTCTGGAGATATGAAAAACATTGCAGGGACATTTTTTGATAGTTGTGATTTCAGTAAGTTCTCACAGATAATGTTAAACAGTGTTTCAAACTTTATCAATGTATATCATATCTTTGGAACAGTTTCACACACATATACGAGAAAATATATATATACATGTATATATTTATATATATAAGGTGTCCCAACGCCTCACATACCAGTTAATCATCCCTAGTTAAACTGCATGTAGGGTGACAACACTGTCTCGAAAGTTGGCTACACTGCATTTTATCGGAAAGTTGAGTGTAGTAGTATGTTCGTGCGTCAGTTGTTGTGAGAAGCTCGTATTGTTGAGTTGTTGCAATGCGTTACGTGTTGAATCAGTGCTTATGGTAACAAGGAACATTTGTGTTAGAAATGGGGCAGTTTGCATTAAAACAGCGAACAGCCGAAAATCCACACACAATAAAGGATCTTAAACGGAACATTACTAGAGAAATTAACATCATGCTCACAGAATTACAGCGTGTTGCTGGTAACATCACCAAACGAGATCAGCGATGTTTGGATACCCATGGCCAGCACTCCCAGCATCTCTTATAAACAGGTAACTGTTTAAGGTTATTATTATCTACTGATTGTTAGTTGGTTCATTGTTGCCGTTAAAGGGTGACTTGAATCTTGTGCGTGAGGCGTACCGGTTTTATGTAGGACACCTTGTATAATATATAATTGCTGTAAAGTGCATTAGGATCTTCATAACTATTTTAAAAGTCAAGATTTTAATCCCTTGTATTTTTTAGCTACTTATTTGAAATATGTCCTATTATCATCATAGTTTTTACACTAACGTACTTAGAATGTACATTAATCCGTCCCCTCACGTAAGTTATTAAGTTATTACTGATGTAGAGGCTTCAAAAATTAGGATGTTTATAATAAACGTGGTATTGTAAATTTTTATCTAATTCTTGGATTTGACATATGCAATAACCTGACCTAGTGCTATTTGGAAAAAAAAAAATAAATCTTTATGTTCAGTTGGCAACATCCATCATGTGGTGGTATTGCAGTGTATGTCACACGATGTCGTTCTCTCTACATTGACATCGTAGAAAATTTCACCGTGTTGTATCTATTAGCTAAAAGTTACAAGCTACTTTCAAAATACATGCTTCATCATGTATATTAGATATGTAAAACATTTATATTATTTAGAGGTAAAAACTATGTTCCTGAATAGATAACATTATACAAAAACTCAAAATCTCTTTTTTAAAAACTAAGGACATACTGTAAATCAGTCTGCTTGGCTTACATTAAGAAAATAAAAACTACAGTATACTGTTGACATATCTTCTCCGAGTTTCCATTCCCAGTATTTATAAAAAGATCGAAAAAACCCGGTGGAACGAACTCCCCACCTTCTTGTAGTGGATTTGAATTTAATATATATATATATATATATATATATTAGGAACATACATGAAAAAAAAACATAGATATTGTTTATATACATTAGATATGTAAAACTTTTATATCGTCGAATGGGAACCAAAGGAACGTAACTCCAAGAATGGAGTTTTGGTTTGCTTGGATTATGAACATAATTCTGAAAGACCCACGTGGTGCTATTTGAGTGTCAAGTTGAGTCAAGCTATGCAAAAATGTGTTTACCATCCTATTAGAACAACATTTGTTTAAAACTTTCTTCCCCTTTCTCATGTAAACCTACGAAAATGGAGTTACGTTACTCTGCTTCTCATACGACGATATTATTTAGAAATACAAAATATCTTCCTCAATAGAGAACATTATACAAAAAGTAAGAACCTTTTCTTTAAAAACTAAGAATTTCAAGAAATAATATATTATAAATCAGTCTGCTTGGCTTACATTAAGGAAAAAAAAATTACAGTAACGGAACTGCTGACATATCTTCTCTGAGTTTCCATCATTCTCAGTATTTATAAAAAGATAAAAAAAAAATGAAAAAGAAAAGAAAAACTCGGTGAAACCAACTGAACGCCTTCTTGTAGCGGATTTGAATTTATATATATATATATATATATATATATATATATATATATATATATATTAGGAACATTAGGAATAAAAACAACACTGTGTTTCATCATTGAACTAATCCAATATTATATAACAATGCCTCTTTAATTAAAGCCTTATTTTAAATGTTTACCATTTTCGATTCCTGATAATATACTACTAAAACATACAGTAAATCCAAAAACGTGTAACGCTTTAACATAATTAATGACATTTAAAACTGTTAAATAACATAACAGTTATTTTTCCTGAGTGAATTATTCCTGAAGACACTGATTTTTTTTTTCTATTCTCTCTACTTCAAACGGCATCTTTCTCGCTGATCAGCTTGCATTTCATCTATGACTGCCAGAGCTTCATTTTCGTCCAACGCTTCAAGGAGAATCCTCAGATCACGTACCGAAATATTCTCGTGGGTCTGCAATAATAATGATAATAATAGAAAGGACACACACACATACAAAAAATTCATGTGTATATATAAAGATAAAGGCAGCAATTATTTCATCGCGTATGTATTCTTTGATCCTAGTTTTAAAGTTTTGCTTCATGGCGTCTACGTATATTACACCTTAGAAACAGCACTTTTGGAAATTACTTCCCCATTCATCTGACGCCTATACGATCACTGCTGAATCCATTTGTATTAGAACATTTATTTTTGTTCTATTTTTTTAAAATCGATTGTCATTTCTAAACTTATAGCGCAGCTATGTTTCGTTGAATTAATAATGGCATTGTCCCATCCGTCTCACTAAATTATTATCGTTGTAGAAGTCTCTAAAATTAGATCGTTGACGATATTATAGCGTCTTTATTTTGTAACACCTAATAATAACTGTAGTATTGTAAGTTTTTGTTTAATACAGCGTGTCTACAATGAGACTGTAACATTTTGAAAGTCTACATTTTTTTTTCATTTTAAATTGTACAGCTGTGATTCGCAAAGGAGCAGACGCAGCAAGTCAGAAAATTTATGTCAGCGTTTCCCAACCTTTTTCAACTTGCGGCACACTACGGATGTAACTTGAATTCTCGCAGCACACTCATAGATATTATTATTATTATTATTATTATTATTATTATTATTATTATTATTATTATTTGTAAATATAAAATACCATGGTAATTTTTTTTTCTGTGGTTACTGATCATCTTCTCACAGAGATGAAAGCTCTACCACTGGTTTTCCCCTATGCTAATTCATTATGCTTATTTTTTATTCTAATTTTAAAATAGAAAACAATTCAATGAAGTATAGGACTCAGATTTTTAAAAATACGCTTTCTTTTTCGAAAACTGTATCCAACCTTTCACGAAGAACGAAGATTACTAAATAACGAACTAACAAACAAATGTCTTGTACTTTTAAGTTTGCTGTTTTAACCAAAACCGGTGCATATTATTGCAATCACACAGCTTGCGATGCGTCGAAGTCAAAACACAACTGTTGAACAAAGTGTTGTTCTGTCATTCACGTGCGAATGAGTGTTCTACGAACGTTCACTTGACGCGTACCGTACAAATGCTTCCATTTCTCGGTGTTAGTATGACTCTCAATTGAAGCGTAACATAGCAGCTAACCGTGGAAATGTGTACGAGCCGAAATACTGTCTGCTACACAGCAATACATGTAAAATAATATATTACAATTACAGTATTTTCTTTTCCATGGTAGAAATTCATACTAATGTGAAATACAAAAATATACATTTTTTCCTATGTCTTTCAATTTGGTTGCTATAGAATTAATTTTGTTTCGATTTCCTGCGGGCACACCAGCGGTCTATTCGCGGCACAGCAGTGTGACGCGGCATACCGGTTGGGAACGCTGATTTATGTGGTAATGTTTTAGTGTCGCAACGATCGATTATTTGAAAATGGAGACTACAAATTAGGGTGCATAGGTGGTGTGGTAGTATGAGGAAACAAAATCAGCAATTTAAGTGCAATGAAACTTTCGTCGTGTGTACAACAAGAATTATCCGTCATTCAAGACTATAAAGAAATGGTGTGATCAGTTTTTGGCGACTGACAATGTTATGAAAGGACACGGTGGGGGCAAATCCAGATTCAACGATCAGGTTGTAAACAATGTGCGGAGGTTATTCGAAAGGGGGTCCACAGAAGAAAGTTAGAAAAGCAGCCAGAGAACTTGGTATGAAACGTTCGACAGTTCACGAAGTGCTTCACCATCGAGTGCGTTTATACGCATACAAGGTACAACTTGTACAACTCAAGCCTGATAACCGACCAAACCGAGAAGCGTTTGCATGCACTATGCTAGATCGCATTGCTGAGGACGATATATTTTTATCGCGCGTGATGTTTTCAGATGAGGCTACCTTTCTTGTTTCAGGTAAAGTGAATCGCCACAATGTGTGTATCTGGGGTACAGAAAATTCCCATACATTCATAGAATACGTGCGTGACGCTCCAAAACTGAATGTGCGGTGTGCTGTGATGGAAAATCGAACTGTTCATGTGTTTTTCTTCGAAGAGAAGACTGTCACTGCTAACAGTTACTTGGATATGTTGGAAAACTTTGGCGTGCTACAGATAACAAACATGCAGCCAACAGTAATCTTTTTACAGGATGGTGCCCCACCCCACTGGAGCCATGCAATCCAACAGCTTTTAGGTGACACATTTCCATGTCGTTGGATTGGCCGTGACGGTCCAATTCCTTGGCCTCCACGTTCCCCCAATATTACCCCACTAGTTTTCTTCTTGTGAGGGTACGTCAAAGACAAGATATATGCTACAGGAGTAAACGACTTACTGGACTTGAAACAGCGCATAAGAGCTGTCATGTCACTCTGTCACAGAAGAAATGCTCTACAACACATAGCGTGAAATTGAGTATCGGCTTGATACTCTTTGTGCCACCGGAGGTGCCCATATACAAGTGTACTGAACCGAACTTTGTGTGTTGGGAATAAGCCGAGCTGAGATGAAAGACGTTGTACCTATTGCAATATATTGTACTTACTGATTGACAACAGGCTGAAAATACGTAGTACACTCAGGAATTTTACTAATCATAATACTTACATTTGTTCTATTTCCTATATATCAGTAATTTAGACATCACACTTTATGACGTCACAGATTACCTCCCCCACCCGCAGTAAACCAGATAAACCAGTTGTAACATTACTGTCGATACAAATGGTTAATAGGAATAAACAATTGCTAGCAGCTGTAACATTTGGATATGCCTAAAGGGCTATGACTTATAAGTCATGATATTTGGTTTTCCTTATGTTTCAACACCATATGTCGGATTGTGGGCAAATTTCTCAACGCAGTTCATGTATCATCTATAAATCCTCCCACGCATTATGGCGAAGTTATTTGTTAACGACGTTACACTCACGGCTAAGCTTCACTTTATGAATATTAGGGTAGCTCTAGTTTTTCAAGTTTCGAAATTCTTTGCTCTTAACGGCTAACCATGTTCTAATGTACAATAAAACAGAGTTCCTTGTAAAATTTTAACTCGATTTTAAAGCGAATCCGAAAGACCTAAAAAACTTAAAAATTTATGCAAGGAGCATTGAATAAGTTTTGCACAGATGATTATACTATTGTTATTTGTTGCAATATCGTAATGGAATTTTAGGTGATCATACTTTGATCCTTGGCGACAACATCATATCAGTGAATGTAGCCTCCATTTGCTGTGACGCATTTCGCCCATTTTTTCCATGCCTTGAATACACTTTGGTAAAATTCAGGTGGCTGATTTTATTTAAGCCATTGTTTCACACAAGAAATGAGGGCCTTGTCATTATCGAACGTTTTCCCTCCCACGCAAGCCTTCAGATGACCAAACATAAAGAAATTTCGTGTGCGTGGGTTTTCTCGGGGATCTCCCGTTTCCTCTCACTTTCTTCATTCCACCATTTCATTCATTTCTCATCTTCACCATCTCCTTTAGCCTAACCGGCATAACCGTGGGACGTAAAAATCGAAGATTTCATTTTCATAAAGAAATCTGAAGGAGCCAAGTCCGAACTATAGGGAGACTGACGGAGGATTACCCATCCCATTTTCATTTTCTGCTATGTCAGGCTTGGCATTGCCATGGTGGAGTTCGATGACCTTACTTTGCAGGTCCGGTCTCTTGGTCTTGAGAGCACGTCGTATCTTATCTAGTGACAAACAATAACGCTCCTTGTTAATTGTAGAGCCATGATCCAAGAAATCTATGAAAATAACATTGCGCTGATCCCGCGTCCCAATGTATGATCCTAATTACCCGGAATCAATTTCCTGTGAATTCATGTGGCTGATTCAATATCGGTTTTGAACAGGAATTCCATTATTGACCGTTGTCAGGTCCTGACGTCTACTTGAATGTCCATTGCGGCTTACTCGCCAGTAATAGGAAACAACAATTATTAAGATTTTGAAGTATAAGGATCAAAGTGCGTTCATGTAAAATTTCATCATCATATTGTAACTAATAAAAATATTACCCACCTGTGCAAAACTTATTGAATATCCTTTGTATTTGTTTAAATATTATGTATAAATTTTTACAGTTTTACTGATCCAAATAACAGCCAATTGTAATTGAAAAACCAGTATTTTCTTATTATAAGTCCTAGCATGCAATACAAATTAAGACTAAATATGAACCAAAACTTGTAAACAATAAGAACAAAAACGTAACAGAGAGCAGATTTTCATGCTTCGTTAGCTTCGGTAG